>NC_089504.1:130347214-130694998 GCF_036850995.1 Saccopteryx leptura
AGTGAGAAGAGGAGGGGAAGGGTGGAGAAGCAGAAGGTTCTTCTCCTGTGTGCCACGGTGAGTAATGCTGCAGTGAACATAGAGTAGATGTATCTTTACAAATAAATGTTTTCAAATTTGGCCATGGCGGGTTGGCTCAGCGGTAGAGCATCGGCCTGGTGTGCGGGGGACCCGGGTTTGATTCCCGGCCAGGGCACATAGGAGAAGTGCCCATTTGCTTCTCCACCCCTCCTTCCTCTCTGTCTCTCTCTTCCCCTCCCGCAGCCAAGGCTCCATTGGAGCAAAGATGGCCCGGGCGCTGGGGATGGCTCCTTGGCCTCTGCCCCAGGCGCTAGAGAGGCTCTGGTCCTGGCAGAGTGATGCCCCGGAGGGGCAGAGCATCGCCCCCTGGTGGGCGTGCCGGGTGGATCCCAGTCGGGCGCATGCGGGAGTCTGTCTGACTGTCTCTCCCCATTTCCAGCTTCAGAAAAATAAAAAAAATAAAATAAATGTTTTCAAATTTTTGGGGTAGGTACCCAAAAGAGGGATTGCTGGGTCATATGGCAAGTCAGTCTGTTCTTCATTTTTTGAGAATTCTCCATACTGCTTTCCAGTTTACATTACCATCAGCAGTGAATGAGGGTTCCTTTCTCGCTACAACTTCTCCAACAAAAAAGAAAATATATGCTCTAAATGTATGGACCCTGGTTAGCATTTTATGAATTTGACCTCAAATGCAAGGGAAGCAAAAGCAAAAATGACAAAATTTAAGGTGCACATTCTCTTTTACCCAGTATAAATTTATCCTATCGCTATAGTGCACCAATGTGCAAAAACTCATCCATATGAGAAAGTATTCATTACAGTTTTGTAATAGCACAAATTGGAAACAACCTAGAATTCCATCAACAGGATGCTGTTCAAGTAAACTGTCACACAGTATAAAGGAATTCTGTGCAGCTGTTAAAAATACCAAAGGAGAGTTATCTATGTTGATATAAAAAAATCCCCAAGAGATAATGTTAACTCAAAAAAGCCTATTTGTGCAAGGGGGAAAAGAATGAACTTAAATATGTACATATGTTAATGGCAATGACAGATAAGAAACTATTAGCAGTGCTGAGCTCTTGGGAATGGGACAGAGGCAGGGGAAAAATTACGTTTCATTTTATACCTTTCTGCATAGTTTGAAATTCTTAATGCCTGTATGTAATTTACACATAATAGCTGTATTTTTTTTTTACTTAACTTTTTTTATTATTTTATTTATTCATTTGGAGGAGGGGTGAGGAGCAGGAAGCATCAACTCTCACACGTGCCTTGACCAAGCAAGCCTGAGGTTTCAAACCAGCAACCTCAGCATTCCAAGTGGACGCTTTATCCACTGCACCACCACAGGTCAGGCAATTCCTTTATTATTTTTAAAAACTAGTTTTAAAATAGTTTAATTTTAAATATGCTTGACCATAAATAAAGCATGGATATCTTAACATTTGAATTTACTTTTCAAGGAGAAAAGGGTGTTCTGTCATACCCGGTTTTGTTTTCTAATAGAGGAAGCTCCTCAGGAAGAAGAGGGCTCAGAGATAGGGCTACGAGGCAATTATATAATTTTGTCTTTGGCTCAAGGATAGGCTGACATCCAAGTAACAAACAAAAAAGGTCTGATTCTTATACCCAAATGCTGGGTTCTTCTGTCCTAAACCTGCTTACTAACTGGGTATGGTTGGTAGATGCTTTGCTACAGTGTTACTAATCTTACAACACCCCTGCAAAGAAAGTAATTAACATCTCCATTTTATAGTACTGGTAATACTCTTAAGATAATCATATTCTTGGTAGACCTCCTGAGTTCCTGTTAAGCACCCACTCTCTGCTGAATATAACCAGGAACTTTATTACCTTCTCATTTAATCCTCACAACAGTCCTTTAAAACTGCTATTGTTGGTTTGAGGAAACAGGTTCAGCAATGTTAAGAAACGTGCCCAAATTTACACAGTTAGTAGATCTTTCTTCAATGCAAATACTCTTACCACTGTACCTCATTGCTTGTCACTGGGGCTTTTTTTACTTTTTATTTATTTATTTATTTATTTATTTATTTATTTATTGTATTTTTCTGAAGCTGGAAACGGGGAGAGACAGTCAGACAGACTCCCGCATGCGCCCGACTGGGATTCACCCGGCACGCCCACCAGGGGCGATGCTCTGCCCACCAGGGGGCGATGCTCTGCCCCTCCAGGGCCTCGCTCTGCCTCACCAGAGCCACTCTAGCGCCTGGGGCAGAGGCCAAGGAGCCATCCCCAGTGCCTGGGCCATCTTTGCTCCAATGGAGCCTTGGCTGCGGGAGGGGAAGAGAGAGACAGAGAGGAAGGAGGGGTGGGGTGGAGAAGCAAATGGGCGCTTCTCCTATGTGCCCTGGCCGGGAATCAAACCCGGGTCCCCCGCACGCCAGGCCGACGCTCTACCGCTGAGCCAACCGGCCAGGGCATCACTGGGGCTTTTTATGTCTCTCGACTTCAACATTCCCACCCCTTCTGCTGATTGTTCTTCCTCCACCCATCCCTAAATACTAGAGACTCTTTTGGTTCTCATTTCACTCATATACCCTCCCTCCAGCAATCTCACTCACTCTCACAGTTTTCAATTATCACTCATACACAGATTGGTTCCAAATTGAAATATGTAGCCCAGATCTTTTCTGGGCTACATCCACTTGACAGTAACCTGTGTTATCTAGAGGGCAATATTGACCTCCCCAGACCTGGGTCTCCTCCTTTCCTCCCATTCTATTCTATGGAATTTTTTTTTTAATCAGGAAATCTCAGGTTTTCCATTCATGAACACAGATCTTAGACTTACCCAGAGAATTTGGGGAACTCCATCTCTCAACTCTGCCAGCTAGGTAGTGAGAAGAGACTAAGAAGAGTGGGGCAGTCACCACCAGTGTGGGACAACTGTCAGGTCCCTTTCCCCCTACTCACCTCAGAGACAGGCAGACAACTTCTGAAGACCTCCTAATAACATGAGCCTCTACTGCAGCTACACTGACCTGTATTTATACGGCTGTCCTAGATGAAAGTAGTGCTCACAGACTCCTTCATGATAATTATTTACACAGAGCATCCACTGATTGAATAAAATACCTACTGACAAAATGTTACTGTGAATTCAGTAATGCTTTTAGATGATTTGGTATTTTAATTAATCACGTTTACATACTTGTGACAATGGTACAAAAGTGTAAGACATGGTGATTTAGTCTCAGGCACTGCTTGGTGTGGATTCAGACTCTCCCACAGGTTTGCAAAGCAGAGCCTGAGAACAATTTTCAATGAATTAACAGATTTTTAAAAATAAAAGTAGTAGAAGTTTTTTAAGGGTAATTAAAAGGCAAAGAAACTGGGGGAAACATTTGTAGTATAGATTTATTATACTAAAAGTTCTTACTAATTAGTAAGAAAAAAAAACCAACACCCTATTAGAAACACTCACAAAGGTCACACTAATAGATGAATTAGAAAAGAAAAAAAATCCAAATAACCAATAAGATTTAGTAAAAGATGTTATATTTCTTAAGATTATTAAAGACATACATTTAGCATTGAAAATAAAGTACCATTTACCCATCAAATTAACAAATATACAGAGAGAGGAAAAAAAGTCCTAAGAGAGTTTATTGGAAATAGGCACTCACATCCGTTGCTAGAATGAAGGTAAACTTGCTACAACTCTTCCAAAGAGCAATTTGACAACCTGTACCAACAGCTTAAAAAAGGCACAGATGTCAGCCTGACCTGTGGCAGGGCAGTGGATAAAGCCTCTACCTGGAAAGCTCCAGGCCTCCCTCCAAACCAGGGGTCCCAAAACTAAGGTCCCCTGAAGCCATTTATCCGGCCCCTGCTGCACTTCCGGAAGGGGCACCTCTTTCACTGGTGGTCAGTGAGAGGATGCATCCTGTGCACCTGGAGTACTGTATGTGGTGGTGCCGCAAAGCCCAGCGTCGCTCACGTACAGTAGTACTTCCAGTTACGCGGGACGCACGCGTCACGGCTCCGGGCGTCATATCACTTGTTACGGCTAGCAGTGACAAATATGGAACCGGATATTGACCATCTCATTAGCCAAAAGCAGGCCCATAGTTCCCACTGAAATATTGGTCAGTTTGTTGATTTAAATTTACTTGTTCTTTATTTTAAATATTGTATTTGTTCCCATTTTGTTTTTTCTTTTACTTTAAAATAAGATATGTGCAGTGTGCATAGGGATTTGTTCATCATTTTTTTTATAGTCTGGCCCTCCAATGGTCTGAGGGACAGTTGAACTGGCCCCCTATGAAAAAGGTTGGGGACCCCTGCTCCAACTCATCTCTCTTTCTCCTCTCTCTAAAAAACAACAACTCAGTAAGTAAATTCTTTTTTTTTTTTTTTTTAATGCATAGATTTTTGACTAAGCAATTCTACTTTTTAGCAAGTTATTTATTTGGAGATAATGAGAGATGGAATCACAAAAATTTATGGATAAGGACAGTCACTCTAACCATATTTATAGTAGTGAAAAATGGGAAATAACCTAAATAAGAATAGTTAAATGGTACTTTCAGTAGTGCGAAATATTGTGTAAAAAATTTTAAACCTGGATCTGGCTGGTAGCTCAGTGGACAGTGCATTGGCCTGGAGTATGGATGTCCCATGTTCGATCTCCAGTCAAGGCACACAGAAGAAGCAACTGCTATTCCTGACCTGTGGTGGCACCGTGGCTAAAGCATCAACCTGGAATGCTGAGGTCGCCGGTTTGAACCCCAGGTTTGCCTGGTCAAGGCACATATGGGAGTTGATGCTTCCTGCTTCTCACCCCCTTTCTTTCTATCCTTTCTCTAAAATCAATAAATAAATTCTTTAAAAAGGAGAGAAAGCAATCAATGAACAATTAAAGTGCCACAACTATGAGTTGATTCTTCTCATCTCTCTCCCTTCCAGTCTGTCTGTCCTCTCTGTCTCTCTTGTGCTAAAAACACAAAAAACAAACCTGATTCTGACCTTTACAAGCTGAGTGACCTGAGGCAAGTTGCTCATTTCCTCTGTGCTGACTTTCTCAGTTCCCTCATCTGCAAAAGTAGGGATGATAATAATACTTAGCAAATAAGTTTATTGTGAGGATTGAGTTAACATTTATTTAGGATATAGCACCTTGCATCCAGTAACTGCTTTAACTTTCAGCTATTATTATATATTGCTTTTATAATCATAAAATAGAAGTGTCAATACTGCTTTAGATTGTCAGCTCTGTGTACAATTTGACACAAGATAAACTATTGGCCAAAGTGATGTTTTAGTATGTTTTTTTGTTATTTTTTTGGGTTTTTTGCACTTTTCTGAAGCAGGAAACGGGGAGAGACAGTCAGACAGACTACTGCTTGCGCCCAACCGGGATCCACCGGGCACGCCCACCAGGGGGCGACGCTCCGCCCACCCTGGGGCGATGCTCTGCCTCTCCGGGCATCGCTCTGTTGCGACCAAAGCCACTCTAGTGCCTGGGGCAGAGACCAAGGAGCCATCCCCAGCGCCCAGGCCATCTTTGCTCCAATGGAGCCTCGCTGCGGGAGGGGAAGAGAGAGACAGAGAGGAAGGAGAGGGGGAGGGGTGGAGAAGCAGATGGGTGCTTCTCCTGTGTGCCCTGGCCAAGAATCGAACCCGGGACCTCCGCACGCCAGGCCGACGCTCTACCACTGAGCCAACCGGCCAGGGCTGTTTTAGTATGTTTTTAAACAATTTTTTTAAATTTATTGGTTTGTGAGAGAGAAACATTGATTTGTTGCTCTACTCATTTATGCAGTCCTTAGATAATTCTCGTATGTGCCCTGACCAGGGGATCAAACTCACAATCTTGATGTATCAGGAAGACGCTCTAACCAACTGAGCTATCCAGCCAGGGCAGTCAATTTTAACCTATCCATGTCTTTTCATGAAGTTGAACTCTGGGGCCATTGAAATCTGACGCTTCAATCATCTTATAAATCTGTTTTCCCCAAACTAAAATCCTTGAAAGGTGTTTTCTTTTCTCTTTTCCAGGGAGGGGCTTTTTATTTCATGGAGCATGTAGCAGCTGAGTGTTCAACCTGGAAATACTTCTGGCAGCAGGTCCTGGATCCTGCTTGGCACCTGCACTTTGATGGGTGCAACCTGACCAGAGAGAGCTGGAAGGCCGTGGAGCGGGCTGGCTTCTCCAGGCTGAAGCTGCAGCACCTACAGGCCCCGCTGACCTCGGAGCTGCTGCGGCCCCACATCTATGGATATGCTGTGAAATAGCAGGAGTGGAGAGTGGAAAACTGACTTAAGGCTTCAATTTCACACTTAAAGTACTAAATGGGAGAAGAGATACCTTTTGTAGGTAAAGCTGACTTTCTTCCTAAAAAGTTGATGTTACACTCTATTTAGCCATTTTCTATTGATTTCCAAAGCATCAAAAACAAAACAACTTTGAGCTCTCCTTTCAAAGGAAACAGTGAGCTTTGATAATTGAAGTCTACCATCATCTCCAAACCTTAGTTTATTCGGTAACTTCAAAATGCTGTCTTATTCAAGTTGTTAGCCAACAGTTAGAATTTCACCCCTTCTTTGAGGGCTTAGTTAAATCACTCAGAAGATGACTTTGAAAAGGAGAAATGAAAAGAGCTTAAGTAGTCACAAACCGAATAAAGAGATGAAAATCCAAATCTAAATAGCACAGATTGTTTTCTTAAAGACATTTAAATTTATTTGTTGTCCTTGGTGTCACTGGGCTGGCTTTCAAAATTAATGTACCTGGGCCTATGTAGGCAGTGGCCCAGTGGATAGAGCATTGGCCTGGGACGCTGAGGACCCAGGTTGGAAACCCCAAGATCACGGGTTTGAGTGCGAGCTCATCTGGCTGAGCGCAGGGTCATCGGCTTGAGCATGGGATGATAGACATGACCCCATGGTTGCTGGCTTGAATCCAAAGGTCACTAGCTTGAAGTCCATGGTCACTGGCTTGAGCAAGGGGTCACTGGCTCTGCTGGAACCCCCCCCCCCCAGTCAAGGCACGTGTGAGAAGCAATCAATGAACAACTAAGGTGCTGCAACTACAAGCTGATGCTTCTCATCTCTCTCCCTTCCTGTCTGTCTGTCCCTGTCTGTCTGTCTCTCTCTCTAAAAGAAAAAAAAAAAAAAGATGAATGTACTAGGATGCCACCCCTAGTTCTGCCACCTCCGTTGTGTCTTTTATTCCACTATTCCACCACAGTGTGTTTTTCTGCATTCCAGTCTTCAATTACTTTTTTTTTTCCAATTTTATTTCTTGATTTTTGAGAAAGAGAAAAAGGGAGAAAGAGAGAAACATCGATTTGTTGTCTCACTTATTTACGCATTCATTGGTTGATTCTTGTATGTTCCCTGACCGGGGATGGAACCTGCAACCTTGGCATATCAGGATACGCTCTAACCATCTGAGCTACCAGCCAGGGCTGGTTTCATTTTTCTTAACGTCTCTGAAAGGGCTTTCCTTCCTCACAGCAGATAGTTAATAACTATAAACACATCTATCCGATTTCAGAGAAAGCAATTTTGGAAGGATCAGAATATGTTTTGAAAAGTTCAAGTCCAAAGACCCCATTTGTGAACTCCATAGAACAGAAAGAAAGCAAGCTTACTATTCTCTCCTGAACATGAAAAGATATTTTACAGTGAGGTTAGGACACTCATCTAAGGCCCCCTGAGCAGTGGAACATGAATCTCCTCCACCTGTAGTCTCCCCAAAGTAGTAACCTTGTTAATCTCACTTCACTGTTAGATCAGTCTAGTGACTGAGAAATATGAAAAGCCACAGGTTGACATGGTTAAATGTTAGTCATGATGGAATGTAAATAGTAGCAAAGTACAAAGTACTAGGCACATTTTAATCAATTCCTCCTTGTCTAAGCTGTTTGGTAAACATTATCCTCACTTTCTTTAGAAACAACTGAGGTGTATGGAAATAAATAAATGAAATTTCTTACACTCCATAAGTTACAGAACAGGTATTATAAGCCCTGATTCCCAAAACCTCAAAACTTGTTTTGACTATAATTGCCATGTTACCTTCTCACTGCTTTCCTCCTCAGGTCCAGAAAACACATATTTACGATCATTCCAATAGCCTAAGGAGTGAGTCTCAATTGGCTCTTATTGACAATACTGGTTCCAAGCCTTACACTAAACTAATCATGTTTAGACAGAATGGACTTGCTGACTGGCTCAAGTATAAGTCACAGTATTCCATTCTTGGAGCTGAGCACACCCAGACCATGTGTGCCGCAACCAGTGTGGCTAGTAATTCCAGGTCCTGAGTGGAAATGGTGCAGAATGAAGAAAATAGGCTTAAAGAGAAAAAATAATGGGCTCTGGGAGGGGGGGGGGGACCCTGCAATGCAAAAGATAGCTTGCAAAAGGCCAAGAGCCCTGGCCTACTTTATTATATAGCTATATTGTATAGCCATATGCAAATAAGGAAGACTCTGATACAAAGTCACACATTTCCAAGGCAACCCAAGAATTCTCCCAAGTGCAGAAACTCTCCACTCTGGATAACTGAAATCAACCAACATCAGAAGGAAGGGTGAGAGGAAGGGCATGTAAATTGCTTCTAGGAACTTAAGCAAGCAAGTAAGGTGGGGGGATGGGATGAGTACAAATACTCAGCTTCATAGCCATGGTATGTGAGGAATAACTTACCTTTTGGCTAAGCCTCAAACTGCAGGGCTTTGCCACTTGCAGTCTCCCACACACGTGGGCTGAGACAAGGAGAGCTGGGTATCATCCATGAAAACAGGGCCTGTGACTGGAGACCGTGGGGTTGGGTGGTGGGAAGGCACACCACAATGCCCAGCGTGAGCTTACTACTGCATTTTTATCAGACCCTCTGTCTGTTTTTCTGGGGTGGACCATGCAGAATTGTGCTTACAACACTGGCTTTTCAGAGGGATGAGTGCATGCCATGTGGAAAATGAAAGACAAATGACACTGGCTTTTGTATCAAAGTGATCTAGGTCAGGTCCTGCATGTGTCATTCATTGACTGGGTGACTCTGAGCAAGTTAACTTCTCTGTTCTCACATTCACATCACAGCAAGTTAACATCTCACAGATGTTAATGGGGATAACATCTACCTAAAGGGTTATTGTGAGGAGTTGAAGACGTGAAGCACTTGGTGCTTAATCAATGCTGAACTTCATTCAACAAATAGATGAATGCCTACTGTGCACTCTGCTCTCGATGCTTGGCTTAGGGCTAGAGCCGCTCGCTCCTCTCTTGGAGCACACAACTGTGAGAATGCTGTGAGGGAGAAGCTGGGGCACCAGGAGAATGGTCCTATCCAGAAGGAAGATCACAGGCCTCCTTGAGGAAGTGACATCTGAGCTGAATTCCAGAAGAGAATAAAGAGCATTTCAGCCTAATGAAATAGCTGTGCCACAGACAAATGAAACACAGTATGTTCAAGGAACTGAAAGAGAGCAGGCATGGTGGGCACGGAAGCCTGGAGGCGTTTGGCATGGTTATGATTTCCATCAGATTCTTCCTAATGTTGTTAAGAACCTGAGATCAAGAGCCCAACACTTATTTTAATGGTCAAGAATAGCAAAAAAAAAAAATTAAATTTTTTTAATTCATATTATAAAACATTCCATTTCTAAGTGTTCTGTTTCTTCTGAATTTTTACATATTTTACACTTGACTAGAAACTGAGCAATTGCATAATAGTTCTTTTTGTACTCTCAACCTTAACATAAGCCTTTCCCTTTGGTGTTGCTTTGGAAAACACAGAACTTAACTGAAGTTTAAGTCTTGTTTATCTGGTAAGGCAGCTGAGAGTGTAATGATCATGGCAGCAAATGTTAATTAATGTCAATAGAAGCAAAACAGAGAAGTGTTCAGTGTTACTTTAGCTCAATATTTAAAACCTAAATCTTTCAGGCTACATTAAAGATTAACCAGAATACCCTGAACCATGAATGGGGAGGGGGTGGAAGTCACTGTTAACTCAGGACAGAAGAAATGAACATAGAGTAGCCAATGTTCCCAATTTCTAATAAGTTTAAAAAACATAGTAATATGTCAATCAAGCAAGGCATTACTTTGTTTCTAAAGGAAACTATTTGGGAATCTGAAGAGAAGTACATGAGAACAAGGAAAATTTCTATTCACAATTGACCGTTCCTTAAAAAAACTCTTATGTCCAATACACTTAACTCAGGCTAAGTCCTTCTTTATCTTTAAAATGTTATCTAACCCTAATGTCAACCTTCTTCTTGGAATGGCCCTTTTATTCCATAACTCTTAATAGCTTATAATAAAATTTTTTATTATTTTTTTTTTATGCCAGGCACTAACTTGTTACACAATTACTTTGTATACTACTCAAAATTCTACAAGGCAGATACAATTATCTGCAGCTGACAAAAGAGGAAGCAGACCAGTGAAGTTCCATGACTTGCCCAAAGCCACACAGTGAGTGGACTGGTCTTCCCATTTAGTATACCCGCCTGGGGAGACCAGGCCACCCCACAGTGTAGCACTGCTTCTTGAGGTCCTCAGAATCCAAGTCCCTGTAATTATGTCTCTTCCTTCCTCCAAATGTGAATGGTCCCCTAAGGCTGTTTGTGTTTAATCCCTTGAGCTTTTCTAATAAACTTAGGTTGTGAATCATCACTTGGGTGAATGATTCCTAACACTTTGCCATTCCTTTGATATTTAGAATCTAACACATCAAAAACAGAATTCCCTATTAAGCAACAGTTTCCAAATTCCTCAATACCTATGATTATTTCCTAAGTACCAGGTAATTTGATGTCCTTCAGAAAGCACTTGCTGGTCTTTTTTTTTTTTTTTTTGAAAAATTGTCTTTGAGAAATCTCTTAGCATTCACTAATACCTGTTGGTACGATTTCACATCACCAACCTCTTTTGCCTTTCTTCTAGTGCCAAACACAGTGCTTACTTACTTCATAGCAGGTGTTCAAAAAGCCAGTCTGAATGAAAATTAATGCCTCTATGTGAAATGTTGAAACTGGGGGCCGGTCCACTGGGGAGGGGGAAAGATTATTTTGAGTCTCCCTTGGCAACTGGCAGGTAGGTATAAACCCCCGACTAGGTCAGACCCGGAGGGATGCAGCTGGACAGACTTACTGGGTACTGGAGAGCTGACAGACGAAACCTCTTCCCGGGTCTAAGGTTGGGCCCTGGGGAGAGCTGAACTGAAAACACAAGGCTGGTATGTTCCAAAAGGGAAATTTATTTTAAAAGCCTGGGTGCAGGCCTTGGCTGGCTGGCTCAGTGGTAGAGCATCAGCCTGGTGTGTGGAACTGCCAGGTTTGATTCCCGGTTAGGGCACACAGGAGAAGCGCCCATCTGCTTCTCCACCCCTCCCTCTCTCCCTCTCTCTCTTCCCCTCCTGCAGCTAAGGCTCCATTGGAGCAAAGTCCACCTGGGCACTGAGGATGGTTCCATGATCTCTGCCTCAGGGGCTAGAATGGCTCCAGTTGCGGTGGAGAAACAGCCCAGAGGGGCTGAGCATCACTCCCAGTGGACATGCCGAGAGGATCCCAGTACAGCAAATGCAGAAGTCTGTCTGTCTGCCTCCCTGCTTCTCATTTGGGGGTGGGGAGGAGGGAGGAGCCTGGATGCAGGCTGGTTGAAACAGACCACACTGTGTAGGCCCACAGGGAGCGATGGAACCGGGTTTATATAGGTTGATCAGGGGTCTTGGAAAAAGCCGCTGACGTCACTGCCCCTATAGGTACAAAGTAATATTTCTTCATATGTGGATGGGAGTGGCACCACAGCTCCTCCAAATTGTTTATCTCCCTACTCAACTGCCTATTATCCACATCAGCTGTAAAAAGAAAGCCTGGGCTGGTTCAAAGATCCTGGGCAAGGACTTCAAGCAAGCCAGCCCCTCCTCCTGCAAGTTTGCACTGCCCTCACCATGGCGGGATGGCACCTGATCTATCAGAAGAGTCTCTGGACCTGTGGCTAGGCTTTTACAGAAAACTATTCTGGTTTCAAATCCCCTAATTGTCAGAGCCTTCCCCAGTGTAAGCTTTCCCAGACACTTCTGCAATGGTAAACTTTTTGCTACACTTCAAAGTGAAGGCCAGGAAGCCATTGAGAGAGAATAGCAAGCAAATTAACTACAACCTCACAGTGGGAGATGGGAATGTTCTGTTTTGAGCCCTAGTGGGAAGTTGGCTGAGGGGAATTTGAGTTTTAAAGAGGCTCTGGATTTAAAGGAGCCCTGAACCTAAACCTAACAATATGATCCCATGTAGAGACTGAGGGGAGATGCCTGCAATGACAAACTATTTATGTAATAACTTGTCAGTTATTGCGTGATTCAAGCATATGGCAGAAAGGTAGCTCTAAGGTATAGGAGACATACTACATCTGGTTTCAATAGTAGAAAGACACTCCTTTTTCAACTAAACCTTCTTTGCTCCCCTTCACCGGATTCACCCCACTAACATAGCATGAGACAGTAGAAGCTCAGCAAACAAGTCTCCTGGAGTCCAAAGAAGTAGCTTCCAGGGCAGGCACCGACATCTGATCCAAATCATAACCTCTCATACCAGAAAATGCTTCAAACCAGTCTCCACACTCCATGCCTTCACCGCCCGTCTTCATGAGCATAACTTCTAGGAGAGTTTGTTTAAATTTTATTTGATTGATTGATTTGAGAGAAATGTCGACTTGTTGTTCCACCTCTTTGTGTATTCTTTGGTTTATTCTTGGAAGTAGCCTGACCAGAGATCAAACCCATAACCTTGGTGTATGGAGAATACGCTCTAATCAACTGACCACCCAGCCAGGGCCAGAACAGTTTAATCTGCCCATTCCCACACCTCAAAATCATGAAGGCATCTACTCGGCATAATATTGAATTTAAGTTGCTTGACTCTGCATTTAAAGCCATCTGTTAACTGATGCCTCAATGCTTTTGTGAGCTTTGTAGTACAATGAAAAAAGCATGGGCTTTTGAGTCAGAATATTTTAATCCAAATCTCATCATGCATCTTACTAATATTTTATTCACATAGTATAAGAGGATAATACCACCTATATCTCCTAGTATTCTTGGGATAATAAAATGAGTAAATGCAAAAGGTGCTTTGTCAACTACATCATTATTAGTGATGAGCTCTGGACCTTCTCATGGAACTCACTGTGCCCAAGGCCCCACCTCCTTACGCATTTGTGAGAGGAACAGAATACAGTTTATTTTTCTATCAGAAAAGATATTTTACTTCTATAAGTGTGGTCCTGGAATTCCAATAACTGGATTGTTATTCATTATAATGTTTTCTGAACACTCAGTGTATTTTAAAGAAATCTCTCATAAAAAAATAACTTCGCGATGCTTTCACTTTTGCACTTAACAATAAAAAGTTTGGCCGCTACGTGAGATGCACCTGCTTCAGTTGCTGCAAATGCCTTCTACACGAAGTGCTGGGGACAGAGGCAGGACTCTCTAAATCTCTCTCATCCTGGCTCCCATCTTATCTGTCAAGCTATGCATGGACTATTATGACTATAAAAGTAGCAGCAAACAGTTCAATTCTTAGGTTATGAGAACAGATTTTAACTCTGATCCCAGAGGGAGAGTTTTTTCAAATGTTATTGTCCACCAAAGTTTAGGAACAAAAAAATCTAAAAGCTTCTTTTTAAAAAAGCAAAGGCTGCATTACAAGATTTATTTATAAATGTAAATGATGCCACAAACCACCAAATTGCTTGCCAATACATACGATCCTATTTGCCCAAATTTTAAAAGGAAACACTGGAGAATGTGGATACCGTTTATATATTGTTAACCTGTCAGCCTACTTTTTTGGTACTGTTCCTTTATTTTCTTCCCCCCTTCTGGGATCCTGAATAAAATTTTAAAAAGAAACATTTGCCTTATGCTCACAGAGCAAATGGACAAGTATGACTGAAAATGGGAGAAATAGGTATAATTGGTGCAACCTAATACCAATTCTTAGTTTTTGTGGGGTCATCAAAGACTCCTTGAGAGTCCTATGAGGGTATTGAACCACTCCCTAGAAAAATGCTCCTACAAATAAACATAACATTTGAAGGGAAAATACGCATGTCAGGCACATAAGCATATTGTCATCAGATCCAAAGTGCCACATATGTATTTTAAGCTTTGAAGTCCCATCTTGACACACAGCCTTCTGGCCTTGACCTGTCCTTCAGTTCACAGGCCTCTCACCCCTCCACCTGGCTCAGCTGCTCTCAGGCTGCCAGCGACACCACTCCCTCCCCAGCCAGGCAGGACAAGAGGAAATCAGACTCATCACCATCTCCTACTCCTGCCTCTGTTCCTACTGCCACTCAAATCGGCCAATTTCTGATCATGGGGTCTCTTCTACCCTAATCTGCTTCTTATTCTGTATTTTTTCCTAGCTTAGTAAATGGCAACACTGCTTTTGTCACTGTCACTCAAGCTGGAAACCAGGACATCTACAGAGCTTTCTCTCTTTCATCACCCACAGTCAGATACCCTTCCTTCCTTTTTCCTCCTGTTGCTGCTATAAGTTACCACAAATTTAATGGTTTAAAGAGGACATAGAATATGGTAAAGGGGAGGATAAATGGTGATGGAAAGAGACTTGACTTGCGGTGGTGAACATATAACACAATATACAAATGATGTAATTACAGAATTGTGTCCCTGAAACCTATAAAATCTTATTAACCAATGTCACCCCGATAAATTCAACGAATAAAAACATTTACTGGCTTAAAGCAATATAGTGAATGACCTGAGTGCAACATAGTACTGAACACTATATAAGCACTATATTTTTTTCTAAGCATACATACATACCTATGATAAAGTTTGACTTATAAATTAGGCAGAGTGAGAGATTAACAACAATCATAATATATAACAATTGTAAAAAGATACTATAATACAAGTTAATGTGAATGGCTTTGGGGAGATTATTAAGTAAAATAAGGGTTACTAGGACTCAAGCACTGCAATACCTTGACAGTTGATCTGATAACTTAGCCAGTGTCTAAGGCAGGGGTCCCCAAACTTTTTACACAGGGGGCCAGTTCACTGTCCCTCAGACGATTGGAGAGCTGGACTATAAAAAGAAACTATGAACAAATCCCTATGCACACTGCACATATCTTATTTTAAAGTAAAAAAACAAAACGGGAACAAATACAATATTTAAAATAAAGAACAAGTAAATTTAAATCAACAAACTGACCAGTATTTCAATGGGAACTATGCTCCTCTCACTGACTACCAACGAAAGACGTGCCCCTTCCAGAAGTGCGGCGGGTCAGATAAATGGCTTCAGGGGGCCGCATGCGGCCCGCGGGCCGTACTTTGGGGACCCCTGGTCTAAGGGGTGGCGGTGGGGGTGGGAGCATCTACAGCATGGACAGGCTGGACGAAGGGATTATTAACACCCCAGGCAGCACAATACAGGGCTCAGTGGGACACCTGCAAGATTTCACCATGCTCCTCTGATGGGGTGCAACTTAAAACTTAGGAAGTATCTCTGGAATTTTCCATCCAATATCCCCAACTGTGGTTGACCCCTGGTAACTGCAACCACAAAGTGTGGAACCCGGGATAAGCGGGAGAAGCAATAACACCACCTTACGAAATCTGGTAACGACTATGGACACTTCCAGAAAAACGAACCTCCACCATACCCGTCTCTCATAATGTTGTTTTTATCATTTCGGAAGTGCGTGAAATCCTTCCTGCACCCGTTTGGGAACCTGGCTCCCAGGGTCTATATCCCAGGTCAAAAACCTTTGCTGATGCTGCACGGGCTCCACCCTGAGGGGCCAGGGAGGCGGGGCATTCGTGCGCCTCAGTGAGGGCGGGGCCGCACGTCTGAGGCTCGGGCGGCGCGGTCTCTAGGGCTCCGCCCAGGGCGGGAGGACCAAGAGGGTCACGGGCGGGCCGGGGAGGAAGCGGCCGGTTGGGGCCTGCCGCTCGGAGCCCGGTCTTCCCGCTGGGCCCGCAGAGCCTGGGCCTCGGCCTCACTCAGAGGCAGGGAGGGGCTGCGGCGACGGGGCGCAGAGCCCGGGCCGCGCGGTGGGGGCCCTTCTGGCCGCCGGCTCAGCCCCCGCACCGTCTCCGGGCGCGCAGCGAGGCTGCCGGCAGCGCGGAAGTCACTCGGGCGCAGCGTCGGCGGTGTCCCCGCCTCCCACGGCTGCTCGCCCGCGCCTCTCCGCCCGCCGGGCTGGGAGCACCGCCCGGAATCGCGCGGCCCCGCCCGCTCCTCACCTGCGCTCGCCGCTCGGGCTCCGCCTCTGGGGCGCTCGCGGGGCTCCCGAGCTCTGGCTCCCGCGGCGGTCGAGTCCCGGGCCGGCGCGAGTCCGCACCTGGAACCGCTCGCCCGCTCACCCCTCGGCCGCTCTGGCCGCTCCCGCCCTCCCCTGCGTCCGACCTGGGCGTCTGCTGCCCCACGTTCTACACGCCGCGCTCCCCGCGCTCCCACCCTGCGTGTTTCGGCAGCCAACCCCAGCACCAGCGAGGGACAGCCCCGCGCCTCCGGCCCGACTGGGCTGATTTAATGCGTCTTTTAAAAAATATTTTCTTTTTAATTTGTGTTGCCACGGTTTTAAGAGTCCCACTCATTATAACACCCTCTACCCCCCCCCCCCCCCGCCGCCGCATCGTATCCCTCATGTCCCACGCAAAGTCTCTTTCCATTCCCATTTCATCTTCTTTCCCCACTCCCCCTACCTCAATCTCCCCTTTCCCTCCCTGAATTGCTACCCTGTTGTTTGTATCTAAGTTTTATGTGCATATAATTTGGTCAATCCCTTCACCTTTGATCCCATCCCCTCTTCCCCCTTCCCTCTGACATCTGTCCATCCGTTCACAGCGACCCTGCCTCTTTTTACTTTGCTCCTCAGTTAATTGTCTTCATTAGAGTCCACATATAAATGAGATACACACATTTGTCTTTCTCTGCTGAGCTCCCT
The DNA here is from genome assembly GCF_036850995.1 of Saccopteryx leptura. Taxonomy (NCBI): domain Eukaryota; kingdom Metazoa; phylum Chordata; class Mammalia; order Chiroptera; family Emballonuridae; genus Saccopteryx; species Saccopteryx leptura. The sequence continues at coordinate 130,364,213 of NC_089504.1, forward strand.
GCCGCGTCTCCTGGCAGCCTGGCAGGCGGCTGTGGGAGCTGCGCCCTCCCCTGGGGCACTGCCCTTGCACCTTTCCCCGCACCCCCTTCTCAGAGCTGAGATGGAGCAGGCCTCTCCTGCCTCTCCCTTTTCTCGCTGAAATGAGCTCTTACAGACCCTTCATTCACCCTTTCGTCAAAATCCAGAACGTTCCTCATTCCCAGTCCCCCGCCCGGTGCCCAGGGCTCTCCTGGGCTCAGGCTTCTGATTACTTCCCCAACTGCGATCTGGGGATGAGGCGCCACCTATGACAAGCTGGGCAATGAAGTCGTTTAGAGCCTGAGCAGAGCCCGTGCGCTGCTTACCCTACCGCTGCCTCACTTCTCCACTCCGGGGCTGCCCCTACCCTGCCCTGCTCCACAGCGCTCGCTCCAGGTCCTGCCAGTCAGTGGCACCTCTCTCCCTCTCCGCCACCTGCACAAACTCCAAGACACCTCTTCCCCTGACCTCAGCAATTACAGCAAGGGCCGTTAGGCTCTCACAGGACTATTTTAGATACTCTGTCACCGAGACATTTTTTGCCCGTGTGAAAATATTCCTCCTTCAATCTGCAACATCTTGCCCCTGTTGACTACACACACCTCTCTTCTCTCCCTGACCCCAGAGAAAGCTGCCTGGGTTCAATGGGCACCCTGCCCCATTGCCAGAGACCAGGGGAGCAGGGTGGGCTCTGGCTCAGAGAGGTTTGCATTCTGCACAGCCCCTTAATTAAAATGCACTGTCACTGGACGCTCAATTCTGCATTATATTTCTTTATTGATTTGTGTACTGCTGAACCTCAAAGTCTCAAGGAAGAGAAGACAGGTTAGTGGAGGTGAGTGGAGCACAGACAGAGAGCTGGGCCCCTCCCAGCACTTTCAGAAAGGCAGCCTCCCACTCCTTGATGGTCCAGGCACAGACCTGGGGTCGTCCTCCATGAGCCGGGTCCCTCCAAGGGTATCCTGGGCTGAGAGGTCTGTAAGACAAAGAGCCTGTCCCAGCTGTTTTCATGGGAGGAGCCTCAGCCTGGGATTAGGGAGAGGGAGCCACTGAGCACTAGGACTCCCAGTTGTCCTCATCCTCCTCACCAGGTGGCTGCTGTGGGGTGGCAGAGGTGGCATGGAGTCTGACATGCTGGAGAAGGCTCCTCCTGGCCCTGAGCTGGTCCTGGGCCCAGGTCCTTTCCCAGAGATGCCTGAGGGGAGGGGTGAGGTGAAAGGTGAGAAGGAAGGTTTGGGGTCCAGTCCCTAGAGACTCAGGAAGAAAAAGGCAGAATGTGTATGAGGTGCAACATCCTGAGTCCCCACCCTGGACTGCGGCTCTCACTGCAACAGGAAAGCCACCCTGAGGGAGGAGGAAGGGACCAGGTATGAAACCTGCTTCTGGGTGACAACCTCAGGGTTCAGCCCCATCTGTCCTTTTTCTTCACTACTGACACACCCGAGCCCTCCACAGCCACGTGTCACCACCTGCTCCTGGAGCTTCAGCCTGTCAAAGGACACAGCACCAGGGCAGTGGAAAGGACATGGCTGACATCTGAGTAACTGTCATAGCCACCCTGTGAGACAAAGGGGCGTGAATGAGCAGCCCCTGTGAATGGATGAGGGAACCAGCCCAGAGAGGTTGCAGTCTGCCTGGGTCACAGTGCAAGCTCAGAAGCAAAGCTGGGACTGCAGCTCAGGACTGCTGACATCCAGGGCACTGTTGCTTTATGCCCAGGTGTTATTTTTATGCCAGCGTCACAGCAGAAGGAACCTGCAGCCCCAAGAGGCTTAGAGAAGCAGAACCGAGCAACTCCTTCAGGTCCTCTGTTTCTAAAATATCTCCGGTCCTGACCATTTGCTTGGATAGCTGGCAGAGTGTGAGAAAATTCTCTTTGTCGTTGGAGCTGGATGAGGCTCCGTGCTCTCCCAGATTAGAGATGAAGGTCCCACTCAGCAGCCCCAGAAGCCAACAGGAATGCATTGCCCAGGCAGCAGAGACAGGATGCTAGGGAGGCCACCAGGGTTTCCAGCACACACCTGGGGAGAGCAGGGGCCTGGCCTTTGACACCTGGGTGACAAGGAGCACCCTGTCGGCATGGTGGTGGTTAGAAGAGGTGGGCCTTTTCTTAGAGCCCTACTGGAGGGGGCATAGGGCTCCCACTTTGCTCCTGCTCCTTCTGTTTCTTCTCCTCTAGCTTGATCTCCTTGACACTGTGGAGCTTGGCCTTGCTGAGGCTCTCAGCCTGGTGGTGGATGGACTCCAGCAGAGAGGCCTGGCCTCTGGAGGGCTCCACCACTTCCTTGGGAGCTCCTTGGACTGGAGCTGGGGGCGGGGAAGGAAGGCTGCTCAGACAGGGCCAGGCTGAGAGACAGACCTGCCTGGCCCAAGGTTCTGGGGGTCCAGAGGAGCCCTCAGCAGCCTGGCTGTGAGAAAGGCTCTTCCTGATGGATGCTGACTGCGTCCCCCTGAGCTCAGGAAGTCATGTCCAGACAACCTGGTTCTGCTCCAATCCCAGCCTAGGTGACACCCTGCAGAGGGGGACCTTGGGGATCACTGATGTGCCCAGTACCTAAATGTGACATAAGATCCAACAAGGAACTCTGTGCCACTTCTGGATGGTGATGGCTGGGAGACATATTAAAACTGAAATTCTACACTTAAAATCCCTTAAAGTTTAAGGGACACATGGACATTTTGTTGCTGTAGTTTCAAATTATTTTAGTAGCCCCCCCTTTTCCATTGGATTAAGGTGGACTGGGGAACCCCCCACCTGTCTGTCCAGGTTCCCTCTACCCAGAAGGATGGAGTTCTGGCTCTTCCTAATGGAACAAGATTTAAAATCAGAACTATTCTAAAGCTCTAGAATTTATGACGGCTAAACAAACCTACAGAAAATTCTTCAAGGATCCAGAAACTAGAGGCGCTCGCAAAGAGAGCCCCCTACTTCCCACGTACGCCATGTCCCTAGAACATGTGTGCTTAGACCCTAGCAGAGGAAGGGCTTCCCAGTTAGCATCTGAGACAGAACTGGCTCACCCAGTTTGCTCAGAGCCAGGGACAGATAATCAGATGACACACATCTGCTCTCAAGCAGATACTGGTTTACTGGGGAGATAAATAAATACAATGTCCCATAGACCTGGGTGAACATCTATTTAGTAGCACCATGACCTTGGATACATCACCCAGTTGGCCTATGCCTCAGTCTTGTCAGCTGAGAAGTAGTAGTAGCTTCTATATCATGGAATTATAGTAAAGGCTAAAATGAACAAATGTATGTCTAGTGCTCCTGTACTAGCTGACATATGCTAAGTCCTTGGTTCACGTTTGCTATTCCTAGCCATCCAGGGAGGGAGGGATGAGGGACTCTAGGCATTCAGGGGAAAGCCAGAAGAGGCAGTGCTGGGCAGACAGAGAAGGAAGTCCCAGGCTGGGAACAAGCACTTTGCAGGAGAACACCATGGAGTGCGGAGGGCAGAGCAACCATGAGCAGCTCCTTGGGCTGGGGCGGGAGGCATTCAGGAGGTGCCTAGGGACCACCCTTCTCCTCATATGACACAGGGACGAGGACAGGTTGGCCAGGAGAATGTTTGGGCTCCCTGCCCTGCCACCTCTGAAGCTGACCCTCCCTCCCCTTCCCCGCCCCACAGGACTGCACTGCCAGGTTCCTCACCATCAGATCAGCAGGCCAGTCCACACCCAGTCCGCAGAGGCTGCCTCAGGAGGACGCACCTACTCCTCCCCTCTAACTGCTGCTTCTCCTCCCCTCGCCTGTCCCGTCCCTGGCACAGCAGACCCTGACCTGGGCTGTTCACCTTTATCCTCCACTCACAGGCCTAGTTCACAGGGATAATTAGGAATGATCTGCTAATTATGCAGGCAGCTGACTGAGTGCTTTCTAACCTTGGGAGAGAGACATCAGATGCCAGTCAGTAGAGAGAAAGAGGGAGAAAAGGGAAGGATAAAGGAAGGGCTGACAGGAAGAAGGAAGTGAGGAAAAGTGTGTGGAAGGTGAAAAGAAGGGAGGAATAGGAGAGGAGAGGAAGAGAAGGGAAGAGGTAAGAAGTAGAAAGACAAAGAGAGAAAAAAAAAGCTTTGCAGAGAAAATGGACCCTTTCCCAGGAGGTAGGATGGAGGCAGGAGCTACAGCTTCCCTGGGGGGCCGACGTGGCCTCTGCCGGGAGTGGCAAATGACAGCACCTCAAATTCCACATGCAGAATCTGTCCAGCTTCTCTTCCTTATGTCACCACAACACCCTCTGCCTCAGCCTCTAAGTCTTGTGAAGCAGGGGACATCTCTGGGCAGATATTTTGGGCGTGGCTTCTCCCCGGTGAAGATGGGGGCAGGTGAGGGCCAGCGAGAGCCTTAGGGAGGAAGAGAAGCCAGGGTCTGAGCTGGAAGAGGAAGGTCCAAAAGAGCATGAGAGGTCTTGTCACTCTCTCCAATCTCTGCAAGGCTCCCACTGCGGCAGAGCAAGAGCAAGGAACGCCAGCTTGGAACGCTAACTTTCTATGAGCTCACCTACCTGAAGACTGGGCACGGGCTCCAGTGGGGTCAGGGGCCCGGGCCTGAAGTGAGGGGAGAGATAGAAAGTGCCTCTTCTCTGCAAGGTTTACAAGTGGGAGGAGCACATTTAAGGGGGTAGATTTTCAAGCTGGGATCACATGCCCATCACAGATGCCCATGAGAAATGGAAAGCCCTTTGCTTGTTCATTGCTCCAGGATGGGGAGGGGGCATGGAAGAAAGAGGCTACAGCCACTCCCCACCCTGGCCCCAGTCACCCCTGACTCCTCCCTTACCTTCATGCTCTTCCCCATTCTGTCATGTTGTCTTTGTTCCCTTTGAAATGTCCCTTATCCAGTCCTCCCTGCCTGTACCTCCCATGGACTGCAGCCTCATCCCTCCCATGCCCTGACTGTACAGACAGCTTCCAGGTGTCCCTGGAATCCATTCTCTCCCCTTCTTGTCAACTCTGTGACCACTGCCTGACAGACCTTCCCAGAACTTTTCTGTCCCATCACTCCATGCTCAAGTGCCTATCCAGGCTTCCTACAACCCCTGGATCAAGCTGACAGTCCTGCCTTGTTCAGAGAAGCCCCCATGGGCCCTGGCTTACAATCCCACCGTCTCCCTCCCCCAGCACCCCCAGTCCTCTGCCCTGGAGCACTCCCACAGCTCTGCAGAGCCTCAGCCAGAAGCAAGCTCCCAATGGGTGACCAGAGGGGTAGTGAGATCCACAGACGCATGGCAGGTTCACTTTTCACACCCTGTCCTGTCCTGCGTGGCAGAGATGAATGTATGGGACAGGCAGCACTGTCTGTGCTCTGGGAGCTGGCACACACCGTGCTCCATGTTCCAGCCTCGGAGCCTTTGACACACATATCCAGACCCCACCAGATGGCCTTCAGGCCCACTGCCCTGTCCTGTCTCACCACAGCCTGTCCCTGCTGTGGCCTCGTTCACACCCTTTCCTTCAGGAGGACTTCTCTGACCACCAGTACAGGCAGGTGGTTCTCCTCACTACTGTCCACTATTTCCTTATTCAGGTAATAGCCCCGGTTTTCATGGCAGAATCCATCACTCCTATAGACTCATCCCTGGACGTCAGGTGGGGCTAGACCCAGGGCCCAGGGTAATGCAGGTGAGCAGCTCTGAACCAGGCAGTGTGTCACGCCCCTCTCACCACAGCAGCTGGCTCTGGCACAGACAGGAGAACCAGGCTGATCCAATGGGCGAGTAGGACGTCCAATGAAATGCTGGACCTGAACTTCAATCTAGGAGCCTTGACCCTACTGCTGTGACTTTGCCACCGCGAGAGCAAGACCTACCTGGGGATGGGGCCAACGCACAGGCAGAGAGCAGGATGGAGTGAAAGCAGAGCCCGGTCCTGATGACATCATTTACACCAGTGGTCCCCAACCTCCGGGCCGTGGACCGGTACCAGTCTGTGGGCCATTTGGTACCGGTCCACAGAGAAAGAATAAATAACTTACATTATTTCCATTTTATTTATATTTAAGTCTGAACGATGTTTTATTTTTAAAAAATGACCAGATTCTCTGTGTTACATCTGTCTAAGACTCACTCTTGACGCTTGTCTCAGTCACGTGATACATTTATCTGTCCCACCCTAAATGCCGGTCTGTGAAAATATTTTCTGACATTAAACTGGTCCGTGGCCCAAAAAAGGTTGGGGACCACTTGCCTAGAGCACCAATGAAGGTCAAACAGAAGCTCTTCATCAGGGGACATGTGGCGCTTAGTGGTGGGAAAAATCTATTGTAAAGAAATTAATTTGTAAAAAAACAAACAAACTAAATTGAGATACCACTTCACACCCACTGGCTAACATGAACAAAACTGACAGTGTCAGGTGTCTGGTGAGGATGTGGAACAATTGGAATTTTCATATATTGAAGGTGGGGATATAAAATGTTACAGTAACTTTGAAAACAATTTAGGCAGTTTTCTATAAAATTAAACATATACTTGTTGACCCAGTAATTTCACCCTTGGGTATTTACTACTAAGAAATGAAAACATACGTCCACACTCATACAGATTTGTTCAAGAATATTCATGGCAGCTTTACTCATACTAGACTAAAATGAAAAACAATCCATATGTCCGTTATAAGAGAAAGAAGAAACAAATTATAGTGTGTTCAAATAACTATTCGGTAATAACAAGGAATGCAGTTCTATGACCACAACACAACAACCTGGAATAAATCTCAGTCATTATGTTGGGCAAAAGAAGCCAGTCACAGAAGATGACATAGTATCTGATTTCATGTATGTGGCATTCAGGAATAAGCAAAACTGATCTATGGTGTCACAAATCAGAACAGTGGTTGCCAGTGCAGGGTGACAACTGACTGGGAAGAAGTAGGAGGGAATTTTTGAGATGATGTATATCAGGGGTCGGGAACCTATGGCTTGCGAGCCAGATGTGGCTCTTCTGATGGCTCCATCTGGCTCGCAGACAAATCTTTAATAAAAAAGAATAATAACATTAAAAATATAAAACATTCTCATGTATTACAATCTATTCATTTCCTACCACTCATGTTCATGGTTGCGGGTGGCTGGAGCCAATCACAGCTGTCCTCCAGGAAAACATCAAATTTTTATTGGATAATGTGTAATGTACACTGGTCATTGTGTGGCTCTCACAGAATTACATTTTAAAATATGTGGCGTTCATGGCTCTCTCAGCCAAAAACTTTCCAGACCCTGATGTATATGTTCATATTTTGATTGTGATCAGGGTTACTAGGTGTGAAAACAACAACAACACAAAAAATAAAAATAAAAAAATTTGGGCCTGACCAGGCAGTGGCGCAGGGGATATAGAGCATTGGACTGGGATGCGGAGGACCCAGGTTGGAGACCCAAGGTCGCCAGTGTGAGTGTGGGTTCATCTGGTTTGAGCAAAGCTCACCAGCTTGGACCCAAGGTCACTGGCTCAAGCAAGGGTTTACTCGGTCTGCTGAAGGCCCACGGTCAAGGCACATGTGAGAAAGCAATCAATGAACAACTAAGGTATCACAACAAAAAGCTGATGATTGATGCTTCTCATCTCTCTCTGTCTTTGTCTGTTTCTCCCTCTGTAAAAAAAAAAAAAAAGAACAAGAAGTTAATTTGGTTCTATCAACTGAGCACAATTCCAATCCAAACCATGTTTCAGATTTTTTTTATATGTCACAGATTTTTGTGGAACTTGACAAGTTGTACCTAAAAATCACATGGAAGAAATAAAATGATAAACCTTTTTTTTTTTTTAAATGAGAGGAGGGGAGGCTGAGAAACAGACTCCCACATATGCCAGACCAAGATCTATCTGGCAAGCCCACTAGGAGGTGATGCTCTGCCCATCTGGGGCTGTTGCTCCATTGCTCAGCAACCAAGCCTTTTTTTTTTAAGTGCCTGAGGCAGAGGCCATGGGAAACATCCTCAGTGCCTGGAGGCCAACTCACTCAAACCAATGGAGCCATGTCTGTGGGAGGAGAAGAGAAAGAGAGAGGTAAGCGTGGGGGGGAAGGGTTGAGGAGGAGAAGCAGATGGTTATTTCTCCTGTGTGCCCTGAAGGGGAATTGAACCCAGGACATCCAGCTGACACTCTGCCACTGAGCCAACCAGCCAGGGCTAGATAAAACATTTTGAGATAACTTTGAACAACACAATGGGGATGTGAGTGACTCGCTGTCACATGAATCTAGAACCATGGATGAAATAATGACTTAAAAATTTTCAACTCTGACAAAGAAATAGACAAGTTCAGAAAGTATAGAGAACACCACCCTCTGCTTCTGGACTGCTGCCAGCTCTCCCGTCCCCCCCCCCCCCCCTTACACACATACATGGCCCCTCCACAACTCCCTTCCTCCTCGGCTCCTTCCCTGCAGTCTCCTTCCTCCTCACCCCCCCTTTTTAAGTGACTTCTCTGAAGACCTACAAACACCATTAGAATTTTTCATTTATTTAAACATTTTCTTTAGACATTTCATTGATGTGTTCATTTGAACATACTTCAACATTAGTCTTCAAAGTTTTAATAACTGAATAATTTTTAAAAGTCACTATTCTTAAATTAAAAATGAATTTACTGCCTGACCAGGCGGTGGCGCAGTGGATGGAGCGTCGGACTGGGAAGTGGAGGACCCAGGTTTGAGATCCTGAGGTCGCCAGCTTGAGCGCGGGTTCACCTGGTTTGAGCAAAAAGCTCACCAGCTTGGACCCAGGGTCGCTGGCTCAAGCAGGGGGTTACTTGGTTTGCTGAAGGTCCGCGGTCAAGGCACATATGAGAAAGCAATCAATGAACAACTGGGGTCTCGCAGCAAAGGGCTGATGATTGATGCTTCTCACCTCTCTCTGTTCCTGTCTGTCCCTGCCTATCCCTCTCTCTCTCTCTATGTCCCTGTAAAAAAAATAAAAATTAAAAAATTAAAAAAATGAATTTATTAGTATATCACTTTCTGAAGGGTTTCTGAGGCAAGAATAAATTACAGTAAAGAAAATTATAGGGTTACATTGGCATACCACTGCTCTGAACAGAACTTTGTCATATTGGCAACACAAGATAAGCCAGTCTAAAGAGCACTGACTCTATAATCACAGCATGGTCACTAAAAGGTGATGTCTCTATATAAACCCAAATCCCATCCTTTCAGAATCTCTCTCCTGATCCATGGAAGAAATATGGCATCATTGCAGTTTAGAACTAGAAGAACCTTAGAAGTGGTCTAGTTTATCCTCCTTATTTTATAGATTGGGAAATGGAGCCAGAGAGGATGTAGTGATCTAAGGTTACACACCCAGCAGTTTTGAAGCTGCTCAGTGTAGCTTCCCCTTCCACGGGTCAGCCTGGGATCACACACCAGGCTGACTGTTCAGATGACAATAGTTACCTTTTGAGTTATCTTTCTCTACCACATTTTAAAACATGTTTGGAAACATTGGTTAGACTACATTTTAAGCTTTTGACTTTTTTTTCCAGTCCAGAGTGTTTGAAATTGTTAAATATTAGTGATATGCTAACAATAGTTCAGACATTATCTTTACTCTTGCTTAATGAACAAAAACTTTTCAGCCTTATAACTATGATATTTTATTCCTCTATTTATATTCCTGACACAAAAGACATCTGTCAAAATGTTTTCTGTGTTTGTAGAAATAACACTTTCTACAGTATACATATAATTTAACTTTTCGTATTCAACTCTATTTCTATTAGTATATAACCTTGTAATCTTTTGTACATCCTATGATAAAAAATTCATTTTTTGCCTGACCAGGTGGTGGCGCAGTGTATAGAGCGTGGTACTGGGATGCAGAGGGCCCAGGTTCGAGACCCCGAGGTCGCCAGCTTGAGCACGGGCTCATCTGGCTTGAGCAAAAAGCTCACCAGCTTGGGCCCAAGGTCACTGGCTCAAGCAAGGGGTTACTCGGTCTGCTGAAGGCCCGTGGTCAAGGCACATGTGAGAAAGCAATCAATAAACAAAGAAGGTGTTGCAACGCGCAATGAAGAACTAATGATTGATGCTTCTCATCTCTCCGTTCCTGTCTGTCTACCCCTCTCTCTGACTCTCTCTCTGTCTCTGCAAAAAAAAATAAAATCATTTTACAGTCTATAGGAAATTGAGTCTTATGAATAAATGAGGAATAAATTATGGGAATAATCAGGCAGACTGAATGAAAAACATTAAGTGATTTTTATATAGCCTCACTAGTTTGTTAACAGCAAATTTAAAGCAAACCACTAAGTCTTCAAATTAAAGAAATTGTAAGAGTGAAGAAACTGTTGACATTAACCACTGCCAAGTTACACCTTTGAAGATGCAGAGATTTTACAAAGCAAGCAGTAGAGTATTAACCTAGTAATCATGATGAAGAATTTCCCACCACTGTAAGAATATAAATTAAGATTAAATTTTATCATAATTTTATTGAAATTGCAAAATCATACTGTTTTTAGAGACACATGTATGCTGTGTATGGTCACATGTATTGGATATCTTTCCCTCTTGAACTGGGGAAACATTAATCAACACCTATGTCTGTGGCACTGTTGATACCAAAGTAACTAGGATATGGTGCTTACCCTCAGAAGGTTTGTTCACAATCTTGGGGAGAGGCAGACTTGTAAAAAACAGATCAAAATCAAAATAATATGACAAGTGTTACACAGTGTTGGTAATTGCTATGATCTGGTGGAAGGCGGAGGGATGAAAGAGACTGTACAATAATCAAGTTAGACCCGGAATTTTGGTACAGTGCAAATGTTTCTCAGAGGCCTTTCCACTGTTTAGAATGCTCTGATGATATTGCTCTGGCCGGGTAACTCAGTTGTTCAGAATGTTGTCCGGATACAGCAAGGTTGTGGGTTCCATCTCCAGTCAGGGCACAGACAAGAATCAGCCAGTGAAAGCGTAAGTAGGTAGAACAACAAGTTGACGTTTCTCTCTCTCCTTTCTTCTCTCTCTCTCAAATCAATAAATTAAAATATTAAAAAAGTATATATTAGTACTTACACAAGCTATGTGTTTACTAAAGTACTTATGTGCAATACTGATGTAAAATCCTAAAAATTCTATGTTCTATTTCATCTCTCTTAGGTGCATTTCAAGAATAGTAATATCCTAAACACTAATTATTGGTTAAATTCTTTGAGTGAATGAGGTTTTATAAAATGGCTGTGATAAATACAGAGAATTAATTTTAAGTTTCAAATGTACAGTGTAAAGTTATTTTTGTTAAGAAAATGAACACCAATATTGTGATAAGTATATATGGTATGAAATGAATAATTAGATTTATTGAGATGATCACTTCATAGTTACATAAGTGTCTAATAACTGGATGGTTCACCAGAAACTAATATAATATTGTACATCAACTTTAATTGAAGACTAGAAAAAATTATTTAAAAAAGAAAATGAATACCACTTAAAATATAAGTAATATTCAAGGAAACTGGGTCAAAATTCGCTTTCTCATTAGCAAAACATAAATTTTATTTAAAGCCATTAAGACAGCTTTGAGCCAGTTAAGCTTTGCTGGCTGCCTTACGCAGCACAGTCTGGTAGTTATAACAGTAAAGCAGAAATAACACTTTCTCAACATGAACTGAACTGCTGCGCCCATACAATATGGGCCAAATTAGCTGATGGTTGTCTGAACAAACTGACCTGAGGGAAAGTAATCCCCCTTTTCCTCTCTAATCTTTAATATCTGTTTTGCAACATTCCCCACCGCACAGGGATGGACTGCCAGTGAAGCGACACACACATTGTGTCATCATCATTTTAAATCCTCGCCACCTGGAAACCAACGCAGAATTCACAGCTCAGCTGTTTGCATTTAAACGGCATGTTTTGGCGATATCTTGATAAGATAAAAACTGCGAACTCCACTTGTCTCTCAAGCCCAGGTCACAAAAATTCATACCCAGGATCTCTACATCTTAGGATGAGTTCTGTCCTCTAGAGCGCGGACCACAAAGTAAGTAGTGCGCATCCCTGCCACTTACAGTCAGGACAGCCTCTGAAAGAAGGGATCACTGTCAAATCAGGCAAGTTTCCCACTCTTGAACGCAAAGTAACCAGCATATAGGTCAAGAATCAGGTTCTGGCACTCTTGCTAAAAGGTTACTTTTAAAACATTCCTTAAAGGGATGTAGGAGGCAACATCGTTGCTAACAAAACCGAGAAATGTGCAGAGAGCCTGGCGCTGCTAGACCAGCCTGGGGCTTCCTCCCTCCCTCCCCGCGGGCCTGTGTCCCCTGAGCCTGCCGGGTTCAAAACGTCCAAGTCCTGCTCCCCCACCCACCAGGGAGACTCTCCCCCTCCCTGTCCCCCAGAGAGCGTTTCCCCCAGCTTCCAGCCACCCCCTAGAAAACCCTTTACTCAGCTGAGAACCTGGCTCTGCAGGGACCTCCGACAGTACAGGAATCTCAGTTATCCCAAAGGGACCTCAGAAAGTCCGGAGCCCTGCTCTCCAGCCCTGCTGCGCCCTCAACTTCCCAGTAGAATTCCCAGAGGCAGGTTCCATTCAGCCCGCCATGGTCCGCGTCCCGCCCATGCCCTGCGCGTATAGCTTACCGCCTGCTCTGGCTCGAGCTCCGCAAAGCAGCTCTCCACGACTCTGGACCTCTACCAGCTCGCTGCGGCTCCACGGTGCGCCTCGCGCCAGGGTCCCGCTTTCTCCGCCCCCCGCCCCCCACCCCGCCATCCCCGTGGTCTACGAGCCCCCTCCCGGCCCCCTCTCCTCCCCTCGCCTTCTCGCGCTGCGCCCCTCCCTAGTCCCCAATAGTCCAGCCTCCACCCTAGTTCATGTTGGGTGGCTCCAGGGAACCGTGGGCCCCAATACCGGCCAGACCGGGCACTCACCGCTCCTCGCCTCCAGCTCCCCTTGTACGCACCCCTGGCACAGAATTCCAAATCCTTACGTCCAACCCACTCCCGCGCCCCCACCTGCATCTCTACCCGCTCCCACTTCTCTGCCTGCATCACCTCCCACCCCGCCCAGTTTGGGAATAGCCCCAATCTTCCATCCCACCCACTCCTACCTCCTTCTCACGTGGCAGGACAGGGCTGCTGTCCCCCGACAGTGGAGGCAGAGAAGGGGCACCCGCCCAGCGAGAGTGGTGGGCCCCTATGCAGTGCACTAGGGACACAACCCCGGGATTTGATTTTATTTTATTTATTTATTTAGTTAGTTAGTTAGTTAGTTAGTTAGTTTTTTACAGAGACAGAGAGAGAGTCAGAGAGAGGGATAGACAGACAAGAAAGGAGAGATGAGAAGCATCAATCATCAGTTTTTTATTGTGACACCTTAGTAGTTCATTGATTGCTTTCTCACATATGCCTTGACCAGGGGCCTTCAGCAGACCGAGTAACCCCTTGCTCAAGCCAGCGACCTTGGATCCAAGCTGGTGAGCTTTGCTCAAACCAGAGGAGCCTGCACTCAAGCTGGCGACCTCAGAGTCTCGAACCTGGTTCCTACACATCCCAGTCTGATGCTCCATCCACTGCGCCACCGTCTGGTCAGGCAGCCCCGGGATTTTAAAGAGCACAGCCAGCCTGGCTCCCGTCAAGCATACTCACTATAGCCAGGGTCACAGGGGCCTCTGTGCTTTTAAGAACTTAGCCTATGTGCTTGAGGCCTGACCCCACCCAGAGGAAAGGGAGGTCTGGGCTGTCACTCCTTGCCATTGGTCCTGGTGACCCTGCAGGGGCATGGCCTAAACTGCTGACCTCTGGATGGAGGTTTAACATCTGTCTTCTTTCCTCCTCAGAGTTGACATCCCTGCACTTGACAGGGAACCTGCCACACAAGCCCAGAGCAAGGAGGAACACAAGCCCAGAGCAAGGACAGACAGGCTGTGACTGTGCCAGCTGGTCTGGTGTGGCTCTGGCCCCTCTCTGCTTTGCTTTGCTCCGCAGGGTCCAGCAGCTGCCTGGCCCACAGGGGCCTTTTATAGGTATCAAGGGACCCAACTTCGTTGGCCTTCCTGAAAGCTGAAAATGAGCTCAGCTCCCTTTATGAGTGATGGATTCATTGCAAGAATGGGGCAAAAGTGGAGTTCTGGTTGTTTCCCCGTGGAGCAGCTTTCCTGGGCTGCCTTCATCAGGGCTGAATCTGTCTGAATAGCAGTCTGCCTGCCCTGGAGTGTTTACCTGTCCAGGTGTCCCAAGGAGAAGAAACTAAGCGTCCACAGGCACATCAGGAATCTCTTCCCCTTGTGGAACTCGGAGGTGTGTGTGTGTTGTAGGGTAGTTTTGTAGACTCTGTCTTATTTTTTTCTTAGTTGAGAAATATTACTCGAGATCTTCATATCTTTTTTATTCTCTCTGAGAAGCACAAGAGTAATTTCTTTTATTTATTTTTTCATCACAAAAGAACTAAAGTTCGTAATACTTGTCCCCTTACAACTATTCCTGGGGAAATAACTGTAAATAGAATATTGCCATTATTTTATACTTTTTGTTAAATAAATATAGTTAAAATGATTTGCATTGAGAAGTTAATACAGGAGTATATAAAGTCAAAAGTGGAAGTCCCATTTCTCAGCCCAGTTCCAAAGTGTGAACATGAACATCCCAGAGTATTTCTTTTCTTTTCTTTTTTTTAGGAAAAACCATAAATTAGAGTTTTTATTTTTTTTTATTTTTTTAATCTTATTTTTATTAATTTTAATGCAGTGGCATTGATAAATCAGGGTACATATGTTCAGAGAAAACATCTCCAGATTATTTTGACATTTGATTATGTTACATACCCCTCACCCAAAGTCAAATTGTCTTCCGCCACCTTCTATCTGGTTTTCTTTGTGCCCATCCCCTCCCCCACCCCTGCACTGCTGGTGGGAATGCCGACTGGTGCAGCGTCTGTGGAAAACAGTATGGAGATTCCTCAAAAAATTAAAAATCGAACTGCTTTTTGACCCAACTATCCTACTTTTAGGAATATAACCCAAGAACACCATAGAACTTTTCCAAAAGGAGAAATGTACCCCCATGTTTGTGGCAGCATTGTTCACAATAGCGAAGATCTGGAAACAGCCCAAGTGTCCGTCAGTGGACGAGTGGATTAAAAAGCTTTGGTACATATATACTATGGAATACTACTCAGCCATAAGAAATGATGACACTGGATCATTTACAATAACATGAATGGACCTTGATAACATTATACGGAATGAAATAAGTAAATCAGAAAAAACTAAGAACTATATGATTCCATACATAGATGGGACATAAAAATGAGATTCAGAGACCTGGACAAGAATGTGATGGTAATGGGGGGTGGGGTAGGGGGGTGGGCAGGGGGCGAGGAACCAGAGTATTTCTGTTCAGTCTTTTCTATGCCATTGAAATAGTTTCTCCCAAGGGTTGTCAGAAACATAAAGCTAAACCATGAAAGATGGCAAGCTTTTGCCAGGAAATGACAGACACTAGTGGTTAGTTTGGCCTCTTCCATTTGTTTGAGAAACAAAATAATTCATCAAGGGTTCTATGCCACTTGGTCATTGGACTGGGTGACCAGTTTCTCAGATCCAAAGTTCAGACTAGAATCCGCAATGCCAGGGAGCTGCTCCCTGCTGCCCCTTGCTGTCAGCAAGGCTCACTGCAGGGTGCTGCCTCCTTCCAGGACCTTGGGACTCCCTCAGGATGGCAGGGCCCAGCCAGCACCAGCCTCCTTAAGACCCTCCTGTACCTGCACAGGTGCACCCTCCTCCGTAAAACCTCACGGCTCCATTGCCCTGGAGTTTGTATTTCCAATTGCTATTGTTGCTTTGTTAGGGTAACCATGAAAATAAAAAACAAAAAGACACATAAATGTATACTACTTCCTCTCGTAAGTGGCATAATGAGCAATATTAGCAAATTGCTCTCGTCTCATGGTTATAGTGAGTGGCTTGTCACAAGGTTCTCAGGTAGGTTTTCCTTCGAGGTTCCATAAGTACTCTGTCGCCTGGATTTTGGCATCTCACCATCTAGGCCTGTAAATGCCACAGTCCAATGATTTGCACTCATCTGTGGGGTGGGGGGTGATCACTTATTTTAAAAAGTATTTTAAATCGTCACCTCACATGAACACAGCAACTCTTTAAAGATTCAACGTTATTTGGCTTTCCTTTTCTTATATTGTTAGGGGGAAATCACCTAACATAGTTCATTCAAAATTTTCAGTTCCCTTATTGTTATATCTACTTTTACAAACCAAAAATATAGGTTTAGGACTTTGAATTACAATAACTCCAGAAAGCATAAATTTTCCCATTTGCATTGTTCTTTTTAAAAGAGAGAGATTTCAACTGGAACAGATATTAGCACACCCATGTTCATTTGCAGCATTGCTCACAATAGTCAAAAGGTGGGAACAAGCCATGTCCATCCACAGATGAGTGGCTAAAGAAAGTGTACCTAGATGTACAATGGGACATTATTTATTCTGAAGAAGTTAAGAAATCATGTCATGTGCTACAACACAGATGAGCCTTGAGGACATTATGCTCTGTGAAATAAGCCAGTTACAAAAGGATCAATACTGTGTAGTTCCACTTATGTGAGGCATTCAGAGCAATTGGATTTATAGAGACAGAAAGTAGATGGTTGATGCCAGGGCTGGGCGGGGAGGGGGGTAGTTAGTGTTTAATGGATACAGAGTTTCAGTTCAGGAAAATAAAAAGTTTTGCACAATAACGTGAATGTACTTGAAAATGTACATTTTGGCCCTGGCCAGTTGGCTCAGTGAATAGAGTGTTGACCTAGGGTACAGACATCCCGGGTTCGATCCCCAGTCAGAGCACACATGAGAAGCAACCAGCTGTTTCTCTTTCCCTCCCTCTCCCCTTTTCTCTCTTTTCCCTCTGGCAGCCAGTGGCTCAGTGGTGCAAGCCTTTAAATCACCGGAGCTAGATGCTTCAGGAATGTTTCTTGCACAGGTTATGTGTGCCCTCCTGTTGTAGTTGAGTCTTGAGTGCTGTTGGCCCATTTATGGGGTGGAGGTAACTCTCAGGCTGGCCAGCTATCAGGATAGACCTTGATCATAGTGTATGAATCAATGTGCAGATGCTGTCCCCAGAGGCAGACGTGTTCCCAACAGGGTCTGGTGCCTGTTGAAATCCCCGTTTGGGTATGCCAGTTGTGTGGCTAGCTAGGTCAAGCTCTGGTGTGGTCTGAAGCTCACTACTGTTTGTGTTATTTCTGGATCCATTTGGGAGAGTTCTGGTGCTAGGTAGCTGTCAGATATTGCCTGTAACCAGCCTTGGGCTACCTGTCTGGAGCCACCTCACTAAGTGTCTGTGGATGCATCTTCTGGGCCTGGGTGTGTGTGGGAGTGGTAAGCTGTGCACAAAGTTTGGCTTCCTCCAGCTCTGAGCAAGGGGCAAATCAATAACATGCCAAGGCTCCCTGAGATCTGCTCCTCCTGTTAACTACTCTGCCACCCCCGGAGATTGTCTGTTCTTTTTCCAGAGAAAGACTAGAGTGGACCCAGCCTGGGTACAACCACAGTCTCTTCCACACGTTTGAGCCCGGTAGGGTGGAGTGACCGGAATGGGAGTATGTGGCTAGTGGGTGCCTGCTGGGGGCAGTGTGGTCAGGCACTCAGTGTGGGAAAGTGGCCTCTATTCCAGAGCCATACAGCTCCGTGTCTGCCGGAGTCTTTGATCCTAGTTCACACAGAAGCAGCTTACTGCAGGTTCCAGTTGGTGTAGTCTTCTGGCCCCTCTTTAGGAGCAAGCTCAGCAGGGGTTGGGGGACCACAGAAGGTTGGGAGGGCAGGGCAAGAGAGTCTCCCATTGGTGGCGGTGGTGCTGGTGGCACTCTCAGGATGGGGAAGGATGGTCTCCCTGCACAGTGTCCCACAACCCAGCACCTGAGTCCCCAACTAGAGGCTCCAGGGGGTAGCACACCAAAGATCCCAGCTGTGTGCAGCGCTCTGGTCCTTCTGTGGGGCTGAGCTCAGCAGGGTGGGGCCCTAGGGACTCGGGAGGACAGATTAAAACAGTCTCCCATGGGGGGGCAGCTGAGGTTGCAGGAGGGTGGCACACACTTTGCGCCCCTCCCCTCCATAGTCAGCCTCACAACCCAGTGCCTGTCTGAATGCCAGACAAGATGGTCTGAGGAAAACATGCTCCAGAGGTCCCAGCTCTGAGCAACACTCCCTCCCTGGGAACTCATAATGTCAGGGTCACTGTGACCCAGGAGGACAAATCAAAACTGTCACATTGGGGGCAGTGCCAGCCAAGGCTGGAAGAGGAGGGTAAGACTGGCCCCTGTTCCAAAGCCACACAGTTCAGTGACTGTCTGAGTCTGTGTCTCAGGCTTCTTGAGAAAAAGTGCGCACACCAAAGGTCCCATTAGATGCGGCCAGCAGACCTTCCTGCAGGACTCGAGGTTGGCAGGGTGGTGTCACCTGTACTTGGAGGTCTGGGTTAGTGCACTCCCCAGGCTGGGCTGTAAGAACAGGACCACTTAGCCCTGTGAGGATCGCACCTGAGGGCAGTGTAGGATAGGGACTCAGGACAGGGACCTCAGTAGCTGATCCTCCAGCTCTCTCCTTGGGGCCACACCTCCCAGATTTTCTCTTTATGACTCCTGTATGCTGTGACTTGCCTTTCTTCTACTGGAGCCCCTGGTGAGTGCCCGAGCACAAGCTCCTGTGTGTTGGCCCTTTAAGAGAGCACCTGGGTTGCCAGCAGAACCCCCTTCTCTCCCAGGCAGGCAAAGTCCCTGCTGATTTTCACTGCTAGATGCTATGCAGCTTCCTCTTCCAAGCCCTAGTGCTCTGGGTTGGAAATCCAGACATGAGGTTGAGAACCTACGCTCCTGGGGGAGGGAGTTTTGCAGCTGAGAAATCCCTCTGGCTTCTTACCTGCTGCACAAGAGTGCAGGGGCCAGCCCTTTCCACATCTGTGCCCACTTACAAGTCTCTGTGGCTATGTGGCTTCTGAAAATCCTTGATTATAATACTGCTGTTCAGTGGTCCTTCAGTTGGTCATTCAGGTTTATTGCTCTGTCATTGAGCTGTACATCAGTTTGGCACTAGGAAGGAGGTGAGTGTAGCTTCCACCTAGTCTGCAGCTCTCTGGGAATCGACCCTTGATAATGCTTTATGACAGAGTTTTAGCTGCTTGATTCATTTCTCTTTGGGTAGCTGAATGGAGTGAGGGATCTACCCTGAGCCAATCAGGGCTACACTTTCAAATTCCCAATAACTTTGTTTCATTCTAGAGACTATAGAATATGGACTAAACTGATGTGGCCTTTTACAGAGAAAACCTCTGAAAGTGATGTCATTCCTTATACTCCTGTAGCATCATTCCCTTGACCTCATTCAGATTCAAGTCACCTACCAATCATCGGGTCCAGCTGAGTCTGTTTTTTCTATGCCTCATGGCCTCCTCTGTCCGCAGTAAAATCAGACCTGCTGTGGCCTATTCAGGTGTTCTTTATATAAATATGTTAGCCTCCTAGTTTAGCTTGAGCATCACATTTTAAGAATAATGAGGAATGTGTTTGGGACACAAGTAACATGAGAACTGAGCCAACATCATACAAAACTCTCTGGAGCATTTGCATTTGAGCAATGTGCTTGGGAAAAATCAAATTAGACCCATGTGGATTCTTTTTGTTGTTGTTTGTTTGTTTGTTTATTTTGTAGGCTTCTTCTTTTTAAGAAATCCCCCTACACAATCATGGAAAAATAAAATTCCCGAAGGAAATATGGTCTGGGTAGGTCTCTCCGACTCCTCAATATTCTAGAATAGGATTCCTGTCAGGTTGGTTCCTCTGTGCTTAGTCTCTGCCTCCTCTTCCCTGTCAGTGAAGAGTGAACTTTGCATCCTCAGAGGATGTCACACAAGAGTGCAGTGCGCTTTTTCTTCCTAGGGTGATCAAGGTTCTGGGTGGTCCCATAAACATTCTCCTTCACATGATATCTTCTATGTTTTCAAAAACCCACTCCCAAAAATCTGGCAGCAGATGGCAGGACCAAGTCTGAGCGGCAAGGAGCTGCTGAGAATCCATCTCGCATCTCTGGGCAATATTCCTGAGCTGGTGAATGCAGTTCCAGCTTCTGTCTCTTCCTCTCTGGGGCCTCAAATGTTTATTGACTCTTTGTTTTTATAATAGTAACTTTCTATCCATTATTCTATATTTCTTTTTAATTCTACTATTACATGATTATGTTATCCTTGCAAGAATAATAAGACACTTCAAATAAAGTGAAAGCCCAACCTCACCAGTCCCATTCTCCACTAAGAGGTAACTGCTGTTCTAATTTGAGTGCCTTTGCAGATCAAGTTCTATACATCAATATGTGTGCATATAAAAATGAATAATCTTGTTCTGTGGAATTTTTAAAAATATGACTGGCATTGTGGTGTGTATATTGCTCTGGGCATATTTAGGTTGGCTCGTGGAAACCTTTTTTGTCAATACATGGATTTAGTTACTCTTTTAACTTCTACATAGTATTATCGGTATTTATATACCATAGTTTATCCATTTCCTTAGTTGTAATAATTGTTTTACTGTATTTTTCTCTTTGTAATGCTACTATAATGGAACCCCCTTTCTGAGACTGCACATATGTACACATACCTCTGTGACAGAATTCTAGAATTGATGGTGCATCAAAGAATGCATCCATTTAAAGTCTTAACAGGCATTGTAAAATTGCTCTCCCAAACAACCATTTTACACAGCATATATCCCAGGGTAAATAACATGGATAAATTCGGCATTTCAGTGACACTTCAGTAGATGTTTTATAAAATTTTTATTTTACAATAACATATAAAAGTAAATTAGGCAAGTAAATGTTTATATCCAAGAAATCTATAATTTCTTTGACCATTTTAGATAAAAGAAATGACAGAAGAAATAATACTAAAACACTTATGAGTCAGATTTTGGTAGAGAGCCCTAAATAGTGTAGAGATGACCAGTACAGATGCATAATAAGTTAAATGTGAATTTTGAACAAAAATGAAAGAGTTGAAATGGCAGCCACATCAAGATCACTGCATAGTTTTATCAGGATAATCATCGGATGACTCGTGTCCTAGTCCTAAAACTCAACCCATTTTCATAGATGTTCCTTTTTAATGTTCTTGCAGTTCATGAATGCCATTCTTGTTATGGCTGAACTGGAATGTCCAATCAAATTATGAGCTGATATATATGTACAGAATACTCTCTATGATTTTTGGTCCATTTTACTGTCTTTGCACCTAACTAAATGTACTGTAAAATCTCCTAATTCTATTGTCTTTCTTTGCCAGATTAGTGAAGTATCCGAAAAGGGTCAGCATTAAAACTCCACCAGATTAATCAGGAAAGCCAATTCTTAAGCACATCCCCAGAACGATTTTAGTGCAGAATGGCCCCCTTATGCCTCTCAATGTTTTCCTTTTGTACATACTGCCAAAGCACATCACGGGACATTAAGCATATTTCAACTTGTGGGACTAACTCAATCATGTTTTCAGAAAATGATAATATTGAAGTAATAACCATTTCCTAGTATGCACACTTGTTTAATGGATTGCACAGTCTATCACTCGTTGAAACCATTTTGTTTTGGATTGGTTTGGCTTGTTTTTAAGGCAAAAGTTTGGCAATAATTTGGTCTGCTTTAATTGAATTATTGTCCTTATTGGAAGAAAACTTGGAAAGGTGGTTTTACTGCAGGGGTTACAGGGACCAGCCTAATGCTAGGCTTGATTTAAAAGTACAGTCCACTTCCCCTTTTGCTGGAATTTTCTGTAACACAGTAAAGGTACTGAGTTGTGCTGGCCTCAGCCTGAAGCATGGGGTTATGCACTCTTTTGGATTTTTTTAAGTTATTTAGAAAAATCTGTCTCTGTGCTTGGCAACTGCTCCGACAGAAAACAGATAAAAATAAGGGTGCTTTATCAGTTTTGCTGTTCTTACCATGTTTCAGGTTGAAGGCTGTTGAAATGATGAAAAACAAACAACACTGAACAGGGTTCCGTCATTAAGGCTGCTACAGGGAGCTGAATTTTTCAGGATCAAAGAAAAATGCATTTGCTTTTGGAACTACAGTCCTTCATTTTGAACGGTGCACTGCACTCAGATCCTGACGATGGGTGAAAAAGAGAGTAAACTGGAGAAGGAAGTAAAATGTGTGCTGCTATGGGAATTTGGAAATTCAAACGAAAGGAGGCTGGCATTCTTCTCAAAGCTCTGCATTTGCATTGTTCAGTTTCTTAAGAAAAAAAGAGTAATGCCTGGGGTTTATTTCTGAGCAACTGGAGTAAAGCATAAGCATGGCTTGTTTTCATCTCATAAAATTATAAGATCTCCCTTTATCTTTGTAAACAGGTGTCAAAAAATACTCCCCTGCTGGGGGCTTTGGGAAATGTTTCTGTATAAATCATTGATTTTGGAGAGAGCTTCACAGTTCGTTCATATGTTAAGAAATATATGAACTTACATTTTTTAAATTTTGCAACTCAGGTTGAGCACCTTCGATTTTCCTGGCATGGCAATCACCCTAAGAAATTATCTAACGCAGTAGCGACAAGAAAGCTCTTGTGATTCCCCTCAAGGAGAATATTAACTGGTATAAACATGATAACCAGGGGGAAAAAAAGGGGAGGCAGTTGCTAATAAAGGGGTATAAATTGTCCTGTGGATCCAAGGAGAAATACACCGAGGGGAGAGTCCTGCTCCTTCGATGTGGCAGACAAGACAAGTCCGGAAGAAAGGGAGACGCCAACAGGTAGACATGAGGACGAGGAGGCGGGACCTGTGTCCGCAAGGCCCAGAAGTGGGAAAGCTTAAAATACGTTTAATTTGCCTGGAGCTGAGGGAAAGTCTTGATTCTTGTAGTAAACTTATTGCCTATTTATAAACATGCAGTTACTTTAATAGCTGTTCTCAGTACAGTTATTCAGTTATTTGTTTAATGTTATAAACAGTACTTAAAATGGAAAATAAATACACGGAACATACCCTTTTCCCTCACTATCTTTCAACCACCCTGGCTTTCTTTTAGTTATTTAAATATGCTAAGCCGTTTTCATTCCGGACCTTTCTGTGGGATATTCTCTCTTCCTTTCTGACCCTTTTCACTCAGCACAGTGATCCTTGCCTTATCGTAGTAGTCTGCTAGGGTTACCATAACGAAACACCACCCACTAGGGGCCTTGGGCAATGAAGATGTATTTTCTCACAGTTCAGGGGGCTATAAGTCCAGGCTGAAGGTGCCATCAGGGTTGGTTTCTGGGGAGACCACTCTTGGCTGAAGATGGCCACCTGCTAGCATGTCCTCACATGGGCTTCCCTCTGCACATGTGCGCAGAGACAGATCTCCGGTGCATCCTCCTATTTGTGAAAGGTCCTACTGGCTTAGGGCCCCACCATTATGACTTCATTTATCCTTAATTACCTGCCTAAAGGCCCTACCTCTAAATACAGTCACATTGGTGGTTAGGGCTTCAATGTGAATTTTTAGAGTGCACTACTCAGTCCATAACAGGTATCAATTTAAATGACGTTTCTTCAAAGGTGCTGTACCAACACCCTGCACATTTACCTACCTCACAGCAGAAGTTGTTGAGATTTACAATTATATCTTTGTTTACATGATTATTTAGTATCTAATCTCCCCACTAAACAGTAACATTCCTGAGGAAAGGGCCATGACTGTTTTGCTTACCACTTCCCTAAGTCTTAGCACATCACGGGCACTCAGTAAGTATTTGTGGGTGATAGTCTGCAGAGTCTTATGAAAGAGCCTATCACAAATGTGGCTGGAAGAACAAAATAATGGACACCTTCCTGTGTGTCCCTGATGGTGAGAATGGATGAATTGGGACAGTCAGTGTGTGCCGATAAAGCATAATGATGAACTGCCCCCTAGAGGAGTAGTATTAGCCAATTTACTGGGTGTAAGTACTCCTGCCAGGGCTGATTTCAAGCTCAAATGTGACAGTGCTGAATGCTACTCAGTAGCACCCTGTTATATAATATCTTTCCACCTCAAGAGCATAAATGTAAAATATTTAAGCAGCAATAGGTTTTGAGTATTACCCTAACTTTTAATACATTTACTTAAGCAGAATTTCTGAGAATTTAACAATTGACTTTTGCCAACTCCAACATACCACTGATGAATAGTAGAATAAAATGGTTGAGGTTGAATGCATAGAAATTCATAATTTATTACTGTGTAGGGCACAAGGCAAAAGCAAGCTTAGCTGATTCTTAAATTTTAGACCTGAATGTCACTGAAAGAATGAGAGAAGAGCAGATTTGAGCAGAGAAAATACTGATTAATCTTGGAACCTTTTTATTTCTAGAGAAATTCAAGGGCAGTTTGAAATAGAGATCTTCCCTACGTTCAGTGAAGGGCCTATCTCTTTAGGAATCTGTTGTTTTGCTGAACCATGAAGAGGAATGAGAGAAAAAATAGAACTTTGGGGAACTCATCTTCATTTGGAGGGCTGGAAAAGGTCTGTAAATTAGGAAAAGAGATACAGATGGAAAAATCCAGAGAGACAAGAGAACAATCAGTACAGGGATCAAAGGGGAAAATATTTTTTCTGATGGACAGTTTAAAGGGATGTTGGTAGATTTCTGAAGATGAGAGTTAGGGTTCATCTTTCATTTCGGATTGCAACTTCATGGAACTTCTATCCTGTCATGACATCCAAGGAACCATTACATGAGTCACATTTCTTTTTGGCTAATGTTTAGTGCTACATATTTCAGGTTATTTTGTGTTTGAGATCATTATAAAATTTCCTCCCTTCCTACCATCTACCCCAAAGGGATAACCTCTGATATTTCCCATACTCCCTCAATAAGTGTCATAGGAACCAAGAAAAAAAGACTTCTCAAGGAAACTGCACTAGGAATAGACACTACTAAAGGAATGGTACTGGGGTGAGCCATAAGAAAGTCACTATTGTGGCAGTTGCTGCTAACCCAAATGACAGAAAGCCATGTGAAGCAGTGATGGTATTGTGAAATGTGCTAAAGTTCAGATCTCAGAGAGTCTGCATCTGATTCCCTGTTTGGCCATTTGCCATTAGCACTAAGTTCAGGGCAGTTCCCAAATGTTATGAGTTACGGAAGGGAAAAAGAAGCTGCCATATCTGCAGAATGCCTCCCAGGCACCAAGCCCTGTTGGGGGAAAGCATAGTTACTATAGATTTGATATTTTACACACTGAAACCAAACTATTTTGACTTGGTATATTGTTCCCTACACATTGGTTATGGTGACTTGATAATACTTTTGACTTTAGAGTGCTCCAAAATTATCACAATAGCCATTGGAGTAGAATTAATGAGTTTTAAAACCCAGATTTTTCCATCTGTATCTCTTTTCCTAATTTACCATACCAGTATATGGGAAAGCACAAAGTTTCCCCCAACATTAGATATTTTTTATTGGAAATAACGAGAGAAAAGAGAACACAGCTTTAGGGGATAGATTAATGCAAGATTTTGAAAGCCTAATCTTAAATTATCCAGCAGAGATTGTCATAATTCCCCAGAGTTAACATTGCCTGTTCCTTGTTGTCAGCATCAGAGGTTGAAGTCTATACCTAGCAAGCAACTGCCTCTTCCTTTAGGTTAATTATCATAACCATGTTTTAAGAAATGCAAGAAAATGTGAAAAATGTTAAATATCTTTCTCAAGGACACCCAGCCGTTGGTATCTGGAAAAACTATCTTGAAACTTAGGTCTCGCTTCAAGCTAAGAAACCCCTCTATCATTTAAAATTCATCATTCTTTCTTTTCTTCAAGTCTTGTTACAAATGTCACATCACCAAAAAAAAAAAAAATTAATATAACCTTTCTTTCTTGAATTATAAATAGTTCTGTAAAGTATCTTCATGATAGACTCTGAGATATTTAAGGTGGAATCTAAGTCGTCTGTAATGCTGTAGCGAAGTTACTGTATGTTACTTAGCAAAGTACTTCGTTATTCATTGAATGAAGAGATGGACAGGTGGACAAATGAATGAACACACAGATATACAAATGCAGGAGACAGTGGCATGTAGCAAACGAAGGAGGATGCCTGTTGCTTGGTATATAAGGTGGGGATATATTACCTGTACCTGCTGATTGCATGTTTCCCAGCCAAGTACATACCCATGACCAAGAATTTTGGATTCTAGGCCCTGGCCGGTTGGCTCAGTGGTAGAGCGTCGGCCTGGAGTGCGGGGGACCCGGGTTAGATTCCCGGCCAGGGCACATAGGAGAAGCGCCCATTTGCTTCTCCACCCCCACCCCCTCTTTCCTCTCTGTCTCTCTATTCCCCTCCCGCAGCCAAGGCTCCATTGGAGCAGAGATGGCCCGGGCGCTGGGGATGGCTCCTTGGCCTCTGCCCCAGGCGCTAGAGTGGCTCTGGTCGCCGCAGAGCGACGCCCCGGAGGGGCAGAGCATCGCCCCCTGGTGGGCAGAGCATCGCCCCTGGTGGGCATGCCGGGTGGATCCCGGTCGGGCGCATGCGGGAGTCTGTCTGACTGTCTCTCCCCGTTTCCAGCTTCAGAAAAATACAAAAAAAAAAAAAAAAGAATTTTGGATTCTAGCATACTTGACACATAAATAGCCTAAAGGAGTTGATAAAATAAGAGACAAACAAGGCTTACCTTGAGATTTAAGAACACAAATGTGTTATTTTATTAATATCTTTTTTTTTCAACACTGAAGTAAATTCCAGTGTTTCAACAACCTGACCCTGTGATCCGTTCAGTAAGTAGACTGTCTTTTTGGAACGGCATATCTTGTCTTCTTGCTTTACGGACTCTCTACCTCCTCCTCTTTGAGCCAGTTTCCACCAATTGGAAAATGACCCATAAGTCCCATAAGTCCACAAGTGATGAAATTTAAAAAAATGCCTCGGAGCTTCTTTCAACAGAGTGACACTTTTATTTTCCCATCGGGAATACATGAATTTCACCTGGAATTTCAAAATATATTCAAATCTGAAAATAAAGGCAGTAAAAACTAGAACACACCCACACTCTATAGTGATTGCTTTTTATTAAGAATTTTTTCCCACTGAGAATACCTTGCACTATTTTTAGCGTGCAACACTTTACTATTTTAATTATGTACTTCCCACTGGGTTGGTTTTAGAAATTCCTTGCTGACTTAAAATATGAAATATTTCAAGTCCAGTGATTTACTAGTTTTTTTTTGCTAAATTGAACTAAAATAGACTGAGAATGGTCTACAATATAAAATAGCCTAGTTAGATCTTTACTATTTAAAAAATATTTCCTGATATAAACAGCCTGAATGTATGTTTTTTCATAATGGTTTCAAAATAATATCTACTTTGTATTATGTGATCAAGAAGCATAGTTACTATAGATTTGATATTTTACACACTGAAACCAAACTAGTTTGACTTGGTATATTGTTCCCTACACATTGGTTATGGTGACTTGATAATACTTTTGATTTTAGAGTGCTCCAAAATTATCACAATAGCCATTGGAGTAGAATTAATGAGTTTTAAAACCCAGTTAATAATAAAGAAAATAATGTTATTATTATATATGTTAGTTTCCTGATGTATTTATGTAGACTTTTCTCTCTGTTTTTCTTGTAGTGCGGGAGTCGGCCGGACTGGCTGTTTCATTGTAATAGATGCATGTTAGAGAGAATAAATCATGAAAAAAATCTAGATATTTATGGCCATGTAACTTTAATGAGAGCCCAGAGGAATTACATGGTTCAAACAGAAGACCAGTACATCTTTATCCACGATGCACTGCTAGAAGCAGTGACTTGTGGAAATACCGAAGTGCCCATGAGAAACTTGTATGCCTACATTCAGAAGCTGACACAAATAGAGACAGGAGAGAATGTCACAGGAATGGAGCTAGAATTTAAGGTATGATATTGGACATGATGTGGTCATTTAGGAGCAGGTCATTCTGGGGTCATCTTTGAGTAGTTGCTTCACTATCTTAACCTTTCAAGTTTGCCAAGTTACAAGATTCATTTGACCTTGTCCTCGGGTATCTGACTATAAACACTTGCTTCCTCTATTTCTTTTCTATTCTGTGCTTCCCAACAATACCTCGAGCTCTTTGTACCCCAATTTAAACTGAGAGATCATACTCTCAGAACATAATATTTAAAAATTCAATAGGCTATATGGAGTCCATTAGTTAGAAGTGAAAAGCAGTATACAGTTTGCAGAGTCATTTGCTTTAAAGTAAACAAAAGCTTTGTATCTAAGGAGGAAATCTTGGGTATTTTGCATTCAAACCATAGGCCAATTTATCTTGTTTGGATTTTTCCTTTTTTCCATTCGACAGCGTCTAGCCAGCTCTAAAGCTCACACCTCAAGATTTGTCAGTGCCCATCTTCCATGTAATAAATTCAAAAATCGCCTTGTTAATATTATGCCATATGAATCCACAAGGGTATGTCTGCAGCCTATCCGAGGAGTAGAAGGATCTGATTACATCAATGCCAGTTTTATGGGTGGATACAGGTATACACTCTTGTTCCCCTGACAATCCAAAGCCTTGATATTTACATGTGCCCTACTTTCTTAGCAGGAATGAATTTTTATCCCAATTCAAAGCATTTTCTTTCTGCACAGATCAGCATTTGTTTTATATAATTTTGAATAGAAGAAGCAGTCATGGAGTTTTTAATCTGGCTTTCTGCACTCTTTCAGAAGCCATTTGTACATGGAAGGAGTTAATAAAGAAGCTATTTTGCACCATATTTCATAAATTTAATAGATTGTGTAAGAGTCATTTCTTTAAAATGACACCGGACAACTATATCTTAAACGATTTGTGTGACACATGAAATTGAGCTAATTAGTATTGCACTAAAATTTAAAAAATGACAGACATACATCATAATATTAACAAAGCAATTTCTTTTGCAGAGTCCCCAAAATGTATTAAATGTCCTTATTTGATTATAGAATATTAACAGAAATTTACTGCCATTGCATTAATGATATATTTTTAGTTTTTATTACCAAGTTTGATGTTTACATAGCAAATGCAAACTTTTGCATGTTCTCTGATTTTTTTTAACATGCTATTTCCATTCTCTGTAATTCAGACAACAGAAAGCCTACATTGCTACCCAAGGGCTGTTGGCAGAGACCACCGAGGACTTCTGGCGGATGCTGTGGGAACACAATTCCACCGTCGTTGTTATGCTCACCAAGCTGCATGAGATGGGCAGAGTGAGTGTCTCCTCCTAAGACATTAATTCATGTAGACATGAGGATTTAATTTTAATAACTCAAGAGCCAGTGCCATTGGGAAGTCAGAGTACTCCAGAAACATTGGGGCCATTCATTACTCTGGGTGGCTTTTAACTCACAAAGCCACATTGAGTTCTCTCATTTGTGTGCTTTGAAGAAAGATCTAGTATTTTGTTTTCAGTGAAACACAATTATAGAGAGAAATAAGTAAGCAAATAACCCTTTTTGACTTATGTCCTGTCAACATATTTTTATTTCCTTTCATTCTGGACAAGCTGAAGTTTTATGAGCAAACTTGCCATTATTTCTCTATAGGAGGGAACTTGACGTTCTTTCATATCTGAGGCCAATTCTTACTTGCTCACCATCCACTCCCATTGCATAAAGTATTGTAAAGTTTTATAACTAACTCAAAGGTAATCTCAAATCTACTTTTAAAAAATGATTATTGCCTAACCAGGCAGTGGCACAGTGGATAGAGCGTCAGACTGGGATGCAGAAGACCCAGGTTCAAGACCCCGAGGTCGCCAGCCTCAGCAAGAGCTCATCTGGTTTGAGCAAAAGCTCACCAGCTTGAGCCCAAGGTCACTGGCTCGATCAAGGGGTTACTCAGTCTGCTGAAGGCCCACGGTCAAGGCACGTATGAGAAGGCAATCAATGAACAATTAAGGTGTTGCAATGCGCAACGAAAAACTAATGATGGATGCTTCTCATCTCTCCATTCCTGTCTGTCTGTCCCTGTCTATCCCTCTCTCTGACTCTCTGTCTCTGTAGGAAAAAAAAAGATTATTCAGAAAATATACATAAAATAGTATTAGAGACACAGAGGACTTCCCACTTAAATTTAATATATGCAAGCAAGCATTGTGCCATATTTGCTTGAGATATTATCTGTGTTTTTTAGTATAAATCAAATGATAGAGATGTATCTAAAACCCAGCTTTTAGGGTGGAGGGGAAAGAACTAGGAAACTGACTTGACTATTCTGATTTGGTCATTGACACTGTGAGACTGAGCCAAGTCATTAAAACTGCCTGGGCTTCAGTTCCCTCAGCTGAGAAGGGAGATTGGACCAGATCAATTCGGAGGTTTCTTTCCGCATTCACACTTGATGGTTCTCTTCATTCCAATCCACCATGGTGCAAGTCTACTAAGGTACTGCAATGCACGATTGACATGGCCAGTATTACGTCCAAGGACTGATGGAATTATTTGGTTAACATATAGATATGAAGATGTTACCCTATCAAAGTATTTAATCCAATAATTGTGTATTGGCACCTAATATATTCCATGTCCTGTCCTTGATACTATGGGCAAGAATCGAACCACAGGATTTCGCTATCCTCAGGAAACTTCCAGATTCAAAGAAAAAAATAACTTGCATGCAGTTGGAAAGGGCTTGCATTTTGAAATTTTACTAATGAAAAATATATATAGAGAGATAACTAGAAGACAGACAAAACTTTATTTCCCGTTTGTATGGTTTACATAAACCTTCTCTCCTTTCAGGAGAAATGTCATCAATACTGGCCAGCAGAACGATCTGCAAGATTCCAGTACTTTGTTGTAGATCCCATGGCTGAGTACAACATGCCACAGTATATCCTTAGAGAATTCAAGGTCACAGATGCCAGGGTAAGTTGGCACAGTCTTATGCTCTTAACTATTAGCTGACAAGTAGTCTAAAATGCACTTCTGGGAGAAACATTTGCGAGTGACTTTATTCCCAAAACAAAAAGAACCCACCCAGCTGGGAGGAATTTTTTTTTTTAAATATAAAAGTAACTTTTCTTCTGTCTGGCAAGTGTTCTCACAAACCCAGGTTGGCTTCCTTTCAAATATAACATCTGGCAGCTCAAATTTAGGACTGCATTTGGTGAGTATGTGTGCTGGGAAGCATTTACTGATTGGCTGACTGTTCTTACAATCACCTTCTCAACTCATTCTCTTAGGAACTTTCTTGACTT
Organism: Saccopteryx leptura; assembly: GCF_036850995.1. Classification (NCBI taxonomy): domain Eukaryota; kingdom Metazoa; phylum Chordata; class Mammalia; order Chiroptera; family Emballonuridae; genus Saccopteryx; species Saccopteryx leptura. Next base: position 130,395,437 of record NC_089504.1, read on the forward strand.
CTTCATTACTTGACGCTGTAAATATGTTGTTGTTTTGCAAAGCCCTTTAGGTCATGTGGGCTTGGATTTAATTTGGTATGATTTTAAAACTGCAGAGCAAATGGCATTTTTTTAGAAGAATCGAACAAGCTTTGCACATTTTAATTTGATTGCTGGCATGGTTTATTCCTTGGTGTGCTAATGTGTCTGTCTACCAGAACTGTGCACCCACGACCCTGGGTGGCTAATTTTCATTTTACATTTCTTATCTAGATTGCTGAGTCCAAGGTTCAGCTCTGATGTAGGATGATCTGTGTGTAAACTTTAATATCCTTGCCTTTAGCCATTCTCAAACTATGACTATAAATATATCTTAGGATAGAGGGGTCAGTCCAAAGCTCTGCTTTGTTTTTGGAGCTGTCACAGTGGGTGGGTCAAGTGCAACTCCAGTGTAAAGCTATTTACTTGATCCATTGTTTTTTCTGGAAAGCTGCTTTCTTAACCAATACTCGTGTTTAGAGATTGTCTGCTAATCCCCAAAGCTGGAGTCCTGGCTGTTGACCTAATGTGGATCAGAAATTGGTTAGCAAGCTGGTAGGCCGAGGTGACAGACCTGTTAATGCCAGAAAATCTGAAGTCTTAACTGCTCTGAAAGTGACTGTACACAAGGCAACAGTTAAGTTCCTAGGTCTTGTTTTTGAGCTGCTCAAGTAAGCATTCCTTGTTAAAATAATAATAATAATAATAATAATAATAATAATAATTCCCTTTCAGAATTTGAAACAAGATAAGTGAATGAGAATGTTACTTGCATTCTAAGCAAATTCAACCCACCACTTCTAATGGTAAAGAGTTGAAGCCAGGCTCTGTAAATGCAGGAGACACCTTCTTTACTACTCCTCATGTGCCCAGATTTCATCTGATCATAATATTCAAAAGGAACAGCGAAGCAGAGACTTGTTCATGTGCTTGTTTTCATTTTAAAGGCTTCTTATGATTGAATAATTATCCTGGCTGCCATAACATTTGCCATTTGTGCTCCTAGTGTGTGTTTCTAATCTCAACTTCCCAGTTTAGAAGCCAGTTGGCAGTTGAGAATACTGTATTGTTAAGCAGGTGACCTCTAAATGGAGTCACAGGTTGGTGGCCTCTTCTCTCAGGCAACTGTGGTCAGAAATGAAATCCTCTAAATGTCCGGAAGAGGACAAGTCTGCATTGCCTGGCCTCTGGCTTCCCTTCCTGTGCTTTTCAAACCTTTTCCACAAACAGGGGAGTAAATCATGCTTCCATGATAACCCAGTTAGTTATGGGGCAAAGCACACAAAGTTCTCAGAAAGTTGATGTGATCTTCCTATTTTATAACCCTCCCCAAATGGTGCCAGTCAGAAATAGCCCTGTTCTAGTGGACACCGCCAGTCTGGCTGATGCCGGCCCGTCTCATCGTGAGTCAGCCCCTCTCCTCAGTATGACTGAACGAGGAAGACTGAGTCTCGCTCTGTAGACTCACCCAGAATCTTGGGTACATGCTCACCTGTATCCAAAAATCATTTAAATGGGAAAAGAGATGATACAAAATACAAGGTTGGGAGCAGGGCCTCTTCAATTGGTCCCTGTCCCTCTAAGTTTATAATTTGGATTATCTCTATTCATTCTGGGGAAAGTTGAAAGTTGATGCTCATAATTGTTATTCCTGCTTCTGTATATAGAAAGCCCTTCTGCTTTTTTAAAATTTTTTTATTTTGCAGGATTCCAGAAGGAATCAAAAGGGCCTTAGTATTTTCTTTTAACACAATTTATACTTCATGAGTCAAAGCAGTGTTGCCTAATCACTATAGGAAAGAGTCTCCTTTTGCATCTTATTTTCTTTCTCTGTTTTCATTTGTCTGAGTCAAAACCCCCATTGATGCCTTAATTCCTGTGGTCAGCCAGGAAGAGTCCTTTTCAAGAATAAGAGCATTTATTTGCTCATAATCTCTTTGATCTACTTGAGGGATGCCTCACTGCCTACTGAGCAGCATAGTCAGTCACATGATGTATGTTGTGTGTTCTGCCAATGTCTAGAGATCGTATGCCTCCAAGTTAACAGCAGCTACCTAATTTGTGTCAGATATTTTCAATATCTGTCATTTGACAATGCTATAAATAAGCAAGTACAGCAGATGTAAAGTTGTATCAATAGCAAACCCTCTGTTCTTGATGACACGCCTGAATGCTCCTTTCAATAAGAAGTCACTGGATTCTGCAATTTTTGAAATGTAGTGTACAGGTTCCACCTTGGTTTTGAAGGCAAACTTTGGGTCTCTAAAACATGCACTCATATAGGAACTGCACTGCTCTTTACTTTATGAGGTTTGTGACTGGGCACTATAAGAGCAAACTAATTCGCAGTGTCAGGATATATGAATGGAGACAGTGTTCACAGCAGATAAAACATGCATGTAAATAAGTATAATATGCTGCTAACTTTTTATACCTTTTTTTTCTTTTTGGAAAAACCATCATGTTTGCTGGTGTGGTCTGTGCCCCAGTGGAATACTCCTGGCGTCCTTGGCTTTCTCCTGGCAGGATGGTCAGTCCTGAACAGTGAGACAGTTCCAGTTCACTGACTGGCCAGAGCAAGGAGTGCCAAAGTCTGGAGAAGGATTTATTGACTTCATTGGCCACATCCATAAAACAAAAGAGCAGTTTGGCCAAGACGGACCTATTTCAGTCCATTGCAGGTGAGTTGGAAATCAGGGCTGATGAGTTTCCATTTGTGATCATGTGGGAACAACTTTGAAAATATGGTGTTATTTAGTGTAATATACATAATTGATATTTTGTTATCAAAAATGTATTGTAAAACCTCAAAGTCTCATTTCCCTTTTCTTCCATAAAAGGAAAATCACCAGAAAATTTTTATCCCCAAATTTTACTTCTTGTAACAAAGAACCAAACTGTGTTTCTCTGGCCTATTTTACCTTAGCAGGAATCATTGGTACATCCCCTTGTAATCATTTTTTTCAGTTAATCAGTTTTTCCTTGTTTTGTATTCATAGTGTTGCATGAATAAATATCACTTGGTATGTTGCTTCTTGGAAAAATTATAGTTATCAAGCCTTAATGACAGTACTGGTTTTTGCCAATCGATAACTGATTAGAATGATACCTCAGTAAAAATTGTAGTGCAGACAATGCATTTTAGTGTACATATTATTTTATAAACATAATATGTCACTTTGCAATACATCATGAGTATATATCTAGATCTTTAAAGTCTTATGGAATCTTTTCTTACTATTCTCAGTGACAATTACCTGTTTTTATTCTAACCATGTTTTTGTGTGTCTGTCTCACAGTGTTTTTAATTTGCATATTTTCTGATGCTAAAGATGATCATTATCTTTTCATCTAATCTTTTACTCTTAATGGCATTTTGGAAAAGAAAAGATAAGCAAGTGCATTTAAGTCATTTTAGCATGTAAGAGGAAAAAAGTTTCTTCTAAATATTTGAACACACATATAGCTATGCCAACTCTGTAGCTCTCTACTTCTATACATTTATCATTTTAGTGTAGTTACCATGGGATTAAGGAGCAGCAATACTGTGCACTGGGCTTACTCTGTAAGATTACTTCTTGTATGGATTTGAGAGAAGAATTCACTGACATGACTCCTCAGGGTTAACTAAAAGGCAGAGCAGAACGGATTCCCAAAGCCTTTCAATAATGTTTACATCTGCGGTGCATTAGTGATGAAAATCAAAGAAAAATGAGGGCTGGGACATGGGCACATAGTATAAGACTGAGAGATGGATGGCAAGGTGTTTGGATGGGCTTTTTCACTTTATTGTAAAATAGCACGTATTACATATGCCAAATGACAATTGTGAAAGTTGGGTGAGAGTACAACTCTCAAGTTGGGAAAGAAGATCAAGGGTTCTATCTGCTCAAATGCATGTTTAAATAATTGTGTTGCACACGTTTTTAAAAAGTAAAAGATAGTGGATACCTGATGAGAGGATGAAGTACCCAGCAAGTGTGCATCTATCCATCAAGAAGGGAATTTAGCTATCTGTCAATAGGGTGATTCAGGAAGTGTCATTACTTTGAGGTTGGGAACGAAACCTCTTCCGGTATAACAGGCAGGGAAAGGGAAAGGATAAATGTTGTAGTTTTTGAAAGTATATTTTTGAGAAGTTCCCATGTCATGGCTTCTAGCTCCCCTGTGAACCGTGGTCCAGCACATCTGTTGAGCAAGCGGAGATGGCCTCAGTGAGAGGAAAGTGAGGTAGGACATAGATTTGAGGACCTTTGGAGAGAGAACAGACTAAGGAAACAGGTACCCAAGCTCCATTTGATTTGTTCACATGTTAAGAAGCATGGGATAATTATTTGTTGAATGAATGATTTCCAGGTAGTTCCAGGGAACCAATAGAATTGATTGTGAGATTTAATCCAGTGGTGATCAATTACTTACAGGAAGACATTTCTGGGGGGAAAACCAGAGTTGGAATTTTGCCAGACAGAAAGACTTAAAGGGGACTGGTAGGGGCCATTCATAGTGAAGCTCTTTAAATGTTGGTTACCTGATAGACCATTGAGTCTACCTTGGTACGGGAGGAAGACATAGTGGAAAAATGAATGAGTTGGAGTTGAAAAGTTAACACAGGGCATCTATGCTGGAAGGACAGATGAGACCGAAGGGTGGAAGGTCAGACTGTATTATTCCAGATGGCAGAGATGTTCCTGGTAAGAAGCTCTGCAGTGTGGCAGTAACTGCACAGCAGTGGAAATAAAGGACCTGCGATGAGATGATGTAGGAACTGGGAGGCTGGATATTGGTTGCTTGGTCCACATGTTATTAGAGCCGTCCTCTGCCTGCTCACCTCTTCAGGTTCCCTGCCTGAGGCGCCATTCCACCTTTCTGTCCCTAGTAGGACTTTCACAAAGTCTGTAGTTTTTCTGTGACTCTAAGCTTACAACATTGTAGGGTCAATGGCATAACCCTGGACAAGAAGATGCAAGTGCTGCAAGAGAGAGGGCTGTGTTCGACCCCTTTTTATCTTTTTTCTCTCTGTACGCCGAGGATTCATAAGGCTTACTGAAAAAGCTACCTAAAGTGCTACAAGGACACTCATTATACATATTTTTGTGTTTCTATCTATGTAAGTAGAGTTGCCTTCCCTCCAGACCACTAGAGTAAGGGTGGGTGTGTGGGCAGGTTTGGCATACACACACATACACACACACACACACACACACACACAGAAAAGCATTCCATGGACATACATAGTGAACTCTCAAATATCTGCAGCCCTGGTGCATAGTCTAGAACTCCCCGGTCACTCATGAGCTGCAGGTATTCTGGGAGATGTACTGTAGCTCCACCAAAGCCATGGATATCAAAGTTATCATCTCCAGCCTGATTGGTGAACTGTACACACTAAGAGCAAGATCCTATCCTATATATTTCCATCAAGCATGGATGGAAGGAGGTACCAAGATCCCCTTCCCCCCAACAGGCTGCCCTGCCTGATGACAGTGCAAATACCACTTTAATTCTCGAGGAGCAGCTCGTGACTTTTTGGTGTAAGGCCTCATGCAGCAGTGCTCTGATCAGCCTTGGCAGGTGGAGGTTGGGTCAGATTGAGAACGCTGGGAGCAAGACAGGGTCACAGTGAGGGCATGATGAGACATAAACCTTTGCTCCACCAGCCAGGTCACTCTTCTCCTTGTTTAATTTATTCTTACTTCCTCACTCACACTAAAGATCTTTTCCTCACTTTCATCTGTATTTTTACCCTGGGAGGTAAGTGGCTTTCTGGTTAACATTTTTCCCACTGATTGTTGATTGATGCTTTCACTCAGAAAAGAACAAATGTCATGAACTCGCAGCCGAAGAAATACCCAGTCAAGAACCACTTCCCCAACGTTACTTCCCAGTAGACATACCTCAGAGTCAAGGTTAAGTTATGCTTTCCTAACATAATAACATGGCCCACAAGAAAGAGTTTTAAACAGCATCCATGCTAGGTTCCTAGACCCTACCCCAAGCAGCCCACGATCCACTGCACAGATACCCCCAAACACTCTTATTTGGGGTTCACCCACCTGTGGGCTCCTCTGATTACTGACTGCTAAATAATGAGTAAGCCGTGCTCTCGTCTTCACTGATACTCACTGAAAAATATACCCGTCCGTAACTTCTTCAGTCACAGACGGCTGTCTGCCCTATTGCCCTAAGACAGGGGTCCCCAAACTTTTTACACTGGGGGCCAGTTCACTGTTTCTCAGACCGTTGGAGGGCCAGAGTATAAAAAAAACTATGAACAAATCCCTATGCACACTGTACATATCTTATTTTAAAGTAAAAAAACAAAACAGGAACAAATACAATATTTAAAATAAAGAACAAGTAAATTTAAATCAACAAACTGACCAGTATTTCAATGGGAACTGTGGGCCTGCTTTTGGCTAATGAGATGCTCAATGTCAGGTTCCATATTTGTCACTGCTAGCTGTAACAAGTGAAATGACGTGCTTCCGGAGCCATGAGGCGTCTGTCCTGCGTCACCGGAAGTAGTATTGTATGTCAGCGATGCCACGCTTTGCTGACCACGAAGGAAAGAGATGTCCCTTCCGGAAGTGCACGGGGGCTGGATAATTGGCCGTAGTTTGGGGACCCCTACCTAAGGGATAGGAAGCTTTCCCTGAGGGAGGTGTGGGCCGCTTCACCTGTTCATTAAGGCTAAGCTGGAGGTGAGAGACAGAGCCCATTCCTCAAATTTCATCTGGGAGGCAGTGGGCTTTGGGGGAGGGCACATGACATCTATTTCAAACCAAGAGCTCCCAGGCACCAGTCACCTTGGTCACTTTTGGAAACCAAAGGAAATCAGTAGGAGCTGAACTAAATTCCTAAGCACAAGCCCCGAGATACCCCAAACCCATGCCCCCTTCACGGTACACAGAAAGACATCGCTATAATGGGTGAAATATTTAGTAGGCAAGTCAATGTTTTCCACAAGTAAACTTTACTTGGATTACTTTGGGGTGGGAATATTTTTTCCCTGGACAGAACCTTTAGCAGCTCTGAGAACATCTGGAGGCCCCTGGGCCCCTAGAGGCCTGCAGGTGGGGCTGGGATGGGGCACAGTTCCTCTGTAGGGCACAGATTGGGGTGGCTGGTCCTTTAATGCCACAACTATCTGGGCGTGTCTGTCCTCATTTCTGGTATGTCTACTAGTTGTAGAGCTCTGGCCAGCAAAGAGGGCTGCTTGGCTGCAGGACTTGGTAATTGTTGCTTTAGAGGAGGCGGCTCTGGAGTTGGGAGGAGGCCCCTGGACAGGCTGTGGGCAGGCCCGCACTGCAGCTTTCTGTTCTGCTTTCCCAAACTTCGCTGTGGAGGGAGGGGGCTCGCGAGGGCGGCTGGAGCCCAGTGCATCCTGATGCCCTGCTTTCTCCTCCAGTGACTTTCTGGTGTCTGATACCCCAGTAAAGGCAGCTCTCCTTTTAACTAAGCCCCTGCTCTGCGCTGGTACAGGGCTGCCATTTCCCTGGGAATTTCTCTGGGGTAACCGAGGAATAAACTTTTTAAAAACTCTCTTCATTCTCTTTGTGAAGAGGCTGTCAGGAGACCTGTCCTTCTGTGACAGGGTCTGGGGGAACTTGCCCCCCTGCATCTCCTCTAACGCAGTGTCCTGGGTAAGAAATGTCTTCCTTTTGAGATCAGATGCTTTGAACCCTGTGTCTCCTCCACTGGACTTCTCTGACTGGGAGTCTGTGGGGCTCACTTCCTTTGTAGCTTGGGGTAAATTCTTCTCCTTGTACACATTTGAGTCATCCTTAGGGATCTGAGGCTGCAGCTGCTGCTCCATTCTAATTCTTCTCTCCTCCAAGTGGACATGCAGCATCTGGGACACTCCTGTGTCTGCACTAGACACACCCTGAGCGTGAGTCAGGGAGGCTTTGTCAGTTGAGCTGAATGGGTTATGGGACATGTCAGTGGGCTGGCCTTGGGCCTGTCTACGGCTTCTCTTCTCCTGTTTAGACTGTAACTCAGCCATCAGTTGCTCCATGCTGTCTGATGTTACAGGATTCTGGATAGCTGGTGCTCTTGCTGGGGGCTTTTCAGCGGTCTTTGCAGTTACCATCTGAGAGATTCCCGACTCTGTGGTTTTCAAAACATCAACTTTGGATTGAGGGGCACCGAGCTCCGCAGCCCTGGACACACTGGGTATGGAGCCAGGTTCTGATCTCTTCTCCCGTTGTTGCAGTTCTGCTCCAGCGCTGGTGTTCACAGTTTTGGTCCCGACTTGCCTTGCAGGCAGCAGTGGGGGGTGAATGCTGTCCATTGTGGAATGTCTCTGACTGGCTTTGCCAGTGATGTTGTTTGTGACAGTCTGTGTGGCATCCGGTATTGTCTGACCCTCCTCTGCAGGCCTGTGAGTGATGTCAGAGGGTGACTGTGTCAGGGTCCCCTGTTCTTCCTTGCCCACAAACGAGTCAGCAGAAACAGGAAGATTCAAGATGGTGGCTGAATATTGTTTCTCTTCATGAAGGCTTTTAGAGCCTCCTCTAAGGGGTATAAAGCCTCCGGGTTGGGACTTTATCTTAGAAATCAGGCAGGTTGAGGAGAAAGAGTTAGAATTAATCAAGGAATGGGATGAAGTATTAAAGAGCTTTACTGATTCAAGGACTTTGGCTGGGTGTCCCCACAACTTCCTTGTATGAAACCTGTTAATATGGGACTCCAACATCTGCTCAGTAGTGGACTCAAGGAAAAAAAGCTCTTGGGACACATTCAGACAGCAGTTCAGGTTCATAGATGGTGGCAAACTTGTTTGTTCTATTCCGGTCTGGGACTTTATAGAAGGTGTTTGCTTCATAGTGTGCATTGAAGTATGCTCAGTTCCAGGAGTCTGTCCCTTACTAATTGCCTCAAGCTTCTTGTTCAAGTGTACTTTCATGCCATTTGCCTGTTTTCTCTGACTTGCTGTCGGCCCTGACACCACAGAATGTTCTCTGCTAATGTCTAGGTTTGTGAGGGAGTCATACCCCACATCCTTATCTGGAGAGCTGTGTGAGTGACTGGACAGATGATCTTTTGCATCATTCTCTTGGCTGTCTCTCTCTTCTATCCCCTTGTTGTCTTCTAGGTGAAACATTTCTGAGCCCTTTTTGTAGAAGCTTCCCGGTTGGCTCAATCCAACATTTAGATTCTTTCTACTTGGGCTTTTATACATGGAGATCTGTGAGTGGCCATAACAGCTCTTTGACTCAGATACGGCCAAGGAATTCCTCAGAGGCCTCATCAGGGACAGAATCTCGAGGATCCTGAGGGGCAGGCCCCACCGGTGTTGGATGAGCCTCTTTCTAATGTGATGCTCAAGTGTCTTTTGAATTTGACTGCTGAGATAAAATCCTATAGGATAAATAGAAATTGTAACATCGGCCTTAGAGGGCCAGCAGTAAGGAACGGTGGGAGCTGAAAGACAGAAGTCCTTCTGAGAATGTTGAGCCACAGAAGGTAGACCCCACACAGATTCCCATTGTTTCTTCAGTATATTCTGTTCTAGGTGATCCATTGGACATGAGGTGAGAAGTTCGGATTTATTCTGTAGGGCATCGTAGCATACTCCATAGGCCCTAATCTGAGGTATGGGCCCAGATGGTAGGACTGGGAGTGGGGATTGAAGGGGGGCCTGGGGTTGGATCTGAGTGAGAGGTAGGGACCGGGATTGGGGCATGGTTTGAGGCAAAGGTTGAGGTTGGGCCTCAGGCAAGGATGGAGGTAAGACATAAGGAAATATTGGGGATTCTGGGCCTGTGGAGGCATTGGCAGGGCTATTGAAAGCAAAGATTGAGGAGTAGTCATCTGAGGACTGTACAGGTGATGTTAAGGACTCGCTGTGCGGTGAAGGAAGACCCCAGAATAACTGAACTGATTCTTGTTCTATATCGTCTTCCCCAGTCCTGGGGTTTGTGCAGTGCTGTTCCGAGTCCTGCTCGTCAGGGCTTAGAAAGAAAAGATGTCCAAGATCTATGAGTTTGGCTTCAGGGTCTCCCCCAAAAGAGGTCTGTGTAGAATGTTGAGCAGGAGACTCTTGATGAAAATTATATTGATCCAGGTTCGAAGAGAATGATTCTTTGGTTTGGGGTGGGGAATGGTGCACAGGGAGTTTGCACTCTGAGAGAAAAAAAGTCTCTGGAGGCAGAGTGTGACCCGGTTGTGAGGGTGACTGAAAATTACCCAAGGTGGTCGCTGGGTTAGGGGCAGGATTGGAGGGAGGTGATGGGAAAGGCTTGGGCAGAGGAGGTGCTGTTATATCTGCTGAAGGAACAGCTGAGAAGGCAGAGGACTGACTGGATGATCGCTCAGACATGGGTGCTGTGGAAGCCACAGGGGACACTGAGGGAGTAGAATCTTCCAGGGCCTCTGAGGATGGTAGATGGTTAATGTAAGCAGTTGTGTTATTGCACACCTCCCAGGAGGGGCCTGGGCATAGAAGCTGATGGAAATGGACGGTATCATGGTGCTGGCCCAGGGGGCTGAGGAAAGAGGAGGTACAGAGCTGCAGCCAGGACCAGAACAAGGAAAGGAGGACCTACTGGCTCGGTAGGGGTGGGACCACCTGAAGCCTGCTGCCCCTTCACATCGCTACACATCCATGACATCACAATGCATCAGGAGCACTCACCCCAAGGCATTCACTCCTATTCTTGTTTCTGTGGCAACCCCCTCCCATGCCTATGAAATGCTGCATGAAGGCCTGGCATTTCATATAAAGCAGGTCAGGAAAAAGGGGGAAAGACTAGTCACCTTTTTATGATTGAAATCAGCTCCCTTTTCTCCTCTTCTTCCCTGTTGTAACAACTCCAATCTGAGAAACCAGGAGAATGGGCTATATTCAATGAAAGTAGATGCATAGGGAGTACACAGGAGACCCTTTGTAGGGGACCATTAGGAGGATAATATGTAAGCCCCAAGAATTCGTAGATGAGGTCAAATGGTTAGTGATGATATTATAAGGTCCCCATGTATGTTGTTTTATAAAGTACTTGTATATACATTATCTCATTTGATGCTCAAAACCACTCTGTGAAGCAGAGTGGTCCATGGTTACAACAAAGAGGGATTTGATCATCCTGAAACTAAAGTACTTTGACAAAGTTAGAAAACAGAAGTGCTGACTCTTGGTATCTCTTGGGCAACAGCCATGCTCAGGCCCCTCACTGCTGCATCTCCAGGGCCAGCAGAGCAGAGTCTGAGAAGCGTCTCAGGGTCTGTCTTTCCAAGGTTCTCCCCTCTGAGGGCTCTGTGTTCTGAGGACTGTGTCTAGCAACTGACATCATAGAAACCATGGACCAGGTACCTCAGGGAGAGGAGAGAAAAAGGGTCACCCTTGGGGAGCGCGTGGGGAATAGGCAGAACCTTACCTTCCCGGGTCCCACCTTTTCTTCTCCGCTTGGCTCTGCTCCGATGCTGAGAACAAAAAGAAAAGACTGAGAAGTGGGCACTCATTCTCTCACCTCTCTCCCTAGAAAACTCATTTATTATCTAAGAATAATTTAGTCTCTCTGAGCCAATCAAACCCATTTTAATTAATAGAACTTTCTGTTCCTTTCTTACAACAATTTTCAAAGGTATAAAACGTGTTTGATTTTTTTTCTTGTTAAAAAAAACAAAGATTTTGACTATGAGGCCCACACTTGATATTCCCAGAGGTTCTCTGCTCAATGAGGGCATATAATGTGAGGCCAAGGTCACACCCCCGTTCCCCCAGAGAGGATCCTGTAACCTGGGTTGGATCTCAGGCCGTGTCCTCTGCTCAGTGGCTCTCTGAAGCTCAGCACTGCTCTCCTGATCAGCCCCAAACAAAGCCTCGGTCTAGCGATGCCTGACAGGGGACCATGACTCAGGATGAAGTGCTCCTTAACTCTGAGGTCCTGCCGAGATTCCAAAGTCTCTAAATAACTCGATCCAGACCTAGGGAATCACTGTGTTTCGAATTTTAGTCAGAAACCTGCCAGCACACCAAGATGGTCTGAGAACTTCATATAGTGACCTGAGTCCTCCTTGAACCCCTAGCTCTGCCTGGTCTCCTCCCTTACAAGAGTGATGTTCTGTTCTCTCCTCAGATGTCCCATCTTTGCTGTCTTTCCTACTCAACCAATCTCACGTAGAAATGTGGGAACGGAAATGGAGGCAACAACAAAACATCTCTGTTGGGGCTGGTTCAGGTTTCCTTACCTTCTGTGTGTGTTCATTGTTCCTGAGGGCTAGAGCTGATACTAATCCCAGCAGCAAAATATCAAGAAAAAGAAGCAGCACACAGATGTAAATTAGGTTGTTGATTCTATCTAAAAATTTTGAGAAGAAGCTAAGATAAAGCTCCAGTACTCCATACAGGAATAGATTGTCTTTCATTTTCTGACTGGCAAAGCTGCTCGAGGCAACTGAGCTCTGAGAGGGCAGGCCCCTGATTTATATATATGGCCAGTCCGCCTCACAGAACAGTGAGGAGTCACAAAGGGTTTCTGAGGGTGGGGCAGGCACACCTTCATGAGCGTGTGTCCACAGTCCCCCCACCCCCTCCTGTCAGCTCAGCTGAGTCCCTCCACCCCTCTTGGGCCTCTAGGTCCTTCTGTTCTACTCTGCTATCCCACTTTCCAATCAACTTTTTAACATATCACATATTTACCTTAATGAATGCTCTGCTTGTTATTTTTGTTTACTTCTTTTCCAAGTGAGAGAAGAGGAGATAGAGAGACAGACTCCTGCATGCACCTCGACTGGGATCCACCCAGCAACCCCTGTCTGGGGCCGATGCTCTGCCCATCTAGGGCTGTGCTCACACCAGGCTACTTTTAGCACTTGAGGTGGAGGCTCCACAGAGCCATCCTCAGTGCCTGGGGCCCATGCCATCAAACCAATAGAGCGATTGGCTGTGGAAGGGGAAGAGAGAGAGAGAGAGTAGGAGAAGGGGGAGGGGTGGAAAGGCAGATGGTCACCTCTCTTGTGTGCCCTGACTGGGAATCAAACCAGGTACATCCACACACCAGGCTGATGCTCTATCACTGAGCCAACCAGCCAGGGCTTCTTTGCTTGTTTCATCTGTAACCCAGATATTACCTGGGTTCCCCATTAATGTTTGAAGACCGTAATGTCTGTCTCACCACATCCACTACTTTGCAAGTCTGAAATCCTGCCTAGAAATTTTGTTTGTACCCAAACATTTAACTTAGGACCATTCATGTCCTCAAATCCAAGTAACGGAAACCGCTCACAGAACTTGGTATTCTTTAAGATCTATAGTATTTGTGAATGTTAAATATCAAATTTTAATTTTCTCAGTAAGTTATAAATGAACAATAAAAGTTTAAAATAGCCTGACCTGTGATGACGTAATGGATAAAGCATGGTACTGGAACGTTGAGATCGCTGGTTTGAAACCCTGGGCTTCCCTGGTCAAGGCACATATGGGAGTTGATGTTTCCTGCTCCTCCTCCACCCCCTAAAATAAATAAATAGTCCTAGAAAAACCTTTTTTTTTTTGTCGGGGAGTAAAAGGAGAGGTCTAAGGCCAGAGGGGTATTTTTTGGGTAAAGCAGTGGAGAGTCACCAAGCTGTGGTGGTAGGGGGCAGGGAGGAGCAGAGAGCAGCATTGTGGGAGATGAGAGAAATGAGAGCAGTTGTGGAGGAGAGAGGGGCATTTTTGATTGGGAAACACCAAAGGTGTAGGAGGGGGGTAGAGGAGGATTGTGGGGCCACAGAAAAGTGGGAGGAGTCAGGGAGGAGAGAAGGGGATTGTGGGATTGGTCAAAATAACTTTTTTAAAAAAGTTTAAAGTATCACTCCTCCCAAGAATATATCTCACATATTTTACATATCTAACCCCTAGCTCATAATAAAGCACTCCCAGGGACATTGCAGGCGGCCATAGAGGCCATATGTTTGCTACAGTGAGATCCCCATAGAACCCCATGACATGTTCCCAGCTGAGGTACATCACCACACAGAAGTCTGGTCCCAAATTTCCTGCTGCATGTGGTTATATTGTTTCCAAAAGGGGGCGTTTTCAAAAGCTCCACTAGAATAATGTGCTGCTACTTGAGGAGGCTCATCGGAGGTAAGTCATTAGTTTAGGAGTCCCATACATTTTCAGTTTCCTAGGAACAGTCCTCAGGGCTCTCACTCCCCTCCTGATCACTATCTCTGGGATGAGCCACATGGGCACAGCTGTTTTCGGGATCCTCAAAAGGCAACTGGCTGAAATGGAAAGGGTGTCAGCACCCCTGATTACTTAGTCGTAGATATAGCCTGCTTACCTAGTACTCATACTACACTCTCTCCATCATTGGTTCGCTCAAATTCTGTGTCATGGGATTCCCAAATGCTGTATGTGCAGGGCTTGCTAAGGAACGGCAGGTACTCAGAAGGTGCACCTCACCTCTGCTCATGCACCGTTGTCTTCTTGATTTCTCTTACAAACTTGAGTTCTAAGATAAAATTATTAAGAATCTCAGAATGGTGACAATGAAGCTTTAAACCCAACACTGAGTGCTCCTAAGTGTGACAGCACAGGTTGTATTCCTGTGAATCTGCTCTGTGGCTCCGTTCTTCACTTTGGCTTACCATATCTAGACTGTGTGAACTGGAGGGTGTTCGTTAACCTCTTGGAACCTCAGTTTTCTCATTGGTAAAATACAAATGTTCAAAGTGCTTATTTTCAGCATAGTTATAAAGCATTTGTTCAGTATCTATCATAGTATGGGCCACTAGAAATGTAGTGTCAAAAAAGCCAATCCCATATTTTTATTAATCACCTTTATAAAGTTCAGTCTCTCATTATTTTCCAGTCTTTGCTCAAAAGTAATCGACATGAAAAGTCCTCCCCTGGCCATTCTCTCTGTAGTAGGTAAAATTCTAAGGTGGCCCCATGATCTCCACCCCCTGGTGTACTGTCGTTGTGCAGGTGGACCCTGTGATTCAGTGGGACCTAAATCCCATGACTGGATTACTAATCTCTGAATCTGAGTGGAGGTTACCCTGGGTGGGCCTGACCTCATCAGAGTAGCTCTTAGAAGAGGAAGAAGAAGTTATAGACATTGTTCTTCTGCCTCCACGGTTTCTACAGCTGCAGGTACTGAACTCCGCCAACAAACATGTGAGTTTGGAAGAGGACCCCTAACCTCAGATTCAACCCAACCCTGGCTGACTTTTTGACTACAACCTTGTGAACTTAAGCAGAGAACGCAGTGCATTGTCAGCCTTGATTCCTGCCCATGGATAATGTGAGATAATACATTTGTGTTGCTTTAAGCCACTAATTTGTAGTGATTTGTTATGCAGCAGTAGAAAACTAGTGTGTCTAAAATAGTACACTGTCTACCAACATTCTTTATTCCTCTTTCATGTATTATTTTTCTTTAGAGCATTTTTGCTACCTGAAATTATACTGTATTTAGTCTGACTGTTCCACTGGATTACAGTTTCTAGAAGGGAAGGGAGTCTGGCTTGTTTACTGTTTATTCTCAGTTTCTTAGAGCAGTGCTTGGCAGATGACAGGCACTCACTAAATATTTGTTAAATGAACGCCTAACCAAACAGGGTGGGGTAAAACTATGCTTACAGTTGTATGTGAAACAGAGTTTATTCTTGTAATATTATTTTTTAATTATTGTATTATTTTAAATACAAACATCTATAATTGTACTTTCATCACACCCTGTACATTGAAGTTTCTTAAAATATAGGAAGACTTGCTTTGTCTGTAACTTGCTGAATTTCTGACTTAATTTTAATAGATTGTAGTTAATTCCTTTAAATTTTATAGAGATGTAATGAATCACGTTTACATATTTTTATTTCTTTCAATAATTTATGCATTTTAATTTTGCCTTTTGCCTTATTAATAACATCATTAAAGCAATATTATCTAAATTATATATAAAGAACACATCTATTTATCTTTTTTCTTTTTTATTGATTGATTTTAGAGAAACTGAGAGAGGAAAAGAGAGACACAGAGAAAAAGGGAGGGTGAAAGCAATCACTTGTCATTCCACTTAGTTGTGCATTTATTGGTCCCTTCCTATATGTTCCCTCACTGGGGATTGAACAGATAACATTGGTGTTTCAGGACACGCTCTCACTGACTCAGCTAACTGGCAAGAGTCTGAGAACACATCTATTTCTTATTATATTAGGAATAACCTTAGCATTCTATAATGTTAATTACTTGTTTTGAATAAATATTTTTAATGTTGATAAAATACCCTTTATCCTAGGTTTTTAATAGTATGTTATTAGAAATGGATCTTGAATCTTGTAAATGGGTTTTTGCATTTACTTAAGTATAATTAGTTGTTTTTCTTATTAAACTATAAATTATTTCTCACTTTATAAATATTTTCTTATATAAAGTGATATATGCCCTACATATTGTAGAATATCAATTTTGTTTTATTTTCCTTATGCAGTCATACTATATGGGGTTATTCCATCTCTTTTTTGACAGATTTTTATATTAGAATGTATTCCCAGGACATTTAAGCATAGTTTACACTGCTTTCTGTAAAATGGAGAAGGACTTTTCTGTATTCCAGGACTTCTTAAGATTTCAGAATGTGTTTATATAATTTTATTTATTTGCTTATAATTTTTAAATTTTCCTTTATACTCTTAATTTCTTCTCATTTTATAGTCAGATATTTTTTATTAATACACCTGATGTTTTTCTTTCTTTTATAGTAGATTTTCTAGAACTTCATTTCTTGTGTTGGTGTTCTCTCTGGTTTCTGGGTTATCTTAAAAATTCCACTTGTCATATATATATTTGTCCTTTATTACTTCTTTTTTCATATTTACTAAGGTGACCTGCTGTCATTTTTTAAAACCTTTGTCTTTTTTCTGAGTTGGAGAATAATGTGATTTCCTTTTTCACTTTTATAATAAAAGTATTTGAAGATATAAATTTGTTTCTAACTATGGTCAACAATAGCATTGGTTTGCAATGTTATATTTCTTTTGATTATTTTCTAAATAATCTTCCTGCATTATCTCCTAGAGCTTACTGAGGAGGCTATTCAGTGCTTTGAAACAATTTTTTTTCACTTTTTAGTTTATTTATATATAAATAAAATATATTTTATATATCATTATTTTATATATTACTTCAAATACATATAAAGCTGTATATATATGTTGTGATATGAGAACCAAGATTTTTTATACTGATATGAGAAAATAGATAAAGTATTTGTTGATAATTTTTATATTTTATGTATCTTATATAATCAGTTTTGTAATTGATGCATGAATATATTCAAAGAAGGTATATTCTCTGAAAGGAAATAATTTGATATTAATCCCTTATTCAAAAATACTGATATTCTATATATTTTATCTATATGACTTAGCATGAACTATTATTATTTTAAAATTTTACTGTTTTCACTTGTATTTTAACTTCCTTCCTTCCTCCCTCCCTTCGTTTCTTCCTTCCTTTCTTTTCTGCGAGAGAGACAAACACAGACATGGATAGATAGGAAGGGAGTGAGATGGAGAGATGAGAAGCATCAATTCTTCGTTGCTGCACCTTAGTTGTTCATTGAGTGTTTTCTTATATGTGCCTCAACCAGGAAGCTCCAGACAAGCCAGTTACCCATTGCTCAAGCCAGCGACCCTTGGCTAATGTCCATGAGCCCATGCTCAAACCGGCGACCTCAGGGTTTCAAACCTGGGTCCTCTTGTGTCCCAGGTTGATGCTCTATCCACTGTCTCACTGCCTGGTCAAGCTTGTATTTCTATTTATTTTCCCTTGCTTAAAGTTTTAACACTACAGTGTGTCCGTAAGGTCATGGTGCACTTTTGACTGGTCACAGGAAAGCAACAAAAGACAATAGAGATGTGAAATCTGCACCAAATAAAAGGAAATATCTCCCAGTTTCATACCTATTCAGTGCAGTTCGATGTGGGCTCAGGCACAGATTTTTCAGGGCTCCTTAGTTAGCTATCCCGTATAGCCTCTACAGACTTGTCACTGACTGATGGCCTACCAGAATGGGGTTTCTCCACCAAACTGCCTGTTTCCTTCAACTGCTTATCCCACCAAGTAATGTTATTCCTATGTGGTGGCGACTCGATATAAACACACCGATATTCACATTGCACTTTGGTCATGGATTCAAATTTAGTGAGTCACAGAACACACTGAACTTTCCTCTGCACCATCCACATCTCGACTGGCATGGCCGCGGGCTGCTCCGCTGTATACATGGTGTTATGTCATCATCTGCGCGTGCGCACATGCTGCCACATCATCCAACAGAAACGGGGAGGGTTTTCCTTCTATTTGGTGCAGATTTTACATTTCTATCCTCCTTTGTTGCTTTCCTGTGACCGGTCAAAAGTGTACCATGACTTTACGGACACACTGTATGTACCACAGCTTTTTTTTTTTTTTTTTTTTTTTTAAATAATTTTATTTTTTTAATGGGGTGACATCAGTAAATCAGGATACATATATTCAAAGATAACAAGTCCAGGTTATCTTGTCGTTCAATTATGTTACATACCCACCACCCAATGTCAGATTGTCCTCTGTCACCTTCTATCTTGTTTTCTTTGTGCCCCTCCCCACCCCCTATCCCTCTCCCATTCCCCCCTCCCCCCCGTAACCACCACACTCTTATCAATGTCTCTTAGTTTCACTATTATGTCCCACCTACGTATGGAATAATACAGTTCCTGTTTTTTTCTGATTTACTTATTTCGCTTCGTATCATGTTATCAAGATCCTACCATTTTGCTGTAAATGTACCGATGTCATCATTTCTTATGGCTGAGTAGTATTCCATAGTGTATATGTGCCACATCTTCTTTATCCAGTCATCTATTGATGGGTTTTTTGGTTGTTTCCATGTCCTGGCCACTGTGAACAATGCTGCAATAAACATGGGGCTGCATGTGTCTTTACGTATCAATGTTTCTGAGTTTTTGGGATATATACCCAGTAGAGGGATTGCTGGGTCATAAGGTAGTTCTATTTTCAGTTTTTTGAGGAACCACCATACTTTCTTCCATAATGGTTGTACTACTTTACATTCCCACCAACAGTGTATGAGGGTTCCTTTTTCTCCACAGCCTCTCCAACATTTGCTATTACCTGACTTGCTAATAACAGCTAATCGAACAGGTGTGAGGTGGTATCTCATTGCCGTTTTGATTTGCATTTCTCTAATAGCTAAAGAAGATGAGCATCTTTTCATATATCTGTTGGCCATTTGTATTTCTTCCTGGGAGAAGTGTCTATTCATATCCTCTTCCCATTTTTTTATTGGATTGTTTGTTTGTTTGTTGTTGAGTTTTATGAGTTCTTTGTATATTTTGGATATTAGGCCCTTATCTGAGCTGTTGTTTGAAAAAATCATTTCCCATTTAGTTGGCTTTCTGTTTATTTTGTTATCAGTTTCTCTTGCTGAGCAAAAACTTCTTAGTCTGATGTAGTCCCATTCATTAATTTTTGCCTTCACTTCTCTTGCCATTGGAGTCAAATTCATAAAATGCTCTTTAAAACCCAGGTCCCTGAGTTGAGTACCTATGTCTTCTTCTATGTACTTAATTGTTTCAGGTCTTATGTTTAGATCTTTGATCCATTTTGAGTTAATTTTTGTACAGGGGGAGAGACTGTAGTCCAGTTTCATTCTTTTGCATGTGGCTTTCCAGTTTTCCCAGCACCATTTATTGAAGAGACTTTCTTTTCTCCATTGTGTGTTGTTGGCCCCTTTATCAAAAATTATTTGACTATATATATGTGGTTTTATTTCTGGACTTTCTATTCTGTTCCATTGGTCTGAGTGTCTATTTTTCTGCCAATACCATGCTGTTTTGATTGTCGTGGCCCTATAATAGAGTTTGAAGTCAGGTATTGAAATGCCCCCAACTTCATTCTTTTTCTTTAGGATTGCTTTGGCTATTCGGGGTTTTTTATAGTTCCATATAAATCTGATGATTTTTTGCTCTATTTCTTTAAAAAATGTCATTGGAAGTTTGATGGGAATTGCATTAAATTTGTATATTGCTTTGGGTAATATAGCCATCTTGATTATATTTATTCTTCCTAGCCAAGAACAAGGTATATTCTTCCATCTCATTATATCTTTTTCGATTTCCCTTAACAATGGTTTATAGTTTTCATTATATAAGTCCTTTACATTCTTTGTTATGTTTATTCCTAAGTATTTTATTTTTTTTGTTGCAATCGTGAAGGGGATTATTCTTTTGAGTTCCTTCTCAGTTGTTTCATTGTTGGCATATAGAAAGGCTATTGACTTCTGTATGTTAATTTTGTATCCTGCGACCTTACTGTATTGGCTTATTGTTTCTAGTAGTCTTTTTGTGGATTCTTTGGGGTTTTCGATGTATAGTATCATATCATCTGCAAAAAGTGATACCTTTACTTCTTCTTTTCCGATATGGATGCCTTTTATTTCTTTGTCTTGTCTGATTGCTCTGGCTAGAACCTCTAGTACCACATTAAATAAGAGTGGAGAGAGTGGACAACCCTGTCTTGTTCCTGATTTAAGGGGGAAAGCCTTCAGTTTAGTGCCATTTAATATGATGTTAGCTGATGGTTTATCATATATGGCCTTTATCATGTTGAGATATTTTCCTTCTATACCCATTTTGTTGAGAGTCTTAAACATAAAATTGTGTTGTATTTTATCGAAAGCCTTTTCTGCGTCTATTGATAAGATCATGTGGTTTTTGTTCTTTGTTTTGTTGATATGGTGTATTACATTAACCGTTTTACGTATGTTGAACCATCCTTGAGATTCTGGGATGAATCCCACTTGATCATGATGTATTATTTTTTTAATATGTTGTTGTATTCGATTTGCTAGTATTTTGTTTAGTATTTTAGCATCTGTATTCATTAGAGATATTGGTCTGTAGTTTTATTTTTTTGTGCCATCCTTGCCTGGTTTTGGTATGAGGGTTATGTTGGCCTCATAAAATGTGTTTGGAAGTATTGCTTCTTCTTCAATTTTTTGGAAGACTTTGAGTAGAATAGGAACCAAGTCTTCTTTGAATGTTTGATAAAATTCGCTGGTATAGCCGTCAGGGCCTGGACTTTTATTTTTGGGGAGGTTTTTAATGGTTTTTTCTATTTCTTCTCTACTGATAGGTCTGTTTATGCTTTCTGCTTCTTCTTGACTCAGTCTAGGAAGGTTGCATTTTTCTAGGAATTTATCCATTTCTTCTAGGTTGTTGAATTTAGTGGCATAAAGTTTTTCATAGTATTCTACAATAATTCTTTGTATATCTATGGTGTCCGTGGTGATTTCTCCTCTTTCATTTTGGATTTTGTTTATATGAGTTCTTTCTCTTTTTTCCTTGGTAAGTCTTGCCAAGGGTTTGTCAATTTTGTTGATCTTTTCAAAGAACCAGCTCCTTGTTCTATTAATTTTTTCTATAGTTTTTCTGTTCTCTAATTCATTTATTTCTGCTCTGATTTTTATTATCTCCTTTCTTCGGCTGGTTTTGGGTTGTCTTTGTTCTTTTTTTTCTAGTTCCTTAAGGTGGGAAGTTAAGTGGTTCACTTGGGCTCTCTCTTGTTTGTTCATATATGCCTGAAGTGATATGAACTTCCCTCTTATCACTGCTTTTGCTGCATCCCATAGATTCTGATATGTCGTATTGTCATTTTCATTAGTCTGTATATATCTTTTGATCTCTGCACTTATTTCTTCTTTGACCCATTCATTTTTTAAAAGTATGTTGTTTAGTTTCCACATTTTTGTGGGATTTTTTTCCTCTTTTTTGCAGTTGAATTCTAGTTTCAAGGCTTTATGATCAGAAAATATGCTTGGTACAACTTCAATTTTTCTGAATTTGCTGATGTTGTTTTTGTGGCCCAACATATGGTCAATTCTTGAGAATGATCCATGTACACCGGAGAAAAATGTATACTCAGTCACTTTGGGATGAAATGTCCTGTAGATGTCTATCATATCCAGGTGCTCTAGTGTTTTGTTTAAGGCCACTATGTCTTTGTTGATTCTGTGTTTGGATGACCGATCTAGAGCCGTCAGCGCTGTATTGAGGTCTCCAAGTATGATTGTGTTTTTGTCAGTTTTTGTTTTAAGATCAATAAGTAGCTGTCTTATATATTTTGGTGCTCCTTGGTTTGGTGCATATATATTAAGAATTGTTATGTCTTCTTGATTCAGTGTCCCCTTAGCCATTATGAAATGGCCATTTTTGTCTCTGAGTACTTTTCCTGTCTTGTAGTCAGCATTATCCGATATGAGTATTGCTACACCTGCTTTTTTATGGATGTTATTTGCTTGGAGTATTGTTTTCCAGCCTTTCACTTTGAATTTGTTTTTATCCTTGTTACTTAGATGAGTTTCCTGTAGGCAGCATACAGTTGGATTTTCTTTTTTAATCCATTCTGCTACTCTGTGCCTTTTTATTGGTGAGTTTAATCCGTTTACATTTAGTGTAATTATTGATACTTGTGAGTTCCCTATTGCCATTTTATAGATTGTTTTCTGTTAGTTTTGTGTCTTGTTTGATCCTTCTCTTTTGTTTTTCTATCTTTTGTTTTTATTTGGTTGTATTCCATACATCTTTCCTCTGTTGCTATCTTTTTTATCTCATGTGCTTCTGTGGTGGTTTTTTCAATGGTGGTTACCTTTGAGTAATGAAAAGGGTCCCTACCCTGTTCATTGTAGCGAACTATTTTGTGAGTACTTTTGCACTCCATCGTCCTTTGCTACTGTTAATCTCCATCTTCTCCCCCTCTTTCTTTTTGTTGTTGTCACAGTTTAAATTTGGTTTTATTGTGTTCTTCTTGGAGCTTTTACTTGTGGCTCTGTTTTTTTTTTGTTCTTTGTATCTGATTGGAGAACCCCCTTTAGTAATTCCTGGAGTGGGGGTTTTCTGATGATAAATTCCCTCATCTTTTCTGTATCTGTGAATGTTTTTATTTCTCCTTCATATTTGAAGGATAGCTTTGATGGGTATAGTATTCGTGGCTGAAAGTTCCTCTCTTTCAGGACTTTAAATATTGGGGTCCACTCTCTTCTAGCTTGTAGAGTTTCTGCTGAGAAATCTGATGATAATCTAATGGGCCTTCCTTTATATGTTGTATTCTTCTTTTCCCTGGCTGCCTTGAGAATTTTTTCTTTGCTGTTGGTTTGTGTCAATTTCATTATGATATGCCTTGGAGTAGGTTTGTTGGGGTTAAGAAAACTTGGAGTTCTGTTTGCTTCTTGAACTTGAGGCTTTAGTTCTTTCCACAGGCTTGGGAAGTTCTCATCTATTATTTGTTTGAGTATGTTCTCCATTCCATTTTCTCTCTCTTCTCCCTCTGATATACCTATTATTCTTATGTTATTCTTTTTGATGGAGTCAGATAATTCTTGTAGGGCTATCTCATTTTTTTTAATTTTTGAGTCTCTTTCTTCTTCTCTCTGTTGTGCCTCAAGTTGCTTGTCTTCTATTTCACTAATCCTCTCTTCTATCTGACCTGTTCTATTAGCTAAGCTTGTTACTTCATTTTTCAGCTCGTGAATTGAGTTTTTCATCTCTGTTTGATTTGTTTTTATAGTTTCAATTTCCTTGGACATATATTCTTTGTGTTCATTGAGTTGTTTTCTGAGCTCCCTAAATTGCCTTTCTGTGTTTTCTTG
This sequence comes from Saccopteryx leptura, assembly GCF_036850995.1. Classification (NCBI taxonomy): domain Eukaryota; kingdom Metazoa; phylum Chordata; class Mammalia; order Chiroptera; family Emballonuridae; genus Saccopteryx; species Saccopteryx leptura. Next base: position 130,419,100 of record NC_089504.1, read on the forward strand.
TATATCTCGGAGGATTTTTAGGATTTCTATCTTGAATTCTCTGTCGTTTAGCTCCAAGGTTTCCAATATATTAAATTTTTTCTCCATAGATTTTTCCTCATCTAGCTGTGTTACCTCTCTTTCTTTTGTATCCATGATATTCGATTTTCTCTTCCTTAATGGTATCTGAGGGTAGTTTTGTTGATAGTATTAATGAGATTTAATAAAGAATAAAAAGTTTTAAAAAAATAATAAAAAAAATAAAAAATAAAAAAGTTTTTTTAAAAAAAAATTAATAATGAAATAAAGAAAAATAAAATAAAATAAAAATTTAAAAAAAAAAGGAAATTATTCCCCCCCTCCTTTTTTCCTCTCCTCTCCTCTCCGCTCTTTCTTGAGAAAATCTTGTGGTAGACTGTGAATTATAAGAAACAATGCCTGTGATGGAGGGCCTGAATTGGGGAAAAGTAATAAAGGGGCAGAAAAAAAAAAAAGAAAAAAAAGAAAAAAAAGAGCGTATGGACCCACAAAAAGCAAATAAGGAAAAAATTTGGGTCAAGAATAAAATGATTTGCTTTTAGGTGTTGGTTGTCTAAGAGTTATGATGAGAGGATTAAGAGGAAAACAGAAAAATGGGGGGACAAATTAAAAAATTACTATTGTATTTAGTGGAACAAGAACTAGATAATATGGAGAGCCAGGGATGGGAGCACTGCTAGTGAGTTAAAAAGGTGAAGTAAAAACCCCCCAAAATGCCAAAAACATAAGTTTGAGTCCCAGATAAGATAATTTGTTTGTTATTGAGGTTTGAATGAGAGGAGATGTAAAGGAGAAAGGAAGAAACTAATATAGAGGGAGAAAAGAAAGAGAGAGAGAGAGAGAGAAAAGAGGGAACCACTAAAAGAAGAAAAAAGAAAGGAGAGAGAGAGAGAGTTAAGGGTTTTGGAGTGCAACCCTCATAGAGAGAAAGGAAGAGAAGAGAAAAGATAATGGGAGATGTAACACTTATGGGTAGTGTAGTTCAAGGAGAGGAGAGAGTAAGACCGGTAGAGAGTTAATCGGCCAAATTGGAGGAGGAAAAAAAAAAGTATCAAGAATGAAGATAAGAGAAACAAATGAACAAATATAATAAAATGAGATAGGTTATAAAGTCTGCAGATTATTCTTGATTTTGAGAGGTTATCTTCTTGCTTTTTCTTTTCTCTCCCTCTTCCTGGTCGGTGACTCTGTACCCCGGGTTTTGCCCCTTTGGCACGCTCAGGTGGAGGTTTGCAGTTGATAAGTCTCTATGGCAATGTCATGTATTGTGCTTTAGTCTCGTCAGCAGTCGAAGCTAATTAGCATTTATAGGCTCCGACAGTGAGAGAGTCCGTGTTCCTGGAGCCTTTCTCCTGGTCTTTCCTTCCTCAATTAGTAGCCTGATAATCCAGCTATGGGGTTGCTGCTGCCTCTGCCTGGATAGTAAGAGGCTCAAAGAGCTGGCAACTCCCCACTCTATTTCCACTCAGCACAGGGCTCTGGGTAAAGCTCAGTCAGTCAGAGCTGCTAGCATAATCAGGCGGGCTTTCCGCCCATTCAAAGACCTCTGGTTCTGCCTGCCACTCTGTCCGGTAACACAGGCGGGCGCTCACTTCCGGGGCGCTTGGAGGAAACTCACTCACTGGCTGCGCGCGCAGACCAGGATATCCGGCCAGCAGTCTCACACTCTGAGTGAAACCCCCAACCGCAGGGAAAAGTTGCAGCGTTGGAATTGAGTCTCGCTCCGTCCCCGTGCGCGGCTTTTGCAAGGCGCTGGGGCGGCCCGAGATTCTGCTTTGGCCCACACAAAGGCCCCTGACTCTGCCCCTCTGTGCGATAACACGGGCGCGCACTGCCGAGGCACTCGGAGGAATCGCTCACTCCTTATCTGCGCGCGCAAACCAGGATATGAGGCTGGCCGCGATTCCCTCTGAGTGAAACACTCTCCAGTACGGAAAATCTCCACTGTTGGAATTAGTTCTCACTCCCTCCCGTGCGTGGCTTTCCCAGGGTGCTGGGGCTGCCCAGAGACTCTGCCCTCGGCCCACAGAAAGGCCTCTGACCCTGCCTCTCCGTGGGGCAACACGGGCACCCACTTCCGGGGCTTAGGAAGAAATTCTCGCCCACTAACTGCGCAGCGACCAGGAGACCGGGTAAAATGGCCGCGCCGCTTCTTTCTTTCTTTGGGTTTGGCACGAGTGTTAGCTTGTATTGCCCGGGTTGCAACAGGATCAGATTTTCCTCGGCTTGGATCTCCGTGCCACAGCCTGGTTCGGCCGTTTGTGTCGCGGCCTGGATGTATTCACCCCCTTTGCCCGCCTCAGTTTCTATATTCACAGTTACCAGAGAAAGCCGCCCTGTTTAGGTTAGTGAGGAAGGCGGAGCATTTCTTACTCCCTATTTCCTTCGGGGTTTGGTTATATATTTAGCCAATTTTTCACTCAATCATACCTTTGGGTGTATTGCGAAGCATCTGGAAGCTCCAAGTATAGGTTTTTCTGTTTCTGGTTGAAGATCTTGTTGAGTTTTGGGGGAGATTTATCGGTATCGCTTCCTACCCCGCCATTACTCTCACCACAGCTTTTTAATCCACTCGTCCACTGACGGACACTTGGGCTGTTTCCAGATCTTCGCTATTGTGAATAATGCTGCCATAAACATGGGTGCATTTCTTTTTTTCAGTAAGTGATATGGTGTCCTTGGGATATATTCCTGTAAGTGGAATGGCTGGGTCAAAGGGCAATTCTATTTCTAATTTTTTGAGGAATCTCCATACTGTGTTACACAGTGGCTGCACCAGTCTGCATTTCCACCAGCAGTGCAGGGGGGTTCCCCTTTCTCTACATCCTCCTCAGAACCTATCCTGTGTTGTTTTGTCAGTGAGCGTCATTCAGACTGGTGTGAGGTGGTATCTCATTGTGGTTTTAATTTGCATTTCTCTAATGATTAGTGATGGTGAACATTTTTTCATTTGTCTGTTGGCCATCTGTATGTCCTCTTTAGAGAAGTGTATATTCATTTCTTGTGCCCATTTTTTGATTGGATTGTTTGTCTTCTTGGTGTTGAGTTTTACAAGTTCTTTATAAATTTTGGTTATTAACCCCTTATCAAGATGTATTGTCGAATATGTTCTCCCATTGTGTGGTTTGTCTTCTTTTTCTGTTCATATTGTCTTTAGCTGTGCAAAAGCTTTTTAATTTGATATAGTCCCATTTGTTTATCCTGTCTTTTATTTTATTTGCCTGTGGAGATAATTCAGCAAAGATATTGCTGCAATAGATGTCGATGAGCTTACTGCCTAAGTTTTCTTCTAGGATACTTATGGTTTCACGATTTACATTTAAATCCTTTATACATTTTGAGTTTATTTTGTGAGTGGTGTAAGTTGGTGGTCTAGTTTTATTTTTTTGTAGTTAGCTGCCCAGTTTTCAAAACATCACTTGGTAAAGAGACTGTCTTTACTCCACTGTAAGCTCTTACCTCCTTTGTCAAACATCAATTGTCCATAAAGATGTGGGTTTATTTCTGGGTTCTCTGTTCTGTTCCATTGATCTATATGCCTGTTCTTATGCTAGTACCAAGCTCTTTTGAGTACAATGCCCTTATAGTATAACTTGATATCAGGAAGTGTGATACCTCCCACTTTTTTCTTCTTTTTCAAGAATGCTTAGACTATTCGTGTTCTTTTTTGGTTCCATATAAATTTTTGGAATATGTGTTCTATATCTTTGAAGTTATCATTGGTATTTTAATTGGTATTGCATTGAATTTATAAATTCCTTTGGGTAATATAGACATTTTAATTATGTTTATTCTTCCTGACCATAAACACAGTATATGCCTCCACTTGTTTGTGTCTTCCTTGATTTCTTTTATCAATGTTTTGTAATTTTCTGAGTACAAGTCTTTAACCTCCTTAGTTAAATTTACTCCTAGGTACTTTATTTTTTTTGTTGCAATAGTGAAGGGGATTGTTTCCTTAATTTCTCTGACAGTTCATTGTTTATGTATAATACTGCCTCTGATTTCTGAGTATTAATTTTATATCCTGCCACCTTGCTGAATTCATTTATCAAGTCCAGTAGTTGTTTGACTGAGACTTTAGGGTTTTCTATATACAGTATCATATCATCTGCAAACAATGATAGTTTTACTTCTTCTTTTCCAATTTGGATGCCTTTTATTTCTTCTTCTTGTCTGATTGCTATAGCTAGGACTTCCAGTACTATGTTGAATAAGAGTAATGAAAGGGGGCACCCCTCCCTTGTTCCTGAATATAGGGGAATTGCTTTTAATTTTTGTCCATTAATTATAATGTTGGCTGTGGGTTTGTCATAGATGGCCTTTATCATGTTGAGGTATGTTCCCTGTGTTCCCACTTTGCTAAGAGTTTTGATAATAAATGGGTACTGGATTTTATCAAATGCTTTTTCTGCATCTACTGAAATTATCATGTGCTTTTTCTCCTTCCTTTTGTTTATGTGGTGAATCACATTAATTGATTTATGAATGTTGTACCATCCTTGCCTCCCCAGAATAAATCCCACTTGATCATGATGTATGATTGTTTTCATGTCTTGTTGGATCCGGTTTGCTAATATTTTGTTGAGGATTTTAGCATCTAAATTTATCAGGGATATTGGCCTATAATTTTCTTTCTTTGCATTGTCTTTGCCTGGTTTTGGAATCAAAATTATGCTTGCCTCATAAAAGGAACTTGGAAGTCTTCCTTTCTCCTGAATTTTTTAAAATAGCTTGAGAAGGATAGAAGTTAGTTCTTCTTTGATTGTTTGGTAGAATTCATCAATGAAGCCATCGGGCCCAGGAGTTTTGGTTTTTGGGAGCTTTTTGAAAACTGTTTCGATCTCTTTTGTTGTAATCGGTCTGTTTAGGTTTTCTGATCCTTCCAGATTGATTTTTGGAAGATTATATGTTTCAAGAAATTTGTCCATTTCACCTAGGTTGTTTAATTTTTTGGCACACGGTTCATCATAGTATTTTCTTACAATATTTTGTATTTCTGTTGTGTCAGTTGTTATTTCTCCACTCTCATTTCTAATTTTATTTATTTGAGTCCTCTCTCTTCTTTTCTTGGTAAGTCTTGTTAAAGGTTCATCGATCTTGTTTACCTTTTCAAAGAACCAGCTCTTGGTTTCATTGATCCTCCGTATTGTTTCTTTAGCTTCTATGTCATTTATTTCTGCTCTTATCTTTATTATTTCCTTCCTTCTGCTACCTCTGGGCCTTACTTGCTGTTCTTTTTCTAGTACTTTTAGATTAAGGGTTAGGTTGTTTACTTGAGCTTTTTCAAGCTTCTTGAGGAGTGCCGTTAGTATTATAAACTTCCCTCTCAGGGCTGCTTTTGCTGTGTCCCATAAATTTTGAGTTATTGTTTGCTCATTATCATTTGTTTCTAGGAATTTTTTTATTTTTATTTTTTATTTTATTGATAACTCATTCGTTCTTTAATAACATGCTATTTAGTTTTTATGTGTTTGAGTATTTTTCAGTTTTTCTGTTGTGGTTGATTTCTAGTTTCATGCCATTATGATCAGAGAAAATGCTTGATATGATTTTAATCTTCTTAAAATTTGTTGAGACTGCTTTTGTGTACTAACATGTGGTCTATCTTAGAGAATGTACCATGAGTACTTGAAAAGAATGTGTATTCTGCTGCCTTAGGGTGAAAGATTCTAAAGATACCTATTAAATCAAGTTGATCTAGTGTGTTCTTTAAGTCTGCTGTTTATTTGTTAATTTTTTTCTTGAGTATCTATCTAGTGATGTTAGTGGGGTATTGAAATCCCCTACTATTATAGTATTGCTGTTGATCTTACCCTTTATATCCATTAAAGTTTGCTTTATATATTTAGGTGTGTAGATATTTATGATGGTTATATTTTTTTGTAGGATTGCTCCCTTTATCATTATGTAGTGACCTTCTTTATCTCATACTATAGTCTTTGTTTTAAAGTCTATTTTGTCTAAGTATTGCTACCCCAGCTTTTTTTTCATTTCCATTTGCATTAAATATTTTCTTCCATCATTTTCCATTTGCATGAAATATTTTCTTCCATCCTTTTACCTTCAGTCTGAGTGCATCTTTTATTTTAAGGTGTGTCTCTTGTAGACCGCATATGTACGAGTTCTGTTTTCTTATCCATGCAGCTACCCTATGTCTTTTGATTGGATCATTTAATCCATTTACACTTAAGCATGGAAGCAGAGCAGCAAAAAGAAAAGAGACTGAAAAAATCTGAGGAAACTCTAAGAGAGCTCTATGACAACCTAAAGAGAAACAACACATCATAAGGGTTTCTGAAAAAGAAGAGAAAGAACAAGGGTTAAAAACCTTGTTCAATGATATCATAGCTGAAAACTTCCCTAAACTGATGCAGGAAAAACCCACACAAGTTCAGGAAGCACAGAGAACTCCATTAAAGAGAAACCCAAAAATATCTACACCAAGATACATCATAATTAAAATACCAAAGCTAAGAGATAAAGAGAAAATATTAAAAGCTGCTAGAGAAAAAAAGGCTATCACCTACAAAGGAGCCCCCATAAGGATGACATTCGACTTCTCAACAGAAACACGTGAGGCCAGAAGGAAATGGCAAGACATATTTAAAGTAATGCAGAACAAGAGCCTACAACCAAGATTAATTTATCCAGCAAGGCTATTGTTTAAAATTGAAGGAGAAATAAAAAGCTTCCCAGACAAAAAAAAAACAAAAAAAAACTCAGGGAATTCATTACAACCAAACCAATGCTGCAAGAAATGTTAAGGGGCCTGTTGTAAACAGACCAAAGGGGGAAAAGATTATACTAAAAGAGGAATATAACTTTAAAGAATAAAATCACATGAAAAAATGCTCAACATCACTAATCATTAGAGAAATGCAAATTAAAACCACAATGAGATATCACCTCACACCAGTCAGAATGGCGCTTATCAACAAAACAACACAGAATAAGTGCTGGCGAGGATGTGGAGAAAAGGGAACCCTCCTGCACTGCTGGTGGGAATGCAGACTGGTGCAGCCACTGTGGAAAACAGTATGGAGATTCCTCAAAAAACTGAAAATTGAACTGCCTTTTGACCCAGCTATCCCACTTTTAGGAATATACCCCAAGGACACCATAGAACGGCTCGAAAAGGAGAAATGCACCCGCATGTTTGTGGCAGCATTGTTCACAATAGCGAAGATCTGGAAACAGCCCAAGTGTCCGTCAGAGGATGAGTGGATTAAAAAGCTTTGGTACATATATACTATGGAATACTACTCAGCCATAAGAAATGATGACATTGGATCATTTACAATAACATGGATGGACCTTGACAACATTATACGGAGTGAAATAAGTAAATCAGAAAAAAAAACTAAAAGGAATCCATACATAGAAGGGACATAAAAATGAGACTCAGAGACATGAACAAGAATGTGATGGCAACAGGGGCAGGGGGTTGGGGGGGGGGGGGGGGTGAAGAAGGAGAGAGGGGTTAAGGGAGGGGAGGGGCACAAAGAAAACCAGATAGAAGGTGACAGAAGACAATTTAACTTGGGGGGAGGGGTATACAGCACAATCAAATGTCAAAATAATCTAGAGATATTTTCTCTCAACATATGTACCCTGATTTATCAATGTCACTGCATTAAATTTAATTAAAAATAAATAAATAAATAAATAAATAAAAAGAATAAAATCACAATAAACAACTACATATCAATAATAACTTTATATGTAAATGGATTAAATGCTCCAATCAAAAGGTATAGGATAGCTGAACAAATAAGAAAACTGGACCCATACATATGCTGTCTAGAGGAGATGCACCTCAAAACAAAAGATATACATAGACTGAAAGTAAAAGGATGGAAGAAAATATTTCATGCAAATGGAAATGAAAAAAGATGGGGTATCAATACTTATATCAGACAAAATGGACTTTAAAACAAAGAATATAGTAAGGGATAAAGAAGGTCACTATAATGATAAATGGAGCAATCCAATAGGAAGAGATAACCATTATAAATATAAATACACCTAATATAGGAGCACCTAAATATATAAAGCAGATTTTGATGGACATAAAGGGAGAGATCAACAGCAATACTATAATAGTAGGGGATTTCAATACCCCACTAACATCATGGATAAATCCTCAAGAAACAAAATTAACAAAGAAACAACAGAATTAAGGGATACTCTAGATCAACTGGATTTAATAGATATCTTCAGAATCTTCCACCCTAAATCAGCAGAATATACATTCTTTTCAAGTGTTTATGGTACATTCTCTAGGATAGACAACATATTAGGGCATAAAGTGAGTCTCAACAAATTTAAGAAGATTGAAACAATATCAAGTATCTTCACTGACCACAGTGGCATGAAACTAGAAATCAACTACAATAGGAAAACTGTAAAACAACTCCAACACTTGGAAACTAAACAGCATGTTAATAAACAATGAGTGGGTCAATAATGAGATCAAGGAAGAAATAAAAAATTTCCTTGAAACAAATAAAAATGAGCATAACAACTCAAAATCTGTGGGACACAGAAAAAGCAGTCTTGAGAGGGAAGTACATAGCATTACAGGCATACCTTATGAAGCTAGAAAAAGCTCAGGAAAACCCAACTTAATCCTACAACTAAAAGAACGAGAAAAAGAACAGCAAGTAAAGCCTAGAGGAAGTAGAAGGAAGGAAATAATAAAGATCAGAGCGGAAATAAATGACATAGAGGCTAAAGAAACAATACAGAGGATCAATGAAACCAAGAGCTGTTTCATTGAAAAAGTAAACAAGATCACTGAATCCTTAGCCAGACTCACCAAGAAAAAAAGGGAAAGAACTCAAATAAATAAAATTAGAAATGATGGTGGAGAAGTAACAATGAACAGAGCAGAAATACAAAGGATTTTAAGAAAATACTATAAAGAATTGTACTCCAAAAAATTAGACAACCTCAATGAAATGGAAATATTCCTTGAAAAATGTAATCTTTCAAAAATCAATCTGGAAGAATCAGAAAACCAAAATAGACCAATTACAACAAATGAAATCGAAACAGTTGTCAATAAGCTCCCAACAAACAAAAGCCCTGGGCCAGATGGCTTCACAGGCAAATTCTAAGAAACAGTAAAAGAAGAACTAACTCCTATCCTCCTCAAGCTATTTCAAAAAATTCAAGAGGAGGTAAAACTTCCAAGCTCTTTTTATGAGGCGAGCATAATTCTGATTCTAAAACCAGGCAAAGACAACACAAAGAAAGAAAACTATAGGCCAATATCTCTGATGAATTTAGATGCTAAAATTCTCAACAAAATATTAGCAAACTGGATCCAGCAATACATTTAAAAAATCATACACCATGATCAAGTGGGATTTATTTTAGGGAGGCAAGGCTGGTACAATATTCACAAATCAATCAATGTGATTCATCACATTAACAAGAGGAAGGAGTAAAACCACATGATAATAATATCAATAGATGCAGGAAAAGCATTTGAGAAAATCCAGCACCCATTCATGATCAAAACTCTCAGCAAAGCGGGAATACATGGAACATATCTCAACATGATAAAGGCCATCTATGACAAACCCACAGCCAACATCATACTCAATGGGCAAAAGTTAAAAGCAATCCCCTTAGGATCAGGAACAAGGCAGGGGTGCCCCCTTTCACCACTCTTATTCAATATAGTTCTGGAAGTCGTAACCACAGCAATCAGACAAGAAGAAGAAATAAAAGGCATCCAAATTGGAAAAGAAGAAGTAAAACTATCATTATTTGTTGATGATATGATACTGTACCTAGAAAACTCTAAAGTCACAATCAAAAAACTACTGGACCTGATAAATGAATTCAGCAAGGTGGCAAGATATAAAATTAATACTCAGAAATCAGAGGCATTTTTATACACTAACAATGATCTGTCAGAAAGAGAAATTAAGAAAACAATCCCCTTCACTATTGCAACAAAAATAAAAATAAAATAAATACCTAGTAGTAAATTTAACCAAGGAGGTTAAAGACTTGTACTTGGAAAATTATAAAACATTGATAAATGAAATCAAGGAAGATACAAACAAGTGGAAGCATATACTGTGTTCATGGCTAGAAAGAATAAACATCATTAAAATGTCCATATTACCCAAAGCAATTTATAAATTCAATGCAATTTTTATTAAAATACCAAGGACATACTTCAAAGATATGGAACAAATATTCCAAAAATTTATATGGAACCAAAAAAGAACATGAATAGCCTCAGTAATCTTTAAAAAGAAGAATAAAGTGGGTGCTATCACACTTCTGGACATCAAGTTATACTACAAGGCCACTGTACTGAAAACAGCTTGGTACTGGCATAAGAACAGGCATATAGATAAAAGGAACAGAATTGAGAACCCAGAAATAAACCTGCACCTTTACGAACAATTGACATTTGACAAGGGTGGTGATAGCATACAATGGAGTAAAAACAATCTCTTTAACAAATGGTGTTGGGAAAATTGGTCAGCTACCTGCAAAAAAATGAAACTAGACAACCAACTCACATCATTCACAAAAATAAACTCAAAATGGATAAAAGACTTAAATGTAAGTCATGAAACTATAAGCATCCTAGAGGAAAACATAGGCAATAAGCTCCCCGACATCACTTGCAGCAATATATTTGCTGATTTATCTCCACACGCAAGGGAAAGAAAGGACAGGATAAACAAATGGGACTATATCAGACTAAAACACCTTCTGCACAGCTAAAGACAATATGAACAAAATAAAAAGGCAAACCGTACAATGGGAGAACATATTCAACAATACGTCTGATAAGGGGTTAATAACCAAAATTTATAAAGAACTTGTAAAACTTTTTTTATAAATAAATTTTTATTAATTTTAATGAGGTGACATCAATAAATCAGGGTACATATATTAAAAGAAAACATGTCCAGGTTATCTTGTCATTCAATTATGTTGCATACCCATCACCCAAAGTCAGATTGTCCTCCGTCACCTTCTATCTAGTTTTCTTTGTGCCCCTCCCCCTCTCCCTCCTTCCCTCCCCCCCTACCCATAACCACCACACTCTTATCCATGTCTCTTAGTCTCATTTTTATGTCCCACCAATGTATAGAATCCTGCAGTCCTTGTTTTTTTCTGATTTACTTATTTCACTCCGTATAATGTTATCAAGATCCCACCATTTTGTTTTAAATGATCCGATGTCATCATTTCTTATGGCTGAGTAGTATACCATAGTGTATATGTGCCACATCTTCTTTATCTAGTCTTCTATTTTTTTTTTACAGTGATTAAAGCCTTTAAGCAAACTCCTGGCCAATACAGCAAAAATCCATAAAAGAGTAGTGTCCTTAACATGTTCACCAAGTCCAAGTTGGCACCAACACCATGCCAAATCCCTGCAAATGCAACCCAACCCCAGTTCAGTCTGTTAGGAGCTGTCACAAGGAGCAGGAGTCCAGGAAAAGTCCACATCCAGGAAAAGTCCGCATGGCACTGGAATTGTTGTCACAATTCTATACTTTGCAGCTCATGTCCAAGTCCCAATGACTGCTGTTTCTAGCTGGTAATGATTCAGGTAGACTGGAAAAGCCATCTGCAGCATGTGTGGAGATGGAGCTTCTGTTCTCTGCCTGGAGAGATGAGACCAGGTTGCTTTTCCTTGGAGCTCTGTGACTGTGGCATGGTAAAAAGAACCTTGGGATACACTAAGCTGGGTGGCAAAGGTAAATTCATAATAGAAGTTGGGGCCCTGGCCGGTTGGCACAGTGGTAGAGCGTCGGCATGGCGTGCGGAAGTCCCGGGTTCGATTCCCGGCCAGGGCACACAAGAGAGGCGCCCATCTGCTTCTCCACCCCTCCCCCTCTCCTTCCTCTCTGTCTCTCTCTTTTCCTCCCGCAGCTGCGGCTCCATAGGAGCAAAAGATGGCCCGGGCGCTGGGGATGGCTCCTTGGCCTCTGCCCCAGGTGCTAGAGTGGCTCTGGTCACGACAGAGCGACGCCCCGGATGGGCAGAGCATCGCCCCTGGTGGGCATGCCGGGTGGATCCCGGTCGGGCGCATGCGGGAGTCTGTCTGACTGCCTCCCCGTTTCCAGCTTCAGAAAAATCCAAAAAAAAAAAAAAAAGAAGTTGGCAGAAGGGGAAAAGAGAGCTCTAAATTAGGAGTAGGTCCCAGCCTGAAATATGAGTGGGGCATTGAGGTAGGAGGAATAAAGGAAACACTATATATTAAACAAAGCAGCAGAAAATAGGACTGTCAACACCCACAACAGAGATCTTTGAGGGAAGAATAAAAAACCTGACTATTCAGGCAAGACATAGTTAAGTGGCCCTTGTGCAAATGAGATTAGTTTACCTGCTTCTTGGAAGAAATACCCTAGGTTTGTCCACAGTGTTGTAGATGGGGCCGACGGCCCTGGGCACCTTCAGCCTTCAGTGGCAAACCCCAGCATTCTGGGCAAGATGAGGTCATAGGTGGCTGGAGCAGAGCTGGAAGAGACTGAACTCTCCCTTAGAGGAGCGAGGGGGAAGCCTACCTTCCAGTGTCCCTTTTTCCTCACAGCAGAGGCATGTAAGCCTGGCAAGCTTTAGCTCAATGACCTTCCTATTCGCTATTGAAGCAGGACCCAGATGGAATCCTATGAGACCCCTTTGGAGCGTTGGAGCCTTTAAGGGTGTATCCTAAAAGCTGGTAGTTCACTTGATCTCTATTGGGATTTTTCTGCCTCTTGATACCTTAAAAGCCATGCTCAGATCTCGCTGAGGAGTTTGAGTATCCCCATCCACCTATATAAACATTTTCCGTATATCTGGAGTTATTTGGAAAAAGACAAAACAGTGTTATTAGCTGGATCAAATAAAAGAAGGTAGAAGTTTGCAGGAGAAAAAGATTTGGCATCTCCTGTTCATCAGCATTCAAAAGAAATTTAAAAATTTTTAAGTAAAAAGCATGATATGGTAGACCCGTAGGAGTTCCAGGATATGACTCCTCCCTTTTAAATTTTTTTAAATTGACCTTAAAATATTTGCTGGGTACACTTTAATAATACCTTGACTTTAACGATTATAAGAGATACCCATAACTTGAAAGGTTTGACAAAATACAGTAAATGCTTTTGCTACATATGCAGGAGCATTGTCAGTTTAACCAGTTTAGGAAATCCAAAAATAGAAAAATGCATACAGACAATGAGCTATAACATGCTTAGCAGCCTCTCCTGTTCTGACAGAGGTTACTATAAATCCAGAATAGGTATCCACTGTAACGTGGACATAGGACTGTTTGCCAAATGAAGGTATATGAATAACATCCATTTGCCAAAGTTGTCCTGGTAGGAGTCCTGGAGGGTTAACTCCAAATAAAGAGACAGATTGTAGTATAGGACCCCTTGGACAGGATTTCCCAATCTGTTGCTTCCTGAGAAAGTTGAAACTGTTTACACAGAGCTGCAGCGTTCTGGTGAAGAATGGTATGAGACTGAATTGCTTGATCTGTCATGGTTTCTCCAAATAATTTTCTTTTGGGTAGCTTGATCAACAAGGGCATTCCCTTGTGCTAAAGCTCCAGGAAGCATGGAGTGAGCTCGAGTATGTCCTATAAAACATGGAGCTCTATGTTGACATACAAGTCTTTGAAAAAGGAGGAACTGCTGAAATAGTTCATCAGCAGTTGTCCCTAAGACAGCAGTCTTTATAGTGGAAACACCATAAATAAATATTCGCTGTCTGTATACAGATTAAAGGGGGAATATTGCAAGTGCTGAAAAGCCATGATAATGGCATATAAGTCTAGTCTTTGAGCTGATTTTAAGTTGACTGTTTCAGTATAAAGTTGTCCACTGATCTGCAAAAGCGATTTGCCATTTAGTGAAAGTTTCCCAGAGCCATTGTTGTTGATCCTTTGAAAAAAGGAACAATAATTTTGAGGCTCAAAACCTATAAACTGTAAGGGTCACCTATGCCCCTTGATAATCCAGGAGGCGACAAGATCAAAATATGGAAGTTTATTCCATGGGCTATTAGATGGTTCAATGTGCCCAAGCTGTGGCTGGTCTTGTACCAATTGAGCAGCTGCCCTAAATTTCTCCTGAGAAAGGGGCCATTGGTCTACCCATACAGGATTATCTGATTTCCAAGTAATTGGGTCTGCACAATGCATTATTGAGGTAGCAGGAGTTACCAAGGCCCCTATGCTAAATTTTGATATCCTAATCCACACCTTCTGGTATTGGGTACCACTTCTATGGGGGTGAAAATTCCTCGCTGTTCTTTCCCTAGTCCCTTAGTGGGCAAAAATCCCTGATCAAGCATCTGAGTACTGACTAAACCATTAGGACTGACAAGCAACGCTCCCGTATTTTTCAAAATATCTCTACCCTACAAATTAACTGGCCATCCAGGGAGCACATATGCCTTAAAAAATCCAGAATAACCTTCTTAATCTTCCCAATGTAAAAAACTAGAACTTTGTTGAGGGGATTTACTCTGCCCTATACCTTGTAATTCTGTGGCTGCTGCATGAGTGGGCCAGGAAGGAGGCCAATGTAGCTTCGCAATAACAGATACATCAACTCCAGTATCTAAAAGTCCTTTAAATTTATGCCCATGTATTGTTAATTCCATTTTAGGGCATTCCTGACCTATTTTTTTTAATCCAATTGGCAAAATCAGAGGAGCCAAATCACCAATTTTCTTGGGGCCCCTTTTGCAGGATGTGGCCTGAGAAGCAGAATTAGCATCCTTATACTATTCTTCTAACTGCCTGAATTAGCCGTGAGACAAATTCTTCTTTTTCTTTTTCTTTTTTTTTTTTTTTTTTGATTAATTTTAATGGGGTGACATTGATAAATCAGGGTACATATGTTCAGAGAAAACATCTCTAGGTTATTTTGACATTTGATTATGCTGCATTCCTATCACCCAAAGTCCAATTGTCTTCCGTCACCTTCTAACTGGTTTTCTTTGTTCCCCAGGAAGATAAACAGTCCAATCAAAAAATGGGCAAAAGAGATGGATAGACACTTCTCCAAAGAGGACATACAGATGGCCAATAGGCATATGAAAAAATGCTCAACATCACTAATCATTAGATAAATGCAAATTAAAACCACAATGAGATATCACCTCACACCAGTAAGAATGGCGCTCATCAACAAAACAACACAGAATAAGTGCTGGCGAGGATGTGGAGAAAGGGGAACCCTCCTGCACTGCTGGTGGGAATGCAGACTGGTGCAGCCACTGTGGAAAACAGTATGGAGATTCCTCAAGAAATTAAAAATCGAACTGCCTTTGACCCAGCCATCTCACTTTTAGGAATATACCCCAAGAACACCATAGCACTGTTTGAAAAGGAGAAATGCATCCCCATGTTTAAGGCAGCATTGTTTACCATAGCCAAGACCTGGAAACAGCCCAAATGTCCATCAGTGGATGATTTGATTAAAAAGCAGTGGTACATATACACAATGAAATACTATGCGGCCATGAAAAAGAAGGAAATACTTTTTTTTTTGTGACAACATGGATGGACCTGGAAACTATTATATTAAGTGAAATAAGCCAGGCTGAGAAAGCAAAATATCATATGTCCTCACTCATATGAGGAATCCGACGAACAATGTGAACTGAGGAGCTGAATAGAGACAGAGGAGACATCAAAGGATCCAGAAGGAAAGCGGGCAGAGGGAAAGGGCATGGTAGGGAGATAGGGTGGGATGAGAGCAGAAAAGCAAAACCTGGAGGGAAGGGGGGAGGGCAGTATGAGGAGGGAGACGGAGAGATGAACTGGGGAACACTGGTGACATTAGAATCTATGTAAACACAATAAATTAATAAAAAATAATTTAAAATAAAAAAAAAGTGTTAATTAAGCATCAATGTTCTAGAGTTTCAGAGATGATAAAAATAATGTTTCCTAGTGTAATCAGTAAAAGTATCATGGAGACAATAGGACTTTACCCAGGCTTAAAGATTTAGGTCTAAATGGGCCTAGAGAGTTGGAACAGGCATTCAGGTGAGGAAAATGATTGGAGGAAACAGCATGATGTGGCAGCAGAAGAATATTTATCATTCACCAGGAAGCTGCCCTATGAACACTAACTGGGTGTTGTGCTCATTTTATTCTTTCAAACTGAAAGCAGCAGAGACATACCAGACAATCTCCTATAATGGAGTTTGTTTTCTTTCAAGCAAGTTGCTCTGCTCTAGAATTACCCTGGTGTTAAGACTCACTCTCTAGACCAGTGCTGGTCAACCTGGTCCCTATCACCCACTAGTGGGCATTCCAGCTTTCATGGTGGGTGGTAGCAGAGCAACCAAAGCATAAATAAAAACATAGATTTAACTATAGTTAAGTTGTTTTATAAAGATTTATTCTTCAAAACAGCAAAAATCTGACATAAAGTACTTGGTAAGTAATTATTATTATATGCTTTAGCTTGCTGTAACTCTGCTTTATAAATTTTATAAAGTAAAGTTACTTCCCTACTTATAAATCACCATTACTGTGGAACTGGTGGGCGGTCAGAAAATTTTACTATTAACAGAGATACAAAAGTGGGCGGTAGGTATAAAAAGGTTGACTACCCCTGCTTTAGATATTTCTGTCATCTTTATCTTTGCTTTTCTCTCTTTCTCTTCACCCATTCCCATGCTGAAAGGTGGGTGGCAGCATAGAGGTGAATAAAATACTGGTGGACACATTTGTCCTTGACCTTGAGTTCACAGTTTTCTAAGAAGGAAAGAGGAATAAAACTATGATACATTCTGTAATGAAAGACAGCAATGGTGCTATGGAATCAACAAAAAGGACCCATTGTTCATTCTGAGGAGTTCAGGGAGGGTTCTTGGGTTGATAAGTAGCCTTCTGGAGGAGATACGTATGATCCAGCTCTTAAGTATTGGGTCAGCAAGGTCAAGGTTTGTTAATATTGCAAGCAGAGGAAATACATGGACAACAGTATGCACAGCTCATCTTAGTGTGCCCTGAGGAACTGTAGTAATCTGGTATTTGTAGGCTATAAATTAAAAGGTGGAGAAGACAAGTAGCAACCAGGTAACAGCTGGGCTTGAGAGTCCTGCACTGCATTGTGCTTGTCTCACAGGCAGAGTGTTGCCATTGGAAGATTGAAGCAGTGGAGCATAGACTGCATTTAGGAGGGTTATACCTTTGGCTGGGTGAAGGATGACTGTGGGAAAGGAGAAGATGAAGAACTGGGTAATATCAAACAAACCAGACATTATTTCTTAATTTTATGGAGTTCATATATCTTTCCCTGGTATGTGTACCCTAGATCCTGGAGTCATCTTCCAGTGCCACATCACATGAGGCAAGATGGTGAAAAACAATATTGTTGGAGAAGAGAGAGCAAGCAAGCCAAAAATTTGGGACTTCAGGATAATCTCTTGTCTCTTGACTGCTAGGTGAGGCACTCCAGAGTGAACCAGATATTTTTCAGTATCGGGCTTAGGGTATTAGATCCTTTTTTTCTTCACAATATTCCCATTCTTAAAGAAAGCTACAGTCAATATCCCTACATTATGAGAAAGAATGAACTTCCTGTGTGACTTGTGAAAAATGTACAATTTTATTTCATCTGTATGCAGTAGAATTTATGATCACAGAATAGAAAACTCAGCAATACCAGGTAGACATCAATGACAAAATCTTGTCATATTCTGCAGTTGAAAATTTACAAAGATTATAAGACCATCCCTGGAAAATTTTATTTAAATTCCCTTTTGGATTTGCTCAATTTGAATAGTAGCATTCAATAGAGGGATAAAAGAAAACTAGATAGAAGGTGACGAAGGACAATCTGACTTTGGGTGATGGTATGCAACAGAATTGAATGACATGATAACCTGGACACGTTTTCTTTGAATATATGTACCCTGATTTATTGATGTCACCCCATTAAAATAAAATTTTATTTATAAAAAAAAAAGTAAATATAATAGGTAAATGTTGATGAAAAGGCATTAGCAAATCCTTGAAGAGTTTGTGAAACCTCAGATTTTCTCATTGTTATTTCTTACATTATTTGGCACAACTTTTAGGGTGATTGAACTTGTTTGGTTTGCACATTAGGGAGATGTAAGGTTAGGTCATTCATTAAAATAGTGCCAAAATAAGTTTGCCAACACAAACTCACTATTAAATTTTATTATTCATAGGAAAAATTTAACTCGATACAGTTACTTTGATTCTGAAATAATAGATGTTAGGGAAATGTAGCCAAAATAAATTTGATAATTAGAAAAATAAAGGAGTGGTGATGGATTTTTTTTTTACTTGAATTATTCTCATTGTTTATTTTCTTAGGATGAATTTCTCTGGATAACTTTGGAACATTCCATTCAACTTTGCTTTTCACTGGCTACTTAATATAATGCAGAGAATGCCATAGGCTTTCAAACATCACTAGACAAAAATGAAGAGAAGGATCATCTAATTGCTAGTTGAGACAGACATATGGAGGGCAGTCAGTAATTTCGATTCAAGGTACAGATTTTGATTCCTCCAAACAGTATTTTAATGCACATTCCTCATGGTTGCATGTTAGAATGTTTTCTTTCTTTTTGTATATTTTTCAAAGCAAAAGCTGAGATTATTCTATGAGAAGATGTCTACTTTGCCAACAATTCCCATTCCACAGGGAAAGGGTGGACTGACATTGTGCAAAACCACAAGCTCCCGCCCCAGCTCTGGTCTCATTTCCGTATTGAACTCCAGATAATCCCTTCCTGGCTGCAGCTGGTGATACCACAAGAAGCTTTGCAAAACTCGAAATTCAAGGACCAGACTGGGGTTTTGAATCCATCAAGTCAGCCAGTTTATCATAAGCAGTGTTCCACTCCAGTTTGTAACACTAATTAAAGTTGATTTACTATTATTAAAATAATTTTTCTTTAATAATGTCACATATTTATTTTAAATAGCTAATGTATATACGTGGTAAAAAGAATCCTAAATGTAAACACAGCACAAAAGACAAAAAAGGCCTAATTGTGGTGAATATTTCATAGTGTATACATATTTCAAATCAAGTTGTACACCTTTAATATGTACGATTTTTCATTGTCATTTACACCTCAATAAATTGTCAGACTTAGTCTACATAGAAAGAAAGAGAACAAATAATAGTATTTGCCTTTTTTCTGTTTTGAGGAAGTTTTTTTTAACCAAATATTTGGAAAGAACACAGGATGCACAGTCTAATTATTTGAGTCATTTTTGGTAGAATCATCCATCTTTCTCTCTCAACTTCACTGTACAAAGGAATACTTTCCTCCGAAGTCTGTTCTTTGTCCTGTGAATCTGAAACATTCTAAATCCTAAGTGCACTGGGGCATTTTAGAACTTTTGTTTTTAATTCTTTGGTCCCGTTTTTTACATGTTCATATTTAAAATAATGCACATCTACACATATACATTGTGTTTTGCATGTAAATATGCATTTCCTGTAGTAATTTTGTTTAGCACAGGTCTGAAATATAATAGTAGATACTCCCCAACTAATTTAATTAATTGATTAATTAAACAAGAAACATTTGAAGCAATTATCACTATAACAAAAACTAAATCACCTACTTTCTTTGACTCTTATGAATAATTTTCTTAGATATTTTTAGTATCTACACATATGTTACTGAGAAAATAAATATATTCCTGTGCTCATTAAACTTTACAAAAGGGAATACTTCTTTCTTGAAACCTTGAATGCTTACAGTGTCTTCAGTTTACTTTTAATTTTAAAAGTTTACTTTTAATATTCACAGATATATGGTCATCTCAGTAAAAATGATCTCCAATGTTTTATTAGAAGACTGTATTATGCACTTTTTTCCTCAGTGGGGGGGAAAGCTGCAAAAATCTGTTGGATTGATGTGTTTCTTTTAGGCTGTGGAAACTTACATGAAATATCATCAACAGGCAGCCAAATCTCACAAAGCTATTACCTTTCAAGAGGTCTCAGGGTGGTACTGCTCCTGGTGGAATCTCTTGATGTGTAGTTACTGTTTGCAGGTTTTATGCAACTTTTATCATGTTGTTTCAATAAAAACAAGATGATCATATTAGTGAGTGTAAGAGAAAAGGGCAGATTCAAAAAACTCTACTGTAATTCTTATAGAAACAGTTTCCAGCTGGGCTTGACAAGGAGTCATGTGCCTATCAGGAGGGAAAAGAGCAGTTGCACTTAGGATGGTTTTGTTTGAGTCAAATGATCAGCCCTCTCCTGTTTTATCTTAAACTAGTGGAGACGGTTTATGTTTCTTATGAGGGCAGCCAAATAATGCACTGGTAACCCAAACCTGTTTATCCTCTGGCTATGGGGTATGTTACATTATACTTTACCTTTCACCCCAGGAGATGATCTATGTTATAAGGTGTTATCTGCTTTCCTGAACTGAGAGGTCCATTTTTCAGATCAGCATTAGAAAGTCACCTTTGAAATGTGTCTTCCATCTATAAGTGGAGGAGGTATTCGTGGTAGGGTTCAGTGAGTTACCATAGATGCTTACATTTTCCCCCCAAATATTTTAATGAATGACATCACTACTGTTGAGCTCATTATCTTCCTCTTCGAACTTGTTATCCCTTCTGTAGTCTGAATCTGCAGTTTGTAGCTTTTCAAATTACTAAACTGGGAGACATTGATCCTTCCCATTCACTAAGAGTTCCATCCAATTCCTAGTTTCATTTTCCATCTGACTCAATCCCTATCATTTGTTTCCATTGTCTTGTTTAATATACAATTCATTAGAAAAGAATTAAGTCTTCTTTGACAGAAAAGAGGGTTTTTATAACTAAGCTATTTCTCATATAAACAGAAAAAAAAACTAAAACAAAAGGGAGAGGATCTTCAAATCTTTCCATTTATCTAATAAATTATAATACAGTAATTACATCTTTTCCAATGTAATAAAAAAGGAATATCTTAAAACAATAAATTATAATTTGGTATATTTTCTTTTCTTTTGATTTATAATACATTCTTTTCTCTTTTCCAAAAATAAATTCTGTATGCTATAATGACAGTTCATATATTATAAGAAATTTAAAAAGAGAAATCAGAAATAAAAGGGTTTTTTTTTTTTACAAAACATAGAAATTAGAGAAGGTGCTTAATTTTACCTTCAATATAATATAAAAGAATACACACAATTAAAAAGTAAATTACATAGGATGATAGAAAGAAGCATATCATTTTCAAAAGCTAAAGCTATCCACTTCATTCTTTTTATATAATTTATCACAATGGACAAACCTCAGAGATTTAAGAAAAACTCTCTTTCTAAATTCTTTGCATCTGAAATCTAACACCCTTCACTTATCTAAGACAGCCTCTCTCCCATGGCACTTTCCTGCCCCTGAACCCTGTGTTTAAGTGATCCTCACTTAAGGAACTGTTGATTCTTTCTAAAATTCGTCAACGATAACACTGGTTTTAGTTGTTGATCATTTTTTTCCAGAACTTAAGAAGCATTTCTAGTTATGAATACTTTTAGAAATCATATTAATTCCCCTCTCACTTAAAAAAAAAAAAAAAGACTCTGGAATTACATGAACAAAACACTGTATCAAAAGGCCAGGAAGACCTGACCAGGAGGTGGCGCAGTGGATAGAGTGTTGAACTGGGATGCAGAGGACCCAGGTTCGAGAC
Organism: Saccopteryx leptura; assembly: GCF_036850995.1. Classification (NCBI taxonomy): domain Eukaryota; kingdom Metazoa; phylum Chordata; class Mammalia; order Chiroptera; family Emballonuridae; genus Saccopteryx; species Saccopteryx leptura. The sequence goes on from NC_089504.1 coordinate 130,440,804, forward strand.
TCCGAGGTCACCAGCTTGAGCGCGGGCTCATCTGGTTTGAGCAAAAAGCTAACCAGCTGGGACCCAAAGTTGCTGGCTCAAGCAAGGGGTTGCACGGTCTGCTGAAGGCCCACGGTCAAGGCACATATGAGAAAGCGATCAATGAACAACTAAGCTGTGGCAACGAAAAACTAATAATTGATGCTTCTCATCTCTCTCCATTCCTATCTGTCTGTCCCTGTCTATCCCTCTCTCTGACTCTCTCTCTGTCCCTGTAAAAAAAATTTTTTTAAAAAAGGCCAGAAGGAAAGGCCTTTTATTTCCTCTCTAGTCAGCAGCTGCCTACAATCAGGTGATACTCCTTCTGATAACCTGTTCTGCTGAATTCTCAAAAGGGGTTATCAAATGCTCAGTGAACCAAACAGTGGCAAAACAGTATTTGCCAAGGGAAAGACACTGATTGATTTTAGAAGTATAAACTAGAAGGATGTATAAGCCACGTCCAAAGAGATGTTTCCTAAGAAGCCAAATAGACTCATTCTTCCCCAAAAGGAGGAAAAGTAAAAATTTCTCCATTTCAATGTCAAAATTATGAGATCTCAGAGAGATAAATTAACTAATTTGAAGCTCAAACAATTGCCTAAATTAACATTTCATTTATTTTACAGGTAGCTAAACAAAACTTTAAAGAGACTTAGATGATCGACTTAGACTATAACAATCAATCAATAACAGGTTAAGAAACAGAATGCCAAAGGTCAGACTTCATATCAAACAACACTCTAATTCTGCACTGTTGGGAACATTTTAGGCCATCTTCTGTTACAAAATTTTCCATCTATTTGTCCCTTATATATATATTTTTCCCCTTCTCTTTCCTCCTCTCTTACCATTAACCACAATCTAGTTATCTCTACCCCCTGTCCCACCCAAACACATATAAACACTCAATGTCTCATAACAAATCACTCAATTTGGTGATCAAAAAAGATCTAAGTAAAAAATCTGCCCCTAAAAGTGGCTTTGGTAAAAATCTGGTCCATCGCCCTCATTTTGTAAACAGGAAGCTGAGACAAAATGACTAGAAGATTGACCAGCACAGTGTACAGACAGGAGCACAGACTCTGGTGTTAGATTAGCCTGACTCAAACTCTACTCCTACCACTGCACAGCCAGGCACATTGGACAACTTACCTAACCTCTCTAGGCATCCTTCCCTAATCTGCAAAATAAAAGCATTAATAACAGCTGTTTTAACTTATGAGGCTAATGTGTTAAATGAGGTAAGCCGTTTGAAGTACTAACTTAGTACTGTGCAGGGCCCCACATGCACAATTAATATAGCTATTATTCTACTTGTCATCCAGAAAACACAAGCAATGAAGGAGAGTTAGGACTAGAATGCAGACCTGTTGATTTGAGTCTAAAACTTTTTCGATTATTTTCGATTATTTCCAGACTGCCAATAACTCACTAAGAGATACATATGTATATGGGATAGCCACCTCGGATCATACTTACTCAGATGTCACACTTGCCAGAAAAGAAGCATTTGGGGATGCAGGCAGCATACAGGACAGATCCTGTAGTGTAGAGGCTGGCCATCAGCAGCAACCAGCCAATCTGTCCTATGGTGGCAGCCTTCAGGACCCTCCGAGATGACACAGTGCAAGGCAGGAATGGTTCCACTCAGACCTAGGCCCCAAAACACTCATAGAAATCATGAGAATAAAGCAAAAATGCAGAACAATAGGGAACAAGAAATATCACAGCACAGAACCAGTAATTCTGTAAACTGAACGCATCAAAGTTGAATGCAACATTAGCTTCTTGTTTGAACAGAAAAAAGGTTCTTGGAACTCTAGGATACTGCCATACAAGATAGCACAACTATGTTCTAAAAGACATCTGCCTGACCAGGCAATGGGACAGTAGATAGAGCGTTGGCCTGAGATGCTAAGGACCCAGGTTCAAAACCCGAAGGTTGCCAGCCTGAACGCTGGATCACTGGCTTGAGCTCAAGGTCACCCGCTTGAGCCCAAGGATGCTGGCTTGAACAAGGGGTCACTGGCTCTGTTAGAGCCCCTGGTCAAGGCACATATGAGAAAGCAATCAGTGAACAACTGAAGCTCCCATCTGCAACTATGAGTTAATGCTTTTCATCTCTCTCTCTTCTTGTCTGTCTCTCTCTTGCTAAGCTAAATAAATAAATAAAATAAAAGACAGAACTATTTACAAATGCAAGGAGCCTCCTGCTAAGAGGGTCTTAGCTTGAGTCAATAGTCCTCAAAGTATGTTGAGAAGTGCTTTAGGAATAGACTGCTCTAGGTGTTTGTTTAAATCTCCCTAAATGCTGCCTCTTTATAGACATGGGCTGTGATACAAAGCAATTTTACATATTTTATCTCCTCTTTGAAAGCAGATATTCCTGCCTGACCTGTGGTGGCACTGTGGGTAAAGCATCGACTGGAATGCTGAGGTTACCAGTTCAAAACCCTGGGCTTGACCTGTCAGGGCACATAGGAAAAGCAACTACGAATTCATACTTCCCACTCCTCTCTGTCCCATCTCTCCTTCTCTCCCCTTCTCTCTAAAATGAATAAATACAATATTTTAAAAAAATAAATAAAAGCTATACATATTCCTTAGGTGGGGGAGGGATGAGAGAGTGAGAGGTGTAGGTGAAGAAACAAAAGGCAGATGCTGTAACAGATGACTACGAGCCTCCCCTCCCACTCCTACTTTGCTGAAAGGAGGCAGCGCCCTGCAGGGAGCATTGCTGACAGCAGGGGGCAGCAGCAAGGAGGCAGCGCCCTGCAGAGAGCATTGCTGACAGCAGGGGGTAGCAGCGAGCAGCTTCCCTGCATTGCAAGTTCTAGTCTGGACCTTGGATCTGAGAAACTGGTCACTCAGTCCTATGACCAAGTGGCATAGAACCCTTGATGGGTTATTCTGCTTCTCAAAGAAATAGAAGAGACCAAACTAACTACTAATGTCTGGTCTTTCCCTGGCAAAAGGCTGCCATCTTTCATGATTTAGCTTTTTTTTCCTGATGACCCCCAGGAGAAACGACTTCAATGGCATAGAAGAGATTGGACAGAAATACTCCAGGATGTTCGTGCCAACACTATGAAGCAGGACTGAGAAATGCAAATCTTTTAAACTATTTATTTAATGAAAAGTTTAAAGTAATGGCAACATTCTATTTCCATTTATTACCCCAGGCATACCAATAATAGTTGTAAGGAGACTGCAAGTATTACAAACTTTAGTTCTTTTGTGATGAAAAAAATAGAAATTATCCTTATGCTTCTCAGAGAGAATAAAAAAACATAATTTGAAGACCTTCTCAAGTGATATTTCTCAATTAAGAACAAAAATAGAGCCTAAAAAAACTACCACCTATTACACACACACACACACACACACACACACACACACACACACACACACCCTCCGAGTTCCACAAGGGGAAGAGATTCCTGATGTGCCTGTGGACCCTGTTTTCTTTTCCTTGGGACACTGGGACAGGTAAACACTCCAGGGCAGGCAGACTGCTAATCAGACAGATTCAGCCCTGATGAAGGCAGCCCAGAGAGGCTGCTCCCTGGGGAAACAACCAGAGACTCCAGTTTTGCCCCATTCCTGGAATAAAGCCACCACTCGTAAGGGGAGCTGAGCTCATTTTCAGCTTTTAGAACGGCCAGCGAAGTTCGGTCCCCTAATACTATGAAAGACCTCTGAGGACCAGGCCGGGTGAGACTCCGGGAGTGACTCAATGCCGAGGGGCCTGAACCCCACCAGACCAGCTGGCACAGTCGCAGCCAGTCCTTCCTTGCTCCGGGCCTGGGTCGCCGGTTCCCCGTCAAGTGCGGGGATGTCAACTCTGAAGAAGAAAGAAGACAGGCGTTAAACCTCCACCCGGAGGCCAGCAGTTTAGGCTGCGCTCCTGCACAGTCACCAGGACCAGTGGCAACTATGACAGTGGGGACGCTCCTTGTCCCCTCAGCAAGGCCAGGCCTCAAGCACATGGGCCAAGTTCTTAAAAAGCACAGGGGCCCCTGAGACTGTGGCACTGGTGAGTCTGCTTGAGGGAAGACAGTCTGCGCTCTTTAAAGTCCCGGGGCTGTGTCCCCAGCGCCCTGTTCACCTCCTGCCTGACCACTCCTGCCTCGCTGCCTTGTTCCTGCCTCCTCACCTCCCTTCCGCTGTCAGAAGACAGCAGCCACCAGGATCTGGGGCCCATGGCCTTACTTCTAGTATCAGGAGACAAGAGCAACAGGACCAGGGCTCTGCCCCGCCCACGTGCCCAGAGGGGGCTGGAGCTGGACTCAAGAAAGGAGGAGGTAATGCAGGTGCGGGTGGGAATGCGGGTGGGAGTGGAGATGCGGGTTCAGGTGCAGGAGGAGGGTGTGAGGATGTGGAAGGCGGGGCTAGGTGGGCCCGGGGTGTGGCCCGTGGTGGGACCTGGGGTTACCTGGCACACCCTGGAGACTCCAGGCTCTGGCACAGGTCTAGAAAGTCTAGGTCCAGAGCAGCAGAGCGCTTTTCCCAGGAGCAGCGACGGGCGCAGCGGGTAAGCAAGGGCATGGGCAGGACCCAGGACGGGACCCTGGCCGGCTGAATGGAACCGGCCTCTGGGAATTCTGCTGGGCATCCTGGGAAGTTGTGGGCGCAGCAGAGCTGGAGAGCGGGGCTCGGGACTTTCTGAGGTCCCTTTGGGATAACTGAGGTCCCTGTGCTGCTGGAGGTCCCTGCAGAGCCGGGTTCTCAGCTGAGTAAAGGGTTCCTAGGGGTGTCCGGAGGCCAAGGGGATATGCTTTCTGGGGGGTGTCTCCCCAGTGAGTCGGGGAGCAGGACTTGGACTTTTTAAACCCTGGAGGCTCAGGAGACACAGGCCCGCGGGGAGGGAGGGAGGACACCCCAGGCTGGTCTAGTAGCACCAGGCACTCTGCACAGCTCTTGGTTTTGTTACTAATAATGTTGCCTCCTACATCCCTTTAAAGAATGTTTTAAAGGTAACCCATTAGCAAGGGTGCCAGGACCTGATTCTTGACCTGTATGCTAGTACTTTGTGTTCAAGTACAAGAGTGGGAAACTGACCTAACTTGACAGTGATCCCTTCTTTTAGGGGCTGTCCTGACCGTAAGTGGCAGGGACACGCACGTACTTGCTTTGCTGTCGCACTCCAGTGGACAGGACTCATCCTAGAATGTGGAGCTCCTGGGTATGAATTTTTGTGACCTGGGCTTTAGTGACAAGTGGAGTTAGCCATTTTTATTTTATCAAGTTGTTGCTGAAACATGCCGTTTAAAAATGGTTAAATGCAAACTGCTGAGACGTGAATTATGCGTTGGTCTCTGGGACCCAAGAATGATGACGGCATGATGTGTGTGTCACTTCCCTGGCAGTCCATCCGTGTGCCATGGGGAGTATTGCAAAACAATGATCAGAGAGGAAGAGGGGGATTACTTTCCCTCAGGTCAGTGTGTTCAGGTCAGCATCAGCTAATTTGTCCCATATTGTATGGGCACAGCAGTTCAGTTCATGTTGAGATGAGCATCTAATAGCGGGCGCGTGTGTTCCTAGGAAGTAATCCAGAGGCTTTACTGTTACAACAACCAGACAATGCTGTGTAGGGTAGCCAGCAAAGGTTAGCTGGCTCAAAGTTGTATTTAATGACAGCATGTCATAAGTGGTTTACAAATAAGAGAATTTTGACCCAATTTCTTTGAATGTTACTTACATTTTAAGTGATGTTTATTTTCCTAAAATAATTTTTACATTATACATGTGAAACTTAAAATTAATTCTGTGTTTATCACAGACTTTTGATTAATTAATTAATTAATTAATGTTCTTCGTCACAGCCATTTTAGAAATCCTCACACATGTAAAGGATTTGAAACAATAGTTAGTTTTTCTGAAGTAACTGTTACTTGAATATGCACCAAACAGAGAATAATAGGACATACCAGTAGATATGTTTAGGATATTATCTATTATTGCACATAATAAATAGATAAGTAATATATGGCATGTGTAACTTGCTAAAATGTTACTAGAACATTCTAAATGTTCTAACTTCTACAAAAATCCAAGAATAGTACAAAACAAAGTTGAATCAAGACCAATCTTGGGTGCGAGCAAAGACTCCAAAGAAAGCAGTAGTAAACTGAATCTGCCCCTTCACCCCCTGCCCGGATATGGGTTTTGTCCGTATCCTGTCTCTGACTGGTCACCTGAGGACCATCCTTCACCTCCTTACTGTGAGATCACAGGGCCTCTTCTTCACATCCATCCTTCTTGAAGGTTCTGAAAAATGTTAACACTGTTAGTCACCTTCTGCAAAATCCCCCACCAGTCTCTTCAATTCTGGGCTACCCCAGTTCTGAGCCTTGCTGTCAAGGGAACATGCCATCTGAGATCTGAAGGGCGTCCCACAGGGAGTCAGGTTTTCAGGGTCCTGGGCCACCTTTCTCTGACCCGCCCCCCTGGGACGCCTGGCCTCTGCTGGCCCTGCAGTGTCCAGTCTTTACAACCACTTTCCGCTTACAGTTACAATTTTCTAAGAGAAAATTGTCAGAAGACTAAGGGGAAAACAATAATGAAAATAAAATATAAAAGGGTAAAGCAAGTTTTCAGAGCACACAAGTTCTAAGAATCTAATAAAACCTAAAGACTGTGGACTCTCCGGCAGAATCCATCAGGCACACACTGAGCGTGTCCCTTCCCCCCGCACTACCCAGGGAGGCCCTCTGGTCTCCCACTCTGCTCAGTCTCAGGCCCTCACCCACCCTATCAGATCACGTGTCCTTCACGAAGTACCCACCCCATACCAGCCGTCTTTACAGGCACCAAGGGCAATGAGCCAGCACCGTTCCTCTTCGCCTCCTGTGCTGCGTTTCCCACAATGTCCACCTCTAAGCACTGCTCTTTGCACTGTGGTCCTCACCGGGCGAGGAGGAGCCACCCTGTAGACCCCCTTCCCAGCTGCTTCTCACCCGGTCTCCAGCTTCCCGCTGACACTCACTCAGATCTCCCGCCACCGCTTTCCATGCACACAGTCGCCACACCGAAGTCTTCATCTCCTCCAGTCTCAGGTCGGCAGCCCTCCCCATGTCCTTCTCTCTAAACCCCCCCATAACTTTCCCGCTCACCAGGCACGGGCACATAAGGCTCCTCTTGCACTTGCACCTCTCTCATTCCTGGCTCTGGACAGACACTACATTGCATTATTTTTGTTTGCAGAACATGTCTCCTCTCTGTCCTTCCTCTTTTCCATTTGCTCTTCCTGTCATCCTGCTCGGCCTTCAGCACTCACTCAGAGGTCACCACACCCTGCCAGAGTCCCTGTGACTATATAGGGGACCCTTCTTTCTTGAACAACCCTTCCGTATCTCTCTCCTCTCTCGAACTGGGTTAGTGGCTGTCTAGTCCTTTGGTTCATGTGCACCACCAGCGCTTACTGAATGCCTGCTGTGTGCCAACGTGGCCACAGCCTAGCCCATGCGCACGGCAGCCATTCAATTCCCTGCTTTCTAATGCGACGCCCTGTTCAGTCATACAGTCACAGGTATTCCCACCACCATGGGAATGGCACTCTGTTCTTACAATGCTCTCCCTTCGTCCTTCCTGCCCCCAAATCCACATCTCCCAAGCCCAGCTCAAATCCCACCTTTTAATATTAAGAGCCTCCATCAGTGAAACCCCTCTGCCCTTCTAGAGCTCTCTATTCTCCTGAATTTTCCCATCTCCACAGTTAGATCTCAAGGTAGACCGTGTTTAAGTTGAAGAGACAGCACCTGCAAGGGCATAAAGGTAGAGTTTCAGGAACCACAGGAAGTTTGGTCTGCCCAGCATGCTGGACCAGGTCCTCATGGGTGGTGCACACTGGCCATGGCTCTGTCCTGTGCCCCAGAGACAGACGTCCGTGAGAGTGAAATGAAGGGACTAGGGCCTAGGGCAGAGTCAGGCCTTGCGACAGTCTGGGGTGAATGGCATCCCTCCAAGCCAGGGGGATGGCTGTGGGGTCTCTGTAGGAGTCAGAATTGACAGCTTGGAGGGGAGGCAGGATGTAACCTAGAATAATTCCCTGACATCTGATATCCTTCATGGAGTGAGCAGTTTCATGTTCAGTAATCAAGTTTCTCAATGGAAACTTGTTGCCGTCCAAGAACACGCAGCGCAGAGCAGATGGCAGGCGCCACCATGAAGGTGGAACGAGTGCGGTGGCCTTTGGGAGCACATTGCTCTGACCTCACAGGAGCAGGACGAGTGAGGTTAGGAACTGGTCAGCTGCACAGGAAGCCCCAGAGCTCCTGTAGAGACAGAGCCCTGAAGAGCCCAGGGTGGAGTTAGGAGGCCAGAAATGGTCCCTGTTCCTGAGGCAAATCACTGCTCTTTTTAGCTCTTGCTTTCTCATCTCTGAAGGGGCTTAAGTAACCTGTGTTTGTCTCATTTACACCACACTTATATAGGGTATCACAGTTTGGTGCTGGAGATCATGGTTTAACCCTGAATTGCAGGTCACACACAGACAGGTCCACAATGCATACTCATGTGTGTGTACATAACGTCCATACATGAACACACATGCACAGAAGCACACTGGCACACACATTTACATGCACAAGTATGTTTGTGGAGAGCTCTGCAGGACAGTCCAAATTGGGGAGTGGAAGGACAGCCACACGATCCTATATTCCAATCCCCACGTACAAGGACGCCTATCCATTTGGGTGGTTGTGCATGAGCTCATCTGTCCTACGTGCAACTTAAAGAATATATTTTCTCACAGGCTGGCAGTCTGGAACAATGGGCGACTGGAGTCTTCTGGGGCGACTTTTGGATACCGCACAGGAGCACTCCACGGTCATCGGCAAGGTCTGGCTGACAGTCCTGTTCATCTTCCGAATCTTGCTGCTGGGAGCTGGGGTGGAGTCGGTGTGGGGAGACGAGCAGTCAGACTTCGCCTGCAACACCAAGCAGCCAGGCTGCGAGAACGTCTGCTACGACAAAGCCTTCCCCATCTCCCACACCCGCTTCTGGGTCCTGCAGATCATCTTCGTGTCCACGCCCACCCTCGTCTACCTGGGGCACGTGCTGCATATCGTGCGCATGGAGGAGAAGAGGAAAGAGCGGGAGGAGGAGCAGCTGAAGAAAGACAGCGACCATGTCCCGGACAGGTTCCCGATGCGGGATGCCTGGGGGAAGATCCGCATCGCCGGGGCCCTGCTCCGGACCTATGTCTTTAACATCATCTTTAAGATGCTCTTTGAAGTGGGCTTCATCGTCGGACAGTACTATCTGTATGGCTTTCAGCTGAAGCCACTCTACCGCTGTGACCGGTGGCCCTGCCCCAACATCGTGGACTGCTTCATCTCCAGGCCCACGGAGAAGACCATCTTCATCATCTTCATGCTGGCCGTGGCCTGCCTGTCCCTCTTACTCAACGTGCTGGAGATCTACCACCTGGGCTGGAAGAAGCTAAAACAGGGCATGACCAACCACTACATCCCAGAGACCGCCGATTCTAGGATAAGCTGTGCAACACCTGGGGATACGATCCCACTGCCCTCCTGCTAGGCCACAGCCATCAGCACGGTGGGGTGCCCTCCTTACTACACTCACTCTCCCTCTTCCCTGGGACAGGCAATGGCCACGGCTTATCCCAAGTCCCCTCTCCCAGCAACAGACTTCAGCATGGCAGCCCTGTCCCAGACACAGGGGCAGGGTCACGCTGACAAATTGTACAATAGTAGCCATCACCTGCTAATGACAGAGCAGGACTGGGCCAACCAGGAACCCGAGCAGCAGACTTCTGTGAGGAAGGTCTCCCCACCTGTGTCCACATCTTCCTCCTCTACCCCTCCAGGCAGCCCCCAGCCACCCCCCCAGGAGGGCAGAGCAGGTGGCAAAGAGCCTGTCCTCTTGGAGAATGGGGATAGCTGCATCTCGGGAGAAAGCAGATCGGAAGTGCCCCCCGATGAGGGGCAGCAGGCAGGGAGCACCGCTGTGGAGATGCACAGACAACTTTGCTCCCCACAGACCCCAGAGGGTCAAGCAAGGCCAGGAAGTCCAGCAGCAGTCGGGCCAGACCCAGTGACTTGGCCATCTAGGGGTGGTCTCCCCAGATAGCTTTATAATGACCTCTTTTCTAGCAACCAAAACCAAGTGCACTTGACTGAGCAGGTAGAGAGCCCTGAGTGACAGAGCACTGGCGGGGCGGAGATCACCGGAGAGGTCAGGGTTCTGCTCCCGCTGGCGCTTGCTGTCCTTCACGCTGGAGGTGGAGTGGGGAGAGGTCGATGCTTTCTGTGGGGCTGGGGGCAAAGTGGGGTGCGGGACTGATGGCCTTTAAAGATATTTACGGCACCCCATGAGCCCAGAAACCCACAGGCAGCCTCTGCAAGCGTTTCTGTCTCTGGGGGACTGTTCTGCGGTGATAAAGAGGCAGGTGTCTACTTCAGTTTGGGGCCATTAGGTTTTCTGTCCTGAGCTCCGGAGCCCCTGGGCAGCCCGGAAGGTCATGCTGCACTTAGCCCTATCTCTGTGCGACACCTGTAACTCAGGGTGGAAGTGCATTTGGAATATTTGCCAAACTGCACTGAAAGGGGACTTAGAGCAAGACTATGTAGTGTCGTTTGAGATTCTGAAATTGCATGAGAAGCCCAGGCTCTCCAGCACAGGCTCATGACACGTGACAATGAGCAGCCCCCAGAGGCAGAGATTCGTGGGCGAGGGCACAGGGGCTGGGACGGAAGCAGGTGGAAATGCAGCCGCACTTGAGATCGTGTTAACAGCTGAGGAGACGGCAATGAAACTGGCAGGCTGCCTTTGTGCTTGTTTTCAAATATTTTCTGCTTTGAATCATACAGACAGGCCTGGTTCCCCCGTTCTCCCCTTCAGGAAAAATGAAAGAAACATAGTACTGTAGTGCTGCTGACTGAGGGAGTGCTCATTTGTCCCATTCCCAGTGGTGAAGATTTGAATTTTCTTTTGGAGAAATGCTTTGACTTCATGAGCCAGCTAATTCCTGTGAGAATGTACCAAATAAAAGCAGGGGAAAGCCTTCCAAATACTTGAAGTTGTGAAGTTTTTGAATGGGAAAGTAACTGCTGTTGCCAGGAAAGTTATTGATACAGATGAGTGAGTGACTACACCTTTTTAACTGTACCGTGAACCTCTTCACGTTTCCTAACCATTCTTTGTGGGCAGCCCGTGTGCTTTCTAAAGTGTAAATAAAAGTGTCTGGGTCCACTCCCCACGTAAGGGCATGTGTGACTTCGTGAGCGTGCGGGGTTTGTCATCGCGCGGACGGCTGCTGTGACAGGGAAGGCTGCTGTGTGGGTGGGTGTGGCTGGAAGATGACAGAATTTCCTGCAGCACACTCAGTCTGTTCTGTCTCAGTCACTGTCTGTCCGACCCATTGAGCAGGGGTGACGCTGAGCCTGGCCCTCGTCACACTTTCCCTCCAGCAGCTGCTGATCACAGTCAGCCCTTACTCAGTACAACTCCGTACACTGTCAACTGATCCACTTGTTCTATGAATTCCTTTCATTTTCTGATGACTCTTTTGTGACCCCCTAAACTGTCTGAGGGAAAGACTGTGACTCCTGGTCTCAGCTCATAGTGGGCAGCTAGTTCACTGGTGTGCTCAGCAGCTGTGAGCCAGGACGGATCATTTCCAAGCTGGAACACACTCACTTCCTGCGCGTGTCCTGCACCCTTTCTCAGACAGGGGGACGAGGAGAGGGAGCTGAGCTCTATGAGAGTATTGAGTGACTGTTACATCAGTTCTCCCCAGGGCTGGGGCATAAGTAGTGGCACTGTGGATGCCTGAGAGAGAAGGTCACATCACAGGCAGGGTGCCCTCGGGACCTCAGGGCAGTGAGGCTGAGTTCTCCTGGCTGAGAAGGGCCACTACAAAGTTCTGGTGTGAACAGTGCTGTGGCAGGAAGCTGTAGTTGTTTAGAAAACGCAGTAACACTTATCAGACAAGGAAAGCGCAGTTCTCCAAGTAACTGGGAACCCTGTCCATACCCATAGGGGCCAACCTGGAGACTGTTCATAACAAGAAGCTTGTTGTTCATATCGATTTGAGAATGAGTGTGGTGTGGGGTGGTGAGAGTAAGACTATAGTTGTATTTAACTTCTGCATTTTAAAATTGTACTTTATTCCCATATGTCATGAGGAGGCCAGCATTGGGCGTCGGCAGTTGACCACAGTCTACTTGGCCGGCTCAGAGCCTGAGTAGGATGTAAAATTAGCTCCGCCTCCTTGAAAACCTGCCATTTATACAGAGTAAAATTCTGCAACAGTGCCTATGTATTTATACAAGTGAATGCTCTGATTTCAATTCATGTAAACAGTGAAAGCACATCTTAATCGTATTGCTCGTTGAGGTATCTGTGGCACTGAGACGGGCTCCTTCTGCCTCCCAGCCAGAAGTGGGCAAGTTCGCTCTCTGTTCAACTTGTCATTGTAAGCATTCAGCTGTCAATAGGGACAGAAATTGCCTCTCCCTTCAGGTGGGCCAGGTTCCAGATATAGTTTTCCTAATCTGTAATTATTTAAAAATTTCACCAAAACTATTTTCTTCTCAAGAGAATGGAATATTTCATCCTTAAGTTTATTCTTAAACCCAAATGCTATACCTGTTATATTTATACATATTATTTTTTAATTTGTCATATATGAGGCAATTATTTTTTTACCCCTGTGTTTAGAAGCTCACTCATTTAAATGGCTCTGTACGCTCTGTAAAAGTTATAAAAAGGGTCACACACATCACTACATTTACAGTACCCAAGTCCATTTTGTAAATTCTAAATCATTTCTGACAGAATCACTTTCTTTTCTTCAATATTTATTTTGCTCAGTTATCCTTCTTTCCCCATGAAATTAAAAAAAAAAAAAAAGTGTACCATACGTTTACAAACAAAAGAAAAAAACCCTGTATGTTTTGGTGAACCATGTCATTCCAATACATTTAAAATGAATAAATAAACAAATTTGAAAAGGAAACATAAGAAAGAGAGAATGGTAAAAAGAGCAAGCCAGAATATTCTGATATTCCCTAGTGTTTTCTGATCTTTAAGTGGCTAGATCGTAGATTTCTCATACAAGAACACCTGGAAAAAGAACTGTGAATGGAACTGAAACATTCTTTAAAAAATTAACCTAATGAGATTAGGTCTCTTCTTAGTTAAGTGTTGTTTTCTTTTATTCTCTATTAATGCTTTATTTAATTCTTTAATATTACTGAATAAAATCCCTTTTCTCAAATTTTTTCTTGTAAACACTTTTGCTGATATTTGTAACAACTCTTTAAAAAGTCTAATGATGCCCCATTAAATTTACTTGCTAAAAAGAAAACTCTAATGAAACAAAGTTATAAATAATGTAAGGACTTTCAAATTCTTGTATACATCCCTGTATTGTTTACAGACTTAGTCAAATGCTCATAAACTTTCTAACTACACTCTAAAATTAATAATACATTTTACATAAAAATAAAAAATCTATTTTGCTAGGTTTCTCATATGCCAGATTCCCTTAAAGATGAAAAACATGTTTTTTACCTAATACTTGGGGCGGTGACACTAGCAGAGGCAGGTCCGGATTGCCTGGGGTCAGGTAGGGAAGGGTTGACTGTAAAGAGATAAGGAAACTGCTGCTGCACCAGTATAAACATTGCTCAAAATTCAACCAATAGCACCTTCAAAGATTCATCACATGTTGCTAATTTGCCCACAACATTGATTTAAAGGGAAATATCTATATATGTATATGGCATGTGTGCACATCTATACACATACATATATTCTCAGTGGGTACAAAAGCTATACTTAACACAGAAGGACTAACCCTTTGTGTTCATTGACTTTACCATCTCTATATTTAATTCTTTTGTTTGTTTGTTTGTTTTTTGTATTTTTCTGAAGTTGGAAACGGGGAGGCAGTCAGACAGACTCGCGCATGTGCCCAACCAGGATCCACCCGGCATGCCCACCAGGAGGCAATGCTCCGCCCAGCTGGGCCATCGCTCTGCTGCAGAGCCACTCTAGCGCCTGAGGCAGAGGCCATGGAGCCATCCTCAGCGTCCGGGCCAACTTTGCTCCAATGGAGCCTTGGCTGCAGGAGGGGAAGAAAGAGACAGAGAGGAAGGAGAGGGGGAGGGGTGGAGAAGCAGATGGGCGCTTCTCCTGTGTGCCCTGGCCGGGAATCGAACCTGGGACTCCTGCACACCAGGCTGATGCTCTTCCACTGAGCCAACTGACCAGGGCCTATATTTAATTCTTAAACAGCTTTTTAAAATAGCTGAGGTGAGATCTGAGAAATGAGATATGAGGGGAGACCAGGCTGAGGAGCAGGAAGGGTAAGTTGAGGTTCTCCATTAGAGGCTGTAAAAGGCAGAAGGAAGTAGTCGGATGGCACTTGAATTTCCACCAGTTTTGGGCCAGCTGCCCCAAGCTCTGCTGGTGGGCAGGGTGGGAACTGTGACTCTACCACACCTACATGCTGGGGAGACTAGAACTGAGAGAGGGATGGTAGCCAGAAGGAGGAGTACATTAGTTTTGTGGGGCTGCTACACAAATCGCCACAAACTCAGTGCCTTAAAACAACACAGATTCATCCTCAGACACTTCTGGGGGCAGAGGTCTGAGCTCAGTGTTGCTGGGCTGAAGCCTAGCTGCTGACTGGCCTGTTCCTTCCAGAGGCCCCAGGAGAAGATCTGCTCCTTTCCTGTTTGTGGAGGCTGTGGCACTCCCCGGCTCCCAGGCATGGTCTCTAGCCTCCACCCACTCCTTTGTCACACCTCCTTACCTCTGTTCCTTTCAAATGTCCCTTTGTCCCCTCTGATGAGGACATCAGTGATTATATTTAGGGCACACCAGGTCATCCAGGATTATCTCTCCATCTCAAGATCTGTAACTCGGGGCCCTGGCCGGTTGGCTCAGCAGTAGAGCGTCGGCCTGGCGTGCGGGGGACCCGGGTTCAATTCCCGGCCAGGGCACATAGGAGAAGTGCCCATTTGCTTCTCCACACCCCCCTCCTTCCTCTCTGTCTCTCTCTTCCCCTCCCGCAGCCAAGGCTCCATTGGAGCAAAGATGGCCCGGGCGCTGGGGATGGCTCCTTGGCCTCTGCCCCAGGCGCTGGAGTGGCTCTGGTCGCGGCAGAGCGACGCCCCGGAGGGGCAGAGCATCGCCCCCTGGTGGGTAGAGCGTCGCCCCTGGTGGGCGTGCCGGGTGGATCCCGGTCAGGCGCATGCGGGAGTCTGTCTGACTGTCTCTTCCCGTTTCCAGCTTCAGAAAAATACAAAAAAAAAAAAAAAAAATCTGTAACTCGGTCATTTTTGCAAAGTTCCTTTTGCCATATAAGGTCACATTATAAAGTTCCAGGGACTAGGATGTGACATCATGGGGACCATCAGTGAACCCAGCAATGAGGAATTGGTATTTTGGACTGGAAAAGCACTTCTCGTGAGCTGCCTTAACAGCCAGCAGCATGTTTGACCTTGACAAAGTGAAGATACTTTGTCACATACTTGTAAGGCAAGTATGTCTGTTAGACAGGTGACAGGATGAAAGGGACTGAACCAGCTGGCCCACATCTCATCCACAGAAGGCTTCACATACATTAAATGTCACTTGGAAACACATTTTTAGAGGATATGGCAGGGGTCTAGCCAGGCCCTATTTTACACGAGTAGAATGGGAGAGGTACTCCCACAATGGCTCTGGGTAACCTGAGACCCCAGGCTGTCCCACTGAGGTGACCAGCTCCACCCCAGCTCCTGGTGGCTTCAGGCAGGCTATGAATTCATCTATTAGATGTTCACGCCTGGGACCAGAGAACTGTTGACAGAGCCTCTGGTGGCGATACAGAGACGACCTTTTGCACAGGTGACCAATGGCATGACTGCCTCCTCTGAGTTAGTGTTCAAATGGAATATCTGCTTAGGGACAAAAAGGTAGCCTTGACTATCCACTTAAGGACAGTTTCACTGGTCAATAAAGCAGAAAATGGAAGTTGTAAGAATATTCATACCCTGTACTCCTCCCCCAGACTCAATATAGCTATTATTTGTAGTTCAAAAGAAAATGTGTTGGGCATGCATCAGATTCTCTGAAAGTCTTTACTGAATGGACAAATGAATAAATATGGATATCTTCTCTTCTAAATTATGACCTCTGTCTACCTGAGTGTGTGCCCTGCAGACATAGAATACAGGAGCAGAAAGTGAAGGGAGGTGATAATTCCAATTTAAGTTATTTCCTAAAACAACATGCGACCTGTAGTGTTTCTTCTACGGCCTTGCTGTGGGTGTTCGGTGCTCTGTGGGTGTCCGGTGCTCTGTGGGTGTCCGGTGCTCTGTGGAGTTTTCGTGGGGTCAGCCAGTATACCGGCTACATACTGCCACACAACCAATCCCTCAAAACTCAGCAACTGGAATCATTACCACATATTGTCCTACTTCATGTCTGTGTGGACTGGGGAGCGGCTTAGCTGGGTGGGGCCTTTGGTGTCCTCACAACATCATAGCTGGCTCACCCAGAAGGAGTAATTCACGAGAGAAAGCAAGAACAAGCTGCCATGACTCTGTGACCAGGTGTCATTGGTCAGACCACATCATTTCCACCCCATCCTATGAGTTATGAATGAGTCCCTTAGTCTGTCCACACTCAGCTGGAGGGGAACTGGGTACTCCTTTGGGGAGAGGAATATCAAAGAATTTCTGGAAATATGTCCAAATCATACAACTACTCATAATCACAATTAAAGAATCCCATAATTTCCCAGCGAGAGAATCACATTTCAAATGCTGTTTCCTCTTAGGAAGTTAATGTCAATAGCTTTTTGTCTCTCTCAGCAGGGCATGGCAGGGGTGAGAACAAGCACCCTAGGAAAGGTGGCGAAAGAGGAGCTGACAAGAAAGTGGTTGATTGATTTTCTGAGGAAGACTGGTGCGAGTGGCAAGTAGTGTCAGCTGTGTGCAATAGAAGGAATGTTGGGAAACGCTACTCACAAGAACTCTAGGAACCAGAATGACATCCGATGGTGTTCTTTTGAAGTGAGCCTCGCTGAGCTGCAGAACGATGAGGCTGCATTTAAGAAATTCAAACTAATTACTGAGGACATTCAGGGTGAAAACTGCCTGATTTCCGTGGAGTAGATCTTACCTGTGACAAAATGTGCTCTGTGGTAAGAAAATGGCAGACGATAAGTAAAGCTCACGTTGATGTCAGGACTACTGATGGCTATTTGCTTGTCTATTCTGTGTTGATTTTCCTAAAAAAATAAAAAAAAAAAGCAACAATCAGATTCCAAAGACCTCTTATGCTCACCATCAACAGGTCCACCAAATCTGGAAGAAGATGATGGAAATCATGACCTGAGAGCTGCAGATCCATGCCTTGAAAGAAGTGGTCAATAAACTGATCTCTGACAGCACTGGAAAGGCTTGTCAATCTGTTTATCTGCTCCATGACGTCTTTGTTATAAAAGTCAAAATGCTAAAGAAGCCTAAGTTTTACTGGGAGACCTCATGGGGCTTCATGGTGAAGATAGCAGTTCTAAAAAAGCTACAGGGGAGGAGACAGGTGTTGTAAGTGGAAGAGCTGATGGCTATGAGCCCAGTCCATGAATCTGTTGACAATTTGGACATTTAATGATGAGAAATAAAATGTCCAATCTGTGATTTTTTTTAAAAAGTCAATAGCCTTTCCCTCCAAAGAAGAAAATGTGTTTCAAACTCATTTTTCTTTAATTAAACTTCATGCAAAAGAGACTAGTCATCATTGGTTATAAACTTAAAAAATTATTCAGAAATTCTTTAAATATTTCCTCCTAGAATTCTAACACCTGGAATCAGGAGAAACTTTAAGAACTTTCCTGAATCTTTAAACCAAACATGGAGTTACTTTACTGAATCAGAAGCCCTGATCTTGTTGTTTAGTTCTTCACATTCTAACACCTTTGGGCAGCTCTCACTGAGAAGTCACTTTGATTTCCACCATTTTTTTTAAATGGACATATACTTGACATATAACATTGTGTTCATTTCAGGTGAACAGCATGATGACCTACTATCTTCTTTATACTTGTCTCTATTTCTAGATTTTTCTAAAATGAGTTGATATTGCTTTTGTAATTTTAAAAAAGGCTCTTTTTATGTTTTAAATTAACTTCAACTCTAAGAGAAATTTATTTTTAGGTCACATTTAACAATTAAGAAAACCCAAATACCATATAGTCTTTTATTTAAAAAAAAAAATTTAATGACTTTCTTGGCTTAGTGCATGTTTATTCCACTTCAATAAAAAGTTTACATAGGAATAAAAAAAAGCAGAGGTCACAACATGAAGGCTCATGGGCCAAATCCCCCCTCAGAGGGCTTCCTCTGGTCATGTGGGATGAGTTGTCAATATTGAAGTGTGCGGCCTTGGGCAGGTGAGTGGCCATGCTGCACTCTTCCTGGACTGTGCAGTCAGAGAGGGGTCCACTGTGTGTCCCCATCTGACAGCCCTGCCCTGTCCTACCAGGTACCCCATGTGAATAAAAGGGAGCAACATAGCAGACCTGACAAGTGCAGGAGACTATGCAGCAGGCATGACAAGCCCAGTGACCCAGAGTGACCCACAGAATGGTCTGATCATAAATTCCTAACTGGGCAGGTCACTGTGGGTAGTCACGTCCCAGGCCAATAGCCAGCTTTCTTAGCAAAAGGTCAGTCTTTGCCTTAAGTGAACCCTGTGCACTGTCCTTCTGTATCTAGGATAACATACCTTTCAAATGTCAGAGTAATTTTCTTTTCCAGGCATAACCACGGGCATCAGAACATAAGGCTGCAGGCCCCTTGCTGTTATCTTGTTGCCCACATACCATCTCTGTGGGCTGGAGATGTCAAACGCTAACTCTCCTGCACCCACCAATGTAAAAGTATGTTTTTCTTTCTTTTGCTTTTTATTCGATCCCAGAGATTTCCCTGTTTACTTTCTCCTGAAATCTACCACCAATGGACTTCATGTGACTTCCTTACTTTTTCTCCTTTGATTCTAATGCATAACATAAACAGCAAAACTGTCATTCTCTGGTGCATTTTCTCAGTCTGCTGAGACATTGCTTCAGGGCACGCCTTCCACATTTTGGCTGAAATAAACTCTTAAAAATTTTTCAGAGGGTTTGAATATTCTTTCATGGACTCATCAAAATGTCTATTGACCTAAAACCCCTGCTACAGTTATTCACAGAGGATGTATAGACCTAATGGCAGACTTCATGGGAGGGTCACGGTCACCCTTCCTTGCAGAGGGCATGTGTGCCAGCAGCAATGTCCCTTTGAAGGGCATTCTCCCCAACCGCTTCAGCTCTCTGGCCAGCGGGCCACCTTCATGGGCTTGCTCTTTGGAGCCTCTTCTAAAAAGCAGTGCCTGGCATTCTGCTGAGGTGTCCACACTTTGATGCTGCATTTCAGGGTCTACAGCAGGCCGCCGACTTGGCTCTGAACTCCTCTCTATCCTGGGAAGCCCTGGCCAGCTGCTCTTGTTGAGATATTTTGTAACTTTCAACTCATTTTTAATGTGGTAAGGCACCGGGAGTGGCCCTGGCCATGGTGGTGGTGGATAGTAGATCCTTGCTTTGGTGTTTTAATGGTGCTGCCTCGGGCACCAGTTAATTCACGGGAGGCTTTGCCATCTGACAGATTTTCTGGGGGTATTTTTGTTTGCTTGTTTGTTTTTATGAGAAAAACTGGTTACTGAAGATGAGAGCTTGGGTAACCTGGGACCTGACACAATTACACTGGTACAGTGACATTCTCTGTATTTATATATAAAGAAGCTGGGCCAGTCCGAGGGCTCAGCTCTGGACCAGACCCAACTTTTAGGAAGGTCTTCCCTCTTTTAACAGAGGCCCAGAAGTATAGAAAACTGTAACTTACAGGGAAATGTATGGATGTTGTGGTCTAAAATATAATAATATCAAGTTAATCAATGATAAAGATAAAAATTAGAAAGTGAACATTTTGGAAAACTTGTTAAGAATGGCATATGAGCAAATATATATTTAGTGAGAAATGTAAATCCAGTGGGTCTCAAAATTTTTAATTCTATTATCTACCTTAGGTTCACTGAGAATTTGTGTTCTTTGTCGTGCATAGCTCCTCCTCCCCCTCCCAAGAAAATGTATGATCATGAATTTGGGATTAAAGTAACTGCTATCATTGACTTTACTATTAACCATAATAAAGTTCTTTAAAATTATAGTTGCTGGTTAATTTGTTTAGGTTTGAATAATTATTTAGGATAAAATGTTTTATATATTTATCGTTTTTTTCTTTACTTTTTTAAAAGGTAGATTATCAAGTAAATTGTTTTTTCCAGTTAGTGAGGTTAGTGAAGCAGTCTGAGGGTGACCACTTCGTTTTTTCAGTGGTGATGTGCATTCTGTAGTAATAGTGACAACCCATAAAAGTCCAATTCTGAACATTGTTGGAGCAGTTAAATTTAAATGCATAATAAATTTTGGTTTTCCTTTGTTCATTTATTATGGCAAATATATCTGCCCCCCAATATATATTAAATATTAGAAATAAAATCATCTATTCAATTCCCATTCTCTAAAAAATTTTTACAGAATTTAGGTAAATAAAAGTGAAAAAAATGGTATTAGTAATAATTTAGAATGCAATTGAAATGAAAAAACTTGATTTATTTTTGCATGCAAGAGAGACAAACAGACAAAAAGGAAGAGAGATGAGATGTATCAACTCATAGTTGCGGCACTTTCGTTATTCATTGATTGCTTTCTCATATGTGCCTTGCCTGGGGGGGGGGGGCGTTTCCAGCTGAGCCACTGACCTCTTGCTCAAGCCAGCATACTTGGGCTCAAGCCATCAATCTTGGGCTTCGTGCCAGCAAACATTGGGCTCAAGCCAGTGACCATGGATAAAGTTGTGTGTCTATGATCCCACCCTCAAGCCAGCAACCCTGTGCTCAAGCCAGATGAGCCCATGCTCAAGCTGGAGATCTTGGCATTTTGAACTGGGTCCTCAGTGTCCCAGGTCGATTCTCTATCCACTGCACCACCACCTGGTCAGGCAAAATTGAGTCATTTTTTACTTTAGAAATTTCAAGGTTTATATTGAGAGCATCATGTCTTCTTTCAGATCAGTTTGCGCCTCATCTTGGTAAGCAGAAAGACGAAAGAGTTCCTGTTTTCTCCTAATGATTCTGCTTCTGACATTGCAAAGCACGTGTATGACAACTGGCCAATGGGTGAGTGGGGTTTTCTCTTGAGAATGAATAACATTAATTCTCTATGCCTTACCTTATTCACAAATGTTTTGGAAAAGTTTTAAACATATAAACTATAAAAGTAAAAACAATTAATTGAGGGTACAAGGCTCAAAGTTAAAGGGACCTTCCCTTTTTTCCTCTTCGCTACCTCCCTGCAAAACGTAGAGAAGCCACTGTGCCAAATCCCTGCTTTTGACTTGGACCTGCATGATGTAAATGACTATTGTTTAAAAGTAAAACCCAGTATAGCTAATGTTAAGCTAAATTCGGAGGGACCCAAAACATGGAAGACAGGAACAAGGTCCATCGTTTACACATCAAAGCTTTATTGTCTAGCTTGGCCAAGCGGTGGAAGCTCCGACAGAAATCTGAGGGAGAGCGCCCTGGCCCTTTGCTCTACCTAGTTTTTATAGTTTTGTAAGTAGGAAGTACAGAAGCAAAAATTGTAATTAGGAGCCTTTTACCACTATTGGTTATAGTCATATGTCCTTTAACATGATAGGACCATGTTCAATTTGCAAGTCATACATCATTTTGGAGAAAACAAAATTTACAAGCCAACACAATGGTAGAAAGATGTCTCTTTACATATTAAAGGCATTCCTATATTATCTAGTGTTTATCTGCCATCTCTCTGTCCAGAGTCACACGTGTTAACCACATGCATTTACATAGGAGAGGTAGTTTCCATGGGGACAAATGCCCGCGAATGGCTCATTGCTATAAGAAAAGGTTTATTTTGGCTTTTCTCTCCCTGCACCTGGCTAGCCATTCACCCCTTTCCCCACAGGTGTGGTGGAATGTCTGGGAATCCATGTTTTCCTCCCCTTTGCATTTACAATACAATGCCAAGGGCCATCCTGGTTATGCCAATCACACAGTACAGAGACTACTCTCACAATGTCTCTGCACACCTTAACCCAAATTAATAAAATGTTCTCCAAGCCTCTTAAAATATTAATATTAATTCTGTAGTTTTTGGTACTTTACAACACCTGTGGATGAAGTGGCTCAGTGGCTCCTCACTAACATACACACACTTTTATTTTAGTAAACCTATTTATACCAAGGCACAAAGTGAAGGGAAAGAAAAACTACCTTTTATAAATTATGACACATTCGTGGCTATTTATAATTGAATTTGACACAAAGTAAATTTCTAATTCTTGTTATTTCATGTATATTCTGAACTGCAAAGTCAAGAAGATGTAAGATCTATTTGTCTTTTTTAACCCAGTAGCCAAACATGGTTTGAAATAGCAATTTTGACTTTTAAGGAGAAAACTTATTTTAACTAAGAACACAATTTATACAAAACAAATCAATTACATAAGTGTCTCTCAACTTAAATAATATATGCAACTCTTTCAAAGAAAAACAATTCCTGTAGCCTCCCAAGGGCTAACTTAAGATTCTTTTTTAATCACAACGTTTATTTTAAAGATAGAAACATAAAACCCAGTTAAAACACTTTATCCTTATTAACTCATATACAACCATAAAACTAAAATAAATCCACAAGGAAAATGCAAACATAACTCTAAAACCAATAATGTTCAAATTAACAACAGTGTGCCCAATGATGTGTTTTGACTGAAACCAACCTATGGCCTACAGTGAATATGGTGCTGTTGAGTTGACACACGTGTGCTCTGGCTTGCTGTATGAGGAGCCAGTCACCACAAAACTTCATTCACACAGGGCACCAAATTGTCATTCAGCCTTCACTCAGCGAGAATGAATCGTTTATGTAGTGAGTCAACCTCCTCTTTCCTTGTTAGCCTCTTGACAATGAAGTCCTGCTTGGTGCCAGTTCAGTCATAAACTTAAGCACATGCATGGGCGTTAAAATCCCAAGGCTGTACTTGGTTATAAAGTGATTATTCAAATTATCTAGATAATCTCTTCCAGATATCAATAAAATGAAACACAGTTTTAAAATTCTTTAAGAGGACTTTCAGTCCCTTTGTAGATTCATAAATCTGAATTTAAGAAACACTGATTTAGACAAAAACTTTCAAATTACTAGACCTTTCTTCCTATTGGTAACCAGGGGAAAGTCAATGTTAGTCCCAAATCAGGGAGCTACTGAAGCTAAAGGTTATAGCCGAGAAGGAATTTCAAAACAGCTAAAATGGGCTAAACTTGGGACTCTTGGAATATTGGAATGTCTTCCTGGCCAGGCAGGAGAGATAGCTGTCAGTATGAAAAGCATTTTAAAATACCTGGCTAATAGTGATGTTTTACTAACTATGACGTCATTTTACTTTTGTGATTTTTAGAGGCAAGAAGGTTAAAGATAGCTTCTGACATTTACACATATTGTAGAAAAGGGTACACAAGAAAAAATGGGTAATTCCTTTCAAAAGTTTATTTTATTTAGGCAATATTGTAACTTGAGGTAAAAGAAATACTTTTACCTTCATAACTGTTTGCCTTGGATATTAAATTAGTTTTAACTTCTTAGACTATCCTGACCAATAGTAAACAAAGGTAAGACTCAAGTGCAGTTCTTTGCCATAGTTTCCCAAATAAATGAACCATCTACCAGCACTGGAAACTGAGTGTATCAATCTGACCGTGCTAACAAATGTGTTTGAACCCAGCCTTTCTTCAATTTGTCAGTTGTACTCAGCAATTTTAAACAATGCTGGCAAAATACATACTTTAACTTTTATTTTATATAAAATATTTAAGTTGAAAATCTAGTTTTACATTGTATCACATAATGCACCAAAGGTCAGCAAATGTAAATATTCTTAAGGTTAATAATAAAAGTGCAATAAAAGTCAGTTGAAGAAAATACTTTGTACAATATATTTCTGGAAGGAATTGATTTTTTTTTTGGTATAATTGTAGTCAGTTTAGGGGAATATTGTTAGTAGCTGTTACTGGGTCAGAGCTCCAAAATGTAATTGACTAAGTACACGAACTGGCAGCTGAGATTCCTCCTTGAAGCACTGTCCTTCTGCGGGTCTCACTGTCCTTCTGCGGGTCTCTAAATTTCAGATCCTCTGAGAGGGAAGGGGAGCTGGCATGTTAAACCAGTGCGTATGTGGAAATCAGGACACTGCATAAGATAATGAAATATGTGGCAGCTCAAAAGTTACTTTCAACATTTTTTAGACTATTTTTTTCTGGGCATTAGACAGTTACTGTCATTTGTTTTTTTAATCTGTCTATGAAGCACTTCTGTCTTGACCAGAAATAGTCTGTTAAACAATAATTTTGGGTGTGATGGCTTCAGAATAATCCATACAAAAGTGTTTGAGGCTATTTGACCTTTCTTCTAGAAGAGAAGGGATCTGGGCGCACTAGCATAGAAGGAATGCAGGCAGCCTGCCAGAGGGAGGGAGAGAGACTGGAGAAAAGGTAGGAGGGCCTGGGAGAGGGGGAGGGAGAGGGGGTAGAAATGACAGATTCATTTCCCCACTACCCGCTTTTGTTGTGCTGAGTCACTAGTTTTATCAAATTCATATTCATCATTTGAACACACACACAACAGAGGCAAAAGGAAAGGGTACTAGTTACCCCTTTCTCTTCTATTACTTCCTCTTCGGGATATTTTAAGTTAGTTTCTGTGTTGACAGTTGTCTCCTGATAATAGGAGCCTCTATAGCAGTGGTTCTCAATCTTTCTAATGCCCTGACCCCGCAATATAGTTCCTCATGTTGCGGTGACCCCAAACCAAAAAATAATTTTGGTGGCTACTTCATAACTGTAATTTTGCTACAGTTATGATTCGGAATGTAAATACCTGATATGCATTATGTATTTTCCGATGGCTTTAGGCGACCCCGCCTGGGTCGCGACCCACAGGTTGAGAACCGCTGCTCTATAGGAAACAAACACATCATATCAGAATTGTTGAGAACAATAATTGTGGAATTCTCAAATTTCTATCAAAATCACAGCTTAAATTGTTATATTCACAAGCTTGTGAAAATCACATACCACTGTCTGTAAACTGCTATTTTAACAGAGTAGTGTTTCATAAATTGCACGTTTAAATAAATTATTGTTATTCACCCTAATCAGAAGTTTATCATTTTTTTCTTTGTACACATTCCTAGCTTCTATATTTGTATAGTGCCTTGTAGCATATGTGATTTTTTACGTTTCTTCTGAGTGTTTTAGGTAAAGTGAATTAAAATTGTGTCTTCTGTAATGCTTACCAATTGGCTTCCAAAAGGCAATAAAGCAATAAATCATCATTGTCCAAAGGTAAACACTTAATTTTTTGTTATTCTATTTTTAAAATTTTAGTTCTCCAATTTTATGGATACAATTTTTTGTTATTTTCTATATCAATATATTAATTCTTTTAAAAATCTTTGTTAAATCTATTGTTTCTAGCTTCAAATATATATTTTAAAGATACAAATATTAGAACATTGAAATATTCTCTGTTAATTACTGGTAATTCTTAATTTTCAAGTGACATTTATCTTTACCTAGGATTAGATTTTCACAGCTCGTTTGTTTTAATTCTTAAACTTCAGAGCTCTATTTTAGCACATATTAGTGTTCTTCAAAAACAAAAACTAGTGTTTCTGCAGCTCTTGCTGTTTGAGAAGAACTAGCAAGAAACAAGGCTGTAGTGATTGTGTGGGTAGCACCTGTTTTACTTAAGTGGAAGCTCCAGTGTCTTCTTCGATGTATTTTATCTGACTTGGACCAGAAGTTAAAACAATGCAGTAATACTTTAATTTTGTGTTGAAATACACTGGTTCTTTTCAGACTGGGAAGAAGAGCGGTCAGCAGTCCAAATATTCTTTACCAAGGACAATTTCTTTAAGGCTATGTCACATTAGGAGGTATAGTCACCTTTGTAATGGGATTTAATGTCTGTCTCATGGCAACATCATTTGTTTGTTTAATGCTAATGTATGATTTTACTTAAAAAATATAACTTTAAACTCAATATGAATTTTTCCATCTTTTTAAGTCTACTTCTTTACATTTTGCATTCAGTTAAATTTAACTTTAGCATTATGGTGTTTACTACCTTGTGAAATAAACTCTATCCCATTATAGGTAGAGGTCTTATTTTATGTATAAATGGGATGTGTTTACTGCTGGATAGTATGATCTAGATGTACGATTTAAAGTTAAACAAACTAGGAAAAGTTTATAATAGTTGGTTTTCAAATATAATGCTGAAGGAATGTTTTCAGTTTGACTTTAATTGATGTAGTGGCCATTCATGCAAGAATTAGTAACATTAGGGACAGTACCACATCGTAGTGACTGAAAGAGCAGATTTTAGAGCCAGACTATCCAAGTTGTACCCTTGTAACCTTGGGCAAGTGACTTCACTGCTTGTCTCCCAGTTTCCTCATATTAAAATGGAATAGCCATCATGCCTGTCTCCGACGTTGGGAGAATTAGATTAGTTTATACACTCAAAGCACTTAGAACGGTGCTTGATAGCTATTACTGTTCTTTACATGTGATTGGAGAAATGTAGCTCAATGGCGTCCCCTTGTGGGTGTATTTTCTACCATCAGCAGGGTTTGTTTTGCTTTTAGTACATGTGTTTCAAAAGTATTCTGATAATTAAAAATTTGTAGGCAAGCCTGACCTGTGGTGGCACAGTGGATAAAGCGTCGACCTGGAAATGCTGAGGTCGCCGGTTCAAAACCCTGGGCTTGCCTGGTCAAGGCACATATGGGAGTTGATGCTTCCAGCTCCTCCCCACCTTCTCTCTCTCTCTCTCCCTCTGTCTCTCTCTCTCTCTCCCTTTCTCTCTCTATCTCCCTTTCTCTCTCCTCTCTAAAATAAATTTTAAAAAATTTAAAAAGAAAAAAAAGAGTGCTTTACCTTTAAAAAAAAATTTGCAGGCAAATGAAAAATCTACTTTATTATATCTTCATTTAAATATGGGCCCTGGCCAGTTGGCTCAGTGGTAGAGTCTCGTCAACCCGGCGTGTGGATGTCCCAGGTTCAATCCCCAGCTAGGGCACACAGGAGAAGCACCCATCTGCTTCTCCACCCTTCCTCCTTGCTTCTCTCTCTCTGTCTCTCTCTTCCCCTCCCGCAGCCAAAGCTCCATTGGAGCAAAGTTGGCCCGGGCGCTGAGAATGGCTCCATGGCCTCTGCCTCAGGCACTAGAATGGCTTCAGTTGCAATGCAGCAAAGACCCAGATGGGCAGAAAATTGCCCCCTGCCGGGCATGCCAGGTGGATCCTGGTCAGGCACATGCTAGAATCTGTCTCTCTGCTTCCCCATTTCTTACTTCAGAAAAATACAGAAAAAAAAATATGGTCTGAGTTTTCCCCCTAAAACCAATATGAAAAGTCTAATTTGTTTTTCCTTAAAGATAGAATATTTTGGTTCATTATTTTAGCACATATCTAGTCCTATGTGCCAACACTGCTAAATAATTGGAGATACATTATTAACAAGATGGACTCTCTTCCCTCAAGGTGATAGACTCTCACACTTGCCCCAACCAGGATCCACCCAGCAAGCCCCCTACTGGGTGATGCTCTGCCCATCTGGAGTCATTGCTCCATTGCTTGGCAACTGAGCTATTTTAGTGCCTGAAGTTAGACCATGAAGCCATCTTCAGTGCCCATGACTGTGGGAGGGGAAGAGATAGAGAGAGAGAGAGAAAGAGGAGGAGGGGTGGAGAAGCAGATGGTTGCTTCTCCTGTGTGCCCTGACTGGGAATTAAACCTGGGACTTCTACATACCAGGCCGATGCTCTACCACTGAGCCAACCAGCCAGGGATCTCTCCTATTCTTTGACTTAGAATTATTGAGAACTAAACATTGTTTCATAGTTCTATCATACTAGCTTTTGCCCCAATAATACTGAAATGTGTAACCCAATTTGTCTCCACCAGGTTACAAGCCTTACTCGTACTCTGGAAACAGCACCTTCTTCCACACCCAGGCCTCATCATCCCTCTGCTGGAGAACAAGGGTCTCTCGGCTCTGAAGAAAAGTGTCACCTTGCTTCAGCAGGAAGCAGTTAAAGAAGAGACCCTGCACCACTTTTCCTTGAAAAAATTGAGAGCCAAGATCCTTGAGGAAAAGTGTAATAGACAGTTAGACAGATGAGCAGAGCAAGGACTTTGGGCCAGGCATGGAAGGCCACCAGGGAGGAGAGTGAGGAGTGCCTAGCAACGGGCAAAACTAGGAAAACAAGAACCGTGCCCCCAGGGTAACCCTAGGTCCTCCACTAGCATGTTTCTGGTCAGGTAGGAAGAGCCCTTGGCAGGGAAATAAATCAGGGGGTCAGGAAGTAGCACTTAAGCATTAACCTCCGGGGAGAACATTGAGGCCTCAGTGACATTTCAGCTCCAGGCCCAGCAAAGCAGCAAAATAGTTACTTCCCTATAAAACTAATATTATAGATATAAGATGGTTAAAACTAGCAGTAAGAGCTGAGACACAAAATTTCTTGCAAGGAGTTAAGACACTGCAAATAAGTAGGAGCTTAGTTCACAAACCTTAGTCTTTGTTTAGTTACCTGAGAAATACAGGGAATTCTCTTGCAGAAGTTCCCAGAGGCATCACGACCCCAGCTGTTCTGGAGTAACGCCAAGGACACCAGCTAGGACCATGCTGATTAGGACTGTGCTACATCAGGAGAACTTGCAGAGGAGACATTCCTGCAAACTGGACTCCTACCTCCTACATATTGTTACTTGACTAATTGTACAGACTTTCCCCCATTTTTTCTTTTGCCCCTTACACCATTACTAACAGCCCCTGAACCCTATAAAACCCAGAAATACCAGGAGAGTGTGAAGGCAGTTCTTTTGGACAGGAGTCACCTGCTTTCTCAAGTTGCTGCAATTTGAAATTAAAGACACTCTTGTACTTACTCATTTGCTGTCTCTCATTAAATTGGCAAAAAATAAAATAAATATATAAAAAAATAAAGGGTGACAGACAACACAAATCCCGGCCTGTCCCTGTAACAGCCTGAGCAGACAGTGGTGGTGAGCTTATACGAGGGCTGGGGGTCGGAGCAAGGTGAGGCTTCAGGCTCCCCCTTCTCCTGACCATGGCTTGGGGAGGTGGGCAGAGGGACAGCATGGCTCAGGGCACACGAGCCTCTTAGTCGGGAGGGTCTGCCGACTGGACCCCACAGCAGATGGCACGTCGTGTCTGTCTCCGTCATCTTGCTTGGTTCCAATGCCATTTGCACTACGCTCATCCCCACCCTTCCACGGTGTTCCCCGGATTCTTGGGCTTCTGCTTCTGGTTATCCACAAAATCCAAGGCAGCTGCTCTGAGCCGCAGGTGCTCAGATTCCATCTGGCTGATGGGAGCGGCCCCGGTGTCGATACTGAAAAGTAAAACTTAGATGGTCCCTGGGTGGGTCCCGTGCACAGTGGGTTGACCACCAGCCCTGTATCCGCACTGCGCATTTTAAACACAGCAAACAAGCGCTTATTATTTTCTGTCAACTCCAGCACTTTCTAACATTATCTCAGAGGTGTTAGCCATTTGCTATTCATCCCTGATTTATAGTTCCAACTCTCATTTTCTTTTTATTGAATTTAGAAAGAGAGGGAGAGGGAGAAACATTGATTTGTTGTTCTACTTATTTATGCATTCATTAGTTGATTATTGTATGTGCCTGACCAGGGATCAAACACACAACCTTAGTGTACTGGGTTGATGCTCTAACCAACTGAGCTCCCTGGCCAGGGCCCAAACTCTCATTTTCTGCTCATGCTTTTTTAAATTATGAGATTGGAGAGCTGACTTGTAGTTACAATGGTCTCTTTAGTTGTCATTTTCCTTCATCATCAGGATTTGTGATCATATAGTCAGATTTCTTTTGGGGAGATCTGAATACCAAATCATCTTCCTATTTTTTCTCATCTTTTTGTCAGCTAATTTCATGAAGTTGAAAGAACGTGTTGAACAGTGTAGCCCTCCTTTCTATGCATCATTAGGGATGCTTTTGAGCGGAAGTGGGAGAAAACTGAGAAACACATTAGACTGTCTATGGAGAGGTCTAGAGCAGCGGGCTCCTGCTGGGCAGAACCAGCAGCCCCGTGGTGTCCCCAGGGGCCTGGCGTTTTCCATTTCCTCTGCACGGCTTCCTTCAGTGGGCAGCTCTGTGTTCAGGCTTGCTCCCCGCAGGGTCCCAAGGTGGAGGTGGCAGCTTCAATCATCACTTCCACACAAGACCATGTCCAGAGGAGAACCTTTTCCTGTTATTAAATCTGCATTCACCCTCTAAATCAGAACAATTTGCTCTCCCCACACTTTGGGGGAGTTCCTCTCTAGGAGTGGACTGAGACCCTCTGGAATGTCATACAACCCTCTGAAGTATATTTGCTCTCGCTACATACATCATGGCCATCATAACTTCGCGCTGCTCTCTCCTCTGGCCTTTATTTTCATTAGCCCTGGCATGATGCACTTTCTCTCCTACCCTCTTCTAGTGCAAGGCTGCTGAAAAACTTGACTCTTTGTATTAATTTTATTTGTCTGCTTTAAACAGGATCTCAAAAATTGTACTTACTATGGAAATAAATAAATGAATGGCTAACTATTGC
The DNA here is from genome assembly GCF_036850995.1 of Saccopteryx leptura. Classification (NCBI taxonomy): domain Eukaryota; kingdom Metazoa; phylum Chordata; class Mammalia; order Chiroptera; family Emballonuridae; genus Saccopteryx; species Saccopteryx leptura. Next base: position 130,471,619 of record NC_089504.1, read on the forward strand.
ATGCACGTGAATAAGTCAGTAATGAAAAACAGCTTTGTAAAAAGATTAGGAGCAGCAAACTGAAGAACTTGAGAAGGGCAATTCGAACCAGGTGGCAACGAGGCCTCTGTAGGTAGATAGATAGCTCACCTCCCCCTGCCCACTTCAATTAGGGTCATAGGCAGCTGCTCCCATCAGCATCTGAAATAAATGGAGAAGCTTGGATGCGCCTGAACCAGCGAGACCAGGAGAGAGAAGGGCCAAAGGAATGTGGACACAACAAGGACACAGACTGGACCAGGATATTGCACCACGATAGCGGGCAGATGGAGCACTTTCTCTGTTCCCTATGGCCTGCACCAGGGAACACACTGTAGGAACAGACTGGCTTTGGGCCAGCCTGGACTCTCTGAGACGAACGTTCTGACTGGATGCAAAACACTGGTGGCCCCACTTTGCTGGCCAGGAGGGGCTGGTGGTGCCCATGAGTGCCTGGGTCTATCGCACTGCGCCTTACAGGAGGGTGAAGGCTAAGGCCATTTTCTCCCAGGTGAACTCCAGCCTGGGCCTGTGGCTGCGCAAGACCAACACCAAGGAGGTGGACATGCAGGTGAGCCGACCGGTGGACAGGTCTGTGCAGTGCTCACTGGGCCCTCTCACCCTGCACAGCTGCTCTCCATGGGGTTGCAAGGGCCCGAAGGCACCCCTGCCAGCCTGGGACTTCCATTCACCAGTGACGGGCCTCAGGGGCCTGGCCCGGCTGTGGGAGGATGGGAAGAATGAGGAAAGAAAGGTGCTTTCAGGTCCTGTGGAGGTCATCCAGCAGCAGCAAAAGTCACCATCAATGCCAGGGTGACAACAGGACAAGCAGGGGGAACTCTGGCCACAGGACCTATTGGGGGAGGAAGGTGCCTCGAGTCCTGGGGAAAGACAGAGCCAGCAGGCCCAGGGAGACGCCGCCCACTCAGGAAACCCAGCTTCCAAGTACTCCTTGTCTCCTGCTCTCTCCTCAGCTAGCCCCTCCCTCTCTCCCATTTTGGGAGAAATAGAGCAAAATCTTCCCTGGCTTCCTCCCTTTGTTGGATGAAGGAGAGGAAGTTCTGAAAACGTGTATTTTACATGGCCTCTGTGTTTTGTAACATTCTGGTGAAATACAGAGCCAGCTTTAAGCATGTGCAAACCAAAATGTGATCGGAATTTCATTCTGGGGAGACAGTGCTGGTGGCATTGCGGAGAGTGGATTGAGAAAGTGTGATAGACAGGGAGAAGAGCACCACAGATGAGACACTAAGGAAATGTAGTGACTTTGAGAACAGCTGTGAATGACGTTAAGGAGGCTTTTTGTATTTTCACACAAAGTCACAAGCAAAAAAGGATCTTGCTTTATTTCCCCAGATAATAAAAGACTCTCCTACTTTTATTTGCAGTTTTTGGAATGAAAATATAGCTACCTTCACTGTAAAGCAGGGGTCCCCAAACTTTTTACACAGGGGGCCAGTTCACTGTCCCTCAGACCGTTGGAGGGCTGGAACATAAAAAAAACTATGAACAAATCCCTATGCACACTGCACATATCTTATTTTAAAGTAAAAAAACAAAACGGGAACAAATACAATATTTAAAATAGGTAAATTTAAATCAACAAACTGACCAGTATTTCAATGGGAGCTATGCTCCTCTCACCGACCACCAATGAAAGAGGTGCCCCTTCCGGAAGTGCGGTGGGGCCGGATAAATGGCCTCAGGGGGCTGCATGTGGCCTGCGGGCCAGAGTTTGGGGACCCCTGCTGTAAAGACTGTCAGACCAGATGGGAGAGTGCTTATATGCGGTGCACTCCTGGGACTAGCAAGGTGAGTAAAGTGTGTGGGACATGGGAGGGGGGGGGCAGGCGCAGATGCGAAGTGGAGGAAGACTGTGTCTCCGAATGGAGCAGGACTGAACGCTGTCTCATTCATCTTGCCATCCTCCACTCCAGGCACATAATAGACAGATGTTCAGTAAATGAATTGAGCTGACTGGACAGTCCCCATGACCTCCCAAGGCTGCTGACCCACGTCCTGGTTCTTTTGGGTCTGGTAGTTCTGTTGGACCAAATGTCAGGTTATTTAGATGAACTCCAGTTCTTGTGTACATTGGGACTTTCTGTAATCACTTTTTGGTTGGTGTATTTTGAACGGGTTTGGGTATTAGTGCTAGGAAATTTCCTGTCTGTCCACAAGGTGGGGCAGTGGAGAAAGAATTTACTGTACAGATGAGCTTGCGAGAGACTTTAGGCAGACTAAGGAGGTTGCCCCCCTTACTTTGACTAGCTGTCAGCATGTTTGGATTGGGAAGACTTCACAGTGTGCATTTCCAGGTTTTCCTGAACAATCAGACTCTGGACACCATAGGCTTTCATTTCAGTAAGAGAACAGAAGGCTGGGGTAAGGAGTTCTCTCTCTTCCCTGGGTACGTGCCCTTCATTTCGTAACAGTCTACACCGGGTCTATTAACTCTGAGCATTTGAGTTCGAGCCCACTCTGCTTCTCAGGACTATAGAGGGAGAGGCGTGGGAAGACCTGAATGAACACATGGCTTTTCATACTAGCCACTCACCAGACCTGAAGGTAAACAGATTTTTAAACTAAACTTTCCTTTACTTGCCAGAATAAAAACAGTGGATTGGATTCAAACACTCCAAGACATTAGGACACAAAGAACAAGACATAGAATTCGTCCTCCAGACACGTATACTGATAGGAGTGACTCAGACACAGTGTGCTCTGGTGATAATGCAGTGGCACCCACAGAATGGACGTGGCACAGAAATAGCACAGGAGGGGATGACAGACCTTGTGTGTGTGTGTGGGGGGGGGGGGGGGTCACATGATGTCCTAGCAGAATTTGAAAGGATAAATAGGAGTTCACCTGGCAAGGCAGGGAGAGTGTGCACAGGAAATGCACAAAGCCCAGAAACCATGTACATTGATTGGTAACTACAAGTGATTTGAAGTTCACGTTGGGAAATAGTGGAAAATAAAGAAAAAGCAGGGGCTAGTGGATCAGGACCAATGGAGAAGGTCTAGGGTTCACCCACACAGTGAGTGAATTATAATAGCTCCTTCCCACTAAAGACTTTAACTACGGTACTTTATGTACCTTATTGGGTAGGTGACAGAATTATAAGAAAGATACAAGCAGACATCGATTTTACAGGTAAGGAAAATGAGGTTCAGAGAGGAAGAAAAAGTGACTGAGCACTAGAGGAGCTGAAGACCTCAGGGCAGAGGTTGGGCCAAAGTGAGGTACAGCGGAAGGGAACGGGCTACTTAAGTTAAAAACTGGGAGCTTTGGTACATAGAAACTTGGATTTAAGAAAAAACAAATTCCTCTTTAGGTGTATTTCAAACAACTCTGTTGCAAATGACACAAGAGTTTTAACTCTTATCAGGTAGAAGCAATTTGGCGTCAGGGAAGCCTATAGAACACTTCCTTTGTGTCTATAGTGTTTCCCTTCTTAACATGAAGCTTTTGTGACATAATTGAAAGAATTGGATATTTGTGTAGGAGTGTTAGGTTTTCTATGTGTTTGAATTTTTTTATAATATCTTAGGGAAAAAAGAAAATTTATGGCTTTTTTGGAATGGAGATTTAGCCTCAAGTTGCCTTATGTGGTGTGTTTAATTATGGAGTTGTGTGGTTTTTCCTCAAACACTGTCTATAGTTTGGATGTCATAATTTAGTAGGTAACCTTTATTAAGCTTTTACTATGTGCCAGTCTTTAGGCTAAGTGCTTTATATGCATTGTCTGCTATGGAGTTATTATTATTGTGTTTTTCAGTACTAGAATTTTGATGTCTTTTTTTTTTTTAATGACTTCCAGTTCTCTGCTGGAAATACTGGTCTCATTTCTTTAAAACTATTGGCATAATTATCTTAAAATCTATATCCGATAACTTCATCCTTTATGGTTCTGTTGCTATTCTCTTTATTTTCCTTGGTTTCAAGTGTGCTGTTGTGTCTCCTCACGCGCCTGGTTATTTTTGATTGAGTGCCAGATATCATGTATGAAACGCAACAGTGACCCCTGAGTCCTAGGACAGTTTGTTCTTCCACAGAAGATTTGTTTGCTTCTGGTGTGCAGATGGAGACATTAATAATTTCAGGTCACTATTTTTCAATCGGGGTTGAGTTGTTTTGAAGTTGAGCTTTGGCTTCTGTGCAGGCTAGTCAAGTTTGGGCTCCTCCTTATACTAGGATATAGCCTTTCAGGGTCCCAACACTGTTATAAAGTACTGCACCCCAGATTCTGGAAAGCACTGTACTTCATTTCATCGAGTCCACATAGAGACACCCAGTCCAGATAAATTTTGAAAAGTTTTATTAGAGGAGGAGATTTATTAAATATGCCAGCCGCATATGGCTGACACGGGGCATCAGGCCTAAATCGTGAAGTCCCCAAAAGTAGTTCAGGGGCTGCTTATATACCCTTGATCACACACGGGCGGGGGAGAGCATGACATCATGGCATAGGCTGGCAACATTTGTTTAGGGGTTACACCGAAACATTAAGACTCTCAAGGTAACACAATCAAAGACATTTACAAATCTTTCAGGGTTCCTCTTCCCTCACTAGCCTAGAGGTATTTTACCCTCAAGATTCCAGGGAGGGGGAGGAACTACAGTCAATGCAAGGTGGTATGTAAATTCTGCCTCCTATTGAAAGAGAAGAAGTTTCTAGGTTAACCTTTATTTTAGATTTAAAATTGAATAACCCATTGTTCTTACAAGCCCAAAACTTCTACATTCTTCTCCCTCCCCTCCCCAAAGGAGGAACGGAACAGGAAAGTCTGATAGGAAAGCCTGACCTTTCCTCCCAGAATATTAATACCAATTTTCAGCTTTTGGTATCTTACAACAATACAAAACTTGAACCATTCACTAGGGCTGTTATAAAGCCAGTATACAAGGCCACCATCACAGCCGCCTGGGCCATAAAGGTTCGTATTAGATTCAGACAGTCGATAAAGAAACAACGGAGTCAAAAACTGATGGGCCATCATCTTTAATCCTAGCTTGCACCTGGTGGGCAAGTAAAAACACACACTGGGCTCCAAAACCCACTCACATTCAGTGCTCAAAAAGCTACTGACTTTATCCAAGTTTCCTAGAATCAAAGGTTTCTAGCTCACCAGACCTATTCACCTCTGTTCCCCATCTCCTTCCTTCTCTCTGCACAAACTGGCCTCTCACTCAGCACTCCACCATCTTGGCTGCTTCTGGCCTCCTCCACGTGGCCTTTCTCTGCTCTGTTCTGCTCTGCTCTCTCCTCTAATGCTAATCTCAGGAACCGACAGAGCAAGCTCCTGGTCTGCCCCACTTTATAGTGTAGATACCAAAAACCCTCAATCCAATATACAAACAAGGAAGTCTCCAATACAAAGTCACTTTCTGAGGCATGATGGGATTGTACCACCCCACATCAAAAAGGGTGGGAAAGGCTTAGTCCTAAAACCAAGCCCCAGGCTACAAGGATTCTGCCTGCCCACAGCCCGCCCCCAACACACATTAATATCCCCTGGGCAACGGGCTTCCCTGTGGGCAGCACCATCTTTAACAAAGTAAGCATAATATATTTTATCTGCCCATCAGCTGTTCCTCTTTGGCATATTTAATATTATCCCTCAGACTCATCAACTTGTTAAGCTCATTTTCAGATTCTTACTGTGTTTTTCCTCTTCCCTTAGAAAGAAAATAATCCCAGGTGTCAGGTCTCCTTCTCTAATGCTTTGATAATTCTCCAATGTCTTTACATAGCTCTTCTCAAAAAATTATTATTTTTTTTTTTTAGCTCAATATTTTCAGTTTTCTTAAGCAGGGAGCTTGGTCGCAACTGTCTCATCCACCATTGCCAGAAACAGGAACCTGCCTTTAGAGTAAACCCTGATTTTTATTTTTAATTGAGACTTTTCTTCCTTACAAAGATATTGTGAGATTTAACTGAATAATCCATATAAAGTGCTTGATCAGTACATATAGTAAGCACCATGTGAGTGTTTAGAATTTTCTTATCAGAACTCATACCTATCAATGGGAGAGTAAGACATATAAATGTAGTACAGCATTTGAAAAATCATACCTAAGGTTCTCGCTTAGAAGATGAAAATACCTATTTTTACAATATAAAAGATAAAGCTTAGCTTACTCTGTTTGGTTATGAACATGTGCAGAAAATAGAGTAATGGTTATCAGTTTTAAAGATTAGCAGGGTTGAGGCCCTGGCTGGTTAGCTCAGTCAATTAAGAGGGTCATACGGAAACGACAAGGTTGTGGGTTCGATACTGGTCAGGGCACACATGGGAAGCAGCCAAGGAAGACACGAGTGAGTGGAACCACAGATGGATACATCCCTTCCCCTTCCATTCTCTCTCCTGTCCTCTATTCCTCGAAAAATCAATCAATTGCCTGACCTGTGGTGGCGCAGTGGATAAAGCATCGACCTGGAAATGCTGAGGTCGCCGGTTCGAAACCCTGGGCTTGCCTGGTCAAGGCACATATGGGAGTTGATGCTTCCAGCTCCTCCCCACCTTCTCTCTCTGTCTCTCTCTCCCTCTCTGTCTCTCTCTCTCCCTTCTCTCTCCTCTCTAAAATGAATAAATAAAATTAAAAAAAAAGAAAGAAAAATCAATCAATCAATTTAAAAAAATTAAGCCCTGGCTATATAGCTCAGTTTGTTGAAGCATTGTTCTTGAGTGCAGAGGTTGCCAGTTTGATTTTCTAGTCATTTTAAATTCTTGTAAAGATCAGGCATGTCTAGAAAGAAAAGGAAATTCAGCTTCCTCTACAACACCCCTCCCTCCTTGTTGGGACAACTAAAAGTATCTCCAGACATTGCCAGATGTTTGCTGTTGGGTAAGATAACCACTGGTTGAGAATCGCTGCACCGGTGGTTTTAAATGTTCCAGTCTAGATAATCAAGTCACTCAGTCCTCACCCACTGCCCCTCTCTCCCACCTGGCTATTATTGTGAACACCTACGTAAGGAAGACATTACAGGACTCCAACTTGTAAAACTTTTCTCCTACATTATATCTTCTTGATTGGCTCAGTGATACTCTTTTAAACATAATTTTTGATCAGTCATCTTGAGAAATGCATGGCATTTAATGAAATACAGGTGCTTTTGTACAACTTGGCCTTGGACTTCTTCGAAGATTCAAAGGAGGAAGGAGGGGTGGTGGGGAGAAGTATTTTAGTTTGAGGATTACATTTGAACAGTAATTTGATCATATGTCCAAACTGTTCCTTGTTTTCTCAAGACCTGTTCAAAGTCCCGTTGCTCCTATCCTTGAAAGAAAAGACACATTGATATAGGGAGGCCTCATTGACAGGAACTGCATGGCCGCTGCAAAGAAAAGGTTCTCCTGTGGCAATATTTATGGCATTAAATACATCATATGACAGGCAGTATGACTCGTACAGGTCACCTTCACTCTTGTCACTTACTGTACTGTTCCTTTTTTGCACCTTAGCTCTGACCTGGCTTTTGAAAATGAATTGTTTTTGTACTTTTTCCTACATATAACAATTGTATAGTATAAATGAAATAAGTGCATGTAAAATAGACCATGAAGGTATATTTACTGGTGACTCCAGGTTAAAAATATCATTATAGCATTGGGAAATGGTAGAAACTGTCACTTATAGGAAGGGAACAGTGAAGACAAACAGTATTCATTTGGTGCATTTTTCTAAGCTGGGTATTCTAAGGAGTGGGACTGTGGAAACGATCTAGCGGCAAGGTCTTTGCCCTCAGGTGCACACGATAAAGGTAGCAAACACTTCAACGACACTAGTAAGTGTCATGCATTGTTGGAACTCATCACAGCAGTGGAGGGAAGTAGGAACTAGCAGATGAGGAGCGCAACCTCCAAGCCGTGGACCCAGATGGATGAGGAATTTGCCCCAGGACTTTTGCTACTACATTTGGGCTTTCTCTCAGATGCAGATGTGGTAAGTCCTATAAAGGAAACGGTGCTATAAAAGTGACCCTTTAGGTAGGGTGGCTGAGAGAGGAGAAGAGCACAGGCCCTGAGGGGTGGGACAAGTACGGTATGTCCCAGGAATAGGAGCCCCCACATCAAACGTGGGGTGTGGGCTGAGGAAGAGAGGGCTCAGGTCACAAAGGGTTCCTTTGGCCTTGACCCAGCCTATGGCAGCCCATGAGTGGAGTTTCAACAAGGCAATGACATCGACTCTTTTTTTTTTTTTTTAATAATTTTATTCGTTTAATGGGACGACATCAATAAATCAGGATACATATATTCAAAGATCAACAAGTCCAGGTTATCTTGTCTTTCAATTATGTTGCATACCCATCACCCAAAGTCAGATTGTCCTCTGTCACCTTCTATCTAGTTTTCTTTGTGCCCCTCCCCCTCCCCCTTTCCCTCTCCCTTTCCTCCCTCCTCCCGTAACCACCACACTCTTATCAATGTCTCTTAGTTTCACTTTTATGTCCCACCTATGTATGGAATAATGCAGTTCCTGGTTTTTTCTGATTTATTTATTTCACTTCGTATAATGTTATCAAGATCCCACCATTTTGCTGTAAATGTTCCGATGTCATCATTTCTTATGGCTGAGTAGTATTCCATAGTGTATATGTGCCACATCTTCTTTATCCAGTCATCTATTGATGGGCTTTTTGGTTGTTTCCATGTCTTGGCCACTGTGAACAATGCTGCAATGAACATGGGGCTGCATGTGTCTTTATGTATCAATGTTTCTGAGTTTTTGGGGTATATACCCAGTAGAGGGATTGCTGGGTCATAAGGTAGTTCTGTTTTCAGTTTTTTGAGGAACCACCATAGTTTCTTCCGTAATGGTTGTACTACTTTACATTCCCACCAACAGTGTATGAGGGTTCCTTTTTCTCCACAGCCTCTCCAACATTTGCTATTACCTGTCTTGTTAATAATAGCTAATCGAACAGGTGTGAGGTGGTATCTCATTGCAGTTTTGATTTGCATTTCTCTAATAACTAAAGAAGATGAGCATCTTTTCATATATCTGTTGGCCATTTGTACTTCCTCCTGGGAGAAGTGTCTGTTCATGTCCTCTTCCCATTTTTTTTATTGGATTGTTTGTTTGTTTGTTGTTGAGTTTTATGAGTTCTTTGTATATTTTGGATATTAGGCCTTTATCTGAGCTGTTGTTTGAAAATATCATTTCCCATTTAGTTGGCTTTCTGTTTATTTTGTTATCAGTTTCTCTTGCTGAGCAAAAACTTCTTAGTCTGATGTAGTCCCATTCATTAATTTTTGCCTTCACTTCTCTTGCCATTGGAGTCAAATTCATAAAATGCTCTTTAAAACCCAGGTCCATGAGTTTAGTACCTATGTCTTCTTCTATGTACTTTATTGTTTCAGGTCTTATGTTTAGATCTTTGATCCATTTTGAGTTAATTTTAGTACAGGGGGACAAACTGTATTCCAGTTTCATTCTTTTGCATGTGGCTTTCCATTTTTCCCAGCACCATTTATTGAAGAGGCTTTCTTTTCTCCATTGTGTGTTCTTGGCCCCTTTATCAAAAATTATTTGACTATATATATGTGGTTTTATTTCTGGACTTTCTATTCTGTTCCATTGGTCTGAGTGTCTACTTTTCTGCCAATACCATGCTGTTTTGATTGTCGTGGCCCTATAATATAGTTTGAAGTCAGGTATTGTAATGCCCCCAGCTTCATTCTTTTTCTTTAGGATTGCTTTGGCTATTCGGGGTTTTTTATATTTCCATATAAATCTGATGATTTTTTGCTCCATTTCTTTAAAAAATGTCATTGGAATTTTGATGGGAATTGCATTAAATTTGTATATTGCTTTGGGTAATATAGCCATGTTGATTATATTTATTCTTCCTAACCAAGAACAAGGAATATTCTTCCTTCTCATTATATCTTTTTTGATTTCTCTTAACAATGATTTATAGTTTTCATTATATAAGTCCTTTACATTCTTTGTTATGTTTAGTCCTAAGTATTTTTTGTTGTTGTTGTTGCAATTGTGAAGGGGATTATTCTTTTGAGTTCGTTCTCAGTTGTTTCATTGTTGGCATATAGAAAGGCTATTGACTTCTGTATGTTAATTTTGTATCCTGGGACCTTACTGTATTGGCTTATTGTTTCTAGTAGTCTTTTTGTGGATTCTTTGGGGTTTTCGATGTATAGGATCATATCATCTGCAAAAAGTGATACCTTTACTTCTTCTTTTCCAATATGGATGCCTTTTATTTCTTTGTCTTGTCTGATTTCTCTGGCTAGAACCTCTAGTACCACATTAAATAAGAGTGGAGAGAGTGGACAACCCTGTCTTGTTCCTGATTCAAGGGGGAAAGCCTTCAGTTTAGTGCCATTTAATATGATGTTAGCTGATGGTTTATCATATATGGCCTTTATCATGTTGAGATATTTTCCTTCTATACCCATTTTGTTGAGAGTCTTAAACATAAAATTGTGTTGTATTTTATCGAAAGCCTTTTCTGCGTCTATTGATAAGATCATGTGGTTTTTGTTCTTTGTTCTGTTGATATGGTGTATTACGTTAACCGTTTTACGTATATTGAACCATCCTTGAGATTCTGGGATGAATCCCACTTGATCATGATGTATTATTTTTTTAATATGTTGTTGTATTCGATTTGCTAGTATTTTGTTTAGTATTTTAGCATCTGTATTCATTAGAGATATTGGTCTGTAGTTTTCTTTTTTTGTGCCATCCTTACCTGGTTTTGGTATGAGGGTTATGTTGGCCTCATAAAATGTGTTTGGAAGTATTGCTTCTTCTTCAATTTTTTGGAAGACTTTCAGTAGAATAGGAACCAAGTCTTCTTTGAATGTTTGATAAATTCGCTGGTATATCCGTCAGGGCCTGGACTTTTATTTTTGGGGAGGTTTTTAATGGTTTTTTCTATTTCTTCTCTACTAATAGGTCTGTTTAGGTTTTCTGCTTCTTCTTGACTCAGTCTAGGAATTTATCCATTTCTTCTAGATTGTTGAATTTAGTGGCATAAAGTTTTTCATAGTATTCTACAATAATTCGTTGTATATCTACGGTGTGCGTGGTGATTTCTCCTCTTTCATTTTGAATTTTGTTTATATGAGTTCTTTCTCTTTTTTCCTTAGTAAGTCTTGCCAAGGGTTTGTCAATTTTGTTGATCTTTTCAAAGAACCAGCTCTTTGTTCTATTAATTTTTTCTATAGTTTTACTGTTCTCTATTTCATTTATTTCTGCTCTGATTTTTATTATCTCCTTTCTTCGGCTGGTTTTCGGTTGTCTTTGTTCTTCTTTTTCTAGTTACTTAAGGTGTGAAGTTAAGTGGTTCACTTGGGCTCTCTCTTGTTTGTTCATATATGCCTGAAGTGATATGAACTTCCCTCTTATCACTGCTTTTGCTGCATCCTATAGATTCTGATATGTTGTATTGTCATTTTCATTAGTCTGTATATATCTTTTGATCTCTGCACTTATTTCTTCTTTGACCCATTCATTTTTTAAAAGTATGTTGTTTAGTTTCCACATTTTTGTGGGATTTTTTTCCTCTTTTCTGCAGTTGAATTCTAGTTTCAAGGCTTTATGATCAGAAAATATGCTTGGTACAACTTCGATTTTTCTGAATTTGCTGATGTTGTTTTTGTGGCCCAACATATGGTCAATTCTTGAGAATGATCCATGTACACTGGAGAAAAATGTATACTCTGTCACTTTGGGATGAAATGTCTTGTAGATGTCTATCATATCCAGGTGCTCTAGTGTTTTGTTTAAGGCCACTATGTCTTTGTTGATTCTCTGTTTGGATGACCAATCTAGAGCCGTCAGCGGTGTATTGAGGTCTCCAAGTATGATTGTATTTTTGTCAGTTTTTGTTTTAAGGTCAATAAGTAGCCCTGGCCGGTTGGCTCAGCGGTAGAGCGTCGGCCTAGCGTGCGGAGGACCCGGGTTCGATTCCCGGCCAGGGCACACAGGAGAAGCGCCCATTTGCTTCTCCACCCCTCCGCCGCGCCTTCCTCTCTGTCTCTCTCTTCCCCTCCCGCAGCCAAGGCTCCACTGGAGCAAAGATGGCCCGGGTGCTGGGGATGGCTCCTTTGCCTCTGCCCCAGGCCCTAGAGTGGCTCTGGTCGCAACATGGCGACACCCAGGATGGGCAGAGCATCGCCCCCTGGTGGGCAGAGCGTCGCCCCTGGTGGGCGTGCCGGGTGGATCCCGGTCGGGCGCATGCGGGAGTCTGTCTGACTGTCTCTCCCTGTTTCCAGCTTCAGAAAAATGCAAAAAAAAAATAAAAAATAAAAAAAAAAAATAAGTAGATGTCTTATATATTTTGGTGCTCCTTGGTTTGGTGCATATATATTAAGAATTGTTATGTCTTCTTGATTCACTGTCCCCTTAGCCATTATGAAATGGCCATTTTTGTCTCTGAGTACTTTTGTTGTCTTGTAGTCAGCATTATCAGATATGAGTATTGCTACGCCTGCTTTTTTTTGGATGTTATTTGCTTGGAGTATTGTTTTCCAGCCTTTCACTTTGAATTTGTTTTTATCCTTGTTGCTTAGATGAGTTTCCTGTAGGCAACATACAGTTGGATTTTCTTTTTTAATCCATTCTGCTACTCTGTGCCTTTTTATTGGTGAGTTTAATCCGTTTACATTTAGTGTAATTATTGACACTTGTGAGTTCCCTATTGCCATTTTATAGATTGCTTTCTGTTAGTTTTGTGTCTTGTTTGATCCTTCTCTTTCGTTTTTCTATCTTTTATTTTTATTTGGTTGTATTCCATACATCTTTCCTCTGTTGCTATCTTTTTTATCTCATGTGCTTCTGTGGTGGTTTTTTCTATGGTGGTTACCTTTAAGTAATGAAAAGGGTTCCTACCCTGTTCATTGTAGCGCACTATTTTGTGAGTACTTTTGCACTCCATTGTCCTTTGCTACTGTTAATCTCCATCCTCTCCCCCCTTTCTTTTTGTTGTTGTCACAGTTTAAATTTGGTTTTATTGTGTTCTTCTTGGAGCTTTTACTTGTGGCTTTTTTTTTTTTTTTGTTCTTTGTATCTGATTGGAGAACCCCCTTTAGTAATTCCTGGAGTGGGGGTTTTCTGATGATAAATTCTCTCATCTTTTCTTTATCTGTGAATGTTTTTATTTCTCCTTCATATTTGAAGGATAGCTTTGATGGGTATAGTATTCGTGGCTGAAAGTTCCTCTCTTTCAGGACTTTAAATATTGGGGTCCACTCTCTTCTAGCTTGTAGAGTTTCTGCTGAGAAATCTGATGATAATCTAATGGGTCTTCCTTTATATGTTGTATTCTTCTTTTCCCTGGCTGCCTTGAGAATTTTTTCTTTGCCATTGGTTTGTGCCAATTTCATTATGATGTGCCTTGGAGTAGGTTTGTTGGGGTTAAGAAAACTCGGAGTTCTGTTTGCTTCATGAATTTGAGGCTTTAGTTCTTTCCACAGGCTTGGGAAGTTCTCATCTATTATTTGTTTGAGTATGTTCTCCATTCCATTTTCTCTCTCTTCTCCCTCTGATATACCTATTATTCTTATGTTATTCTTTCTGATGGAGTCAGATAATTCTTGTAGGGCTATCTCATTTTTTTTTTTTTTTTGAGTCTCTTTCTTCTTCTCTCTGTTGTGCTTCAAGTTGCTTGTCTTCTATTTCACTAATCCTCTCTTCTATCTGGCCTGTTCTATTAGCTAAGCTTGTTACCTCGTTTTTCAGCTCGTGAATTGAGTTTGATTTGTTTTTATAGTTTCAATTTCCTTGGACATATATTCTTTGTGTTCATTGAGTTGTTTTCTAAGCTTCCTAAATTGCCTTTCTGTGTTTTCTTGTATATCTCGGAGGATTTTTGGGATTTATATCTTGAATTCTCTGTCATTTAGCTCCAAGGTTTCCAATATATTAAATTTTTTCTCCATAGATTTTTCCTCATCTAGCTGTGTTACCTCTCTTTCTTTTGTATCCATGATATTAGATTTTCTCTTCTTTAATGGCATCTGAGGGTGGTTTTGTTGATAGTATTAATGAGACTTAATAAAAAATAAAAATTTAAAAAATAAAAAATCTAAAAAAGTTGTGTTTTTTTTAATTAATAATGAAATAAAGAAAAATAAAATTAAATTAAAATTAAAAAAAAGGAAATTATTCCCCCCCCTCCTTTTTTCCTCTCCTCTCTTCTCCCCTCTTTCTTGAGAAAAAATTGTGGTGAACTGTGAATTATATTGTATTTAATAGAACAAACAATGCCTGTAATGGAGGGCCTGAATTGGGGAAAAGTAATAAAGGGGCAAGAAAAAAATTTTTTTTAATAAAATAAAATAAAATTAAAATTAAAAAAGGGGGGGTATGGACCCACAAAAAGCAAATAATGAAAAAATTTGGATCAAGAATAAAATGATTTGCGTTTAGGTGTTGGTTGACTAAGAGTTATGATGAGAGGAATAAGAGGGAAACAGGAAAATGGGGGGACAAATTAAAAAATTAATATTGTATTTAGTGGAACAAGAGCTTGATAAAATGGAGAGCCAGGGATGGGAGCACTGCTAGTGAGTTAAAAAGGTGAATTAAAAACCCCCCAGAATGTCACAAACATAAGTTTGAGTCCCAGATAAGATAATTGGTTCGTTATTGAGGTTTGAATGAGAGGAGACGTAAAGGAGAAAGGAAGAAACTAATATAGAGGGAGAAAAGAAAGAGAGAGAGAGAGAAAGAAAGAGGGAACCACTAAAAGAAGAAAAAAGAAAAAAGAGGAGAGAGAGAGAGAGAGTTAAGGGTTTTGGAGTGCAACCCTCATAGAGAGAAAGGAAGAGGAAAGAAAAGATAATGGGAGATGTAACACTTATGGGTAGTATAGTTCAAGGAGAGGAGAGAGTAAGACCGGTAGAGATTAAACGATCAAATTGGAGGAGGAAAAAAAAAAATCAAGGATGAAGATAAGAGAAACAAACGAACAAATATAATAAAATGGGATAGGTTATAAAGTCTGCGGATTATTCTTGATTTTCAGAGGTTATCTTCTTGCTTTTTCTTTTCTCTCCCTCTTCCTGGTTGGTGACTCTGTACCCCGGGTTCTGCCCCTTTGGCACGCTCAGGTAGAGGTTTGCAGTTGATAAGTCTCTATGGCAATGTCATGTATTGTGCTTCAGTCTCGTTGGCAGTGGAGGCTCATTAGCATTTATAGGCTCCGACAGTGAGAGAGTCTGTGTTCCTGGAGCCTTTCTCCTAGTCTTTCCTTCCTCAATTAGTAGCCTGATAATCCAGCTATGGGGTTGCTGCTGCCTCTGCCTAATAGTAAGAGGCTTAAAGAGCTGGCAACTCCCCACTCTATTCCCACTCAGCACAGGGCTCTGGGTAAGGCTCAGTCAGTCAGAGCTGCTAGCATAATCAGGCAGGGCTTCCGCCCACTCAAAGACCTCTGGCTCTGCCACTCTGTCCGGTAACATGGGCGGGCACCCACTCCCGGGGCACTTGGAGTAAACTCTCGTTCACTATCTGCGCGTGCAGACCAGGATGTCAGGCCCGAAGTCTCGCCCTCTGAGTGAAACCCCCCCCCGCCCGCACTGAAAAGTTCCAGCGTTGGAATTGGCTCTCGCTCCGTCCCCATGTGCGGCTTTTTCAAGGTGCTGAGGCGGCCTGAGATTCCGCTTTCGGCCCACACAAAGGCCCCTGACTCAGCCCCTCTGTGGGATAACACGGGCTCCCACTCCTGAGGTGCTGGGAGGAGTCTCTTGCCCACTCTCCGTGCGTGCAGACCAGGATGTCAGGCTGGAAGTCTCACCCTCTGAATGAAACCCCCTGCCCGCACTGAAAAGTTCCAGCGTTGGAATTGGCTCTCGCTCCTTTCACGTGCACGGCTCCCTCAGGGCGCTGGGGCGGCCCGAGATTCCGCTTTTTGGCCCACACAAAGGCCCCTGACTCTGCCCCTCTGTGGGATAACACGGGCAGGCACTGCCGAGGCACTCGGAGGAATCTCTCGCTCACTATCTGCACACGCAGACCAGGATATTAGACCAGAGGCCTCACCTTCTGAGTGAAAACCCCGCCCACACGGAAAAGTTCCAGCGTTGGAATTAGTTCTCGCTCCCTCCCCGTGTGCGGCTCTCCCAGGGCGCTGGGGCGGCCCGGAGGCTTTCAGCCCAACAAAGGCCTCTGACTCTGCCTCTCTGTGGGGTAACACAGGCGCACCCTCCCGGGGCTTTGGAAGGAATCTCTCGCCCACTATCTGCACGCGCCAACCAGGAGATTGGGTAAAATGGCTGCCCCGCTTGTCTTTCTTTGTCTGGGTTTGGCGCGAGTGTTAGCTGTATTGCCTGGGTTGTCACAGGAACAGTTTTTCCTCGGCTTGGATCTCTGTGCCACAGCCTGGATCTATTCACCCCCTTTGCCCACCTTAGTTTCTATATTGTCAGTTTCCAGTGAAAGCCGCCCTGTTTAGGTTAGTGAGGAAGGCGGAGCATTTCTTACTCCCTATTTCCTTCAGGGTTTGGTTATATATTTAGCCAATTTTAAATTTGATCATACTTTTGGGTGTATTGCGAAACATCTGGAGGCTCCAAGGATAGGTTTTTCTGTTTCTAGTTGAAGATCTTGTTGAGTTTTGGGGGAGATTTATTGGTATCGCTTCCTACCCCGCCATTACTCTGACGTCATCTCTCCGACATCGACTCTTACTTTGGAAAACTCACGGCTGTGAAGGAGACCAGGCAGGAGGTTAGTGAACACACAGGCAAAGTGAGGCCAGGTGGAGGTGGAGCCCTGGAGACAGAAGTGCATCCCCTCAGGAGCATGGCCAGAGAGCTAAAGTACAGGATTGAAAGTGGATGGTGAAGAACTAAATGATGGCTTTTAGATTTCTGCTTTGAGCTACAGGCAGATGGAATTGAGAGGGATAACAAGCATGTTCTTGGGTCAGATGACCTAATTTCAAATCCTGGCGGTGGTATTTACGAGATGTGTGATTGTGGGCAACTTGCTCTCTGCCTCAATTACTCTCCTGTACAATGGGGACAGTAGAACGATGGTTACCTGTCTCTTGGTTGTGGGGGAAGGGAGAGGACTAAAGAAGCTGATACATGTCAAGCACTTTGGCTACAGCCTGTAGCACTTAGGGCTCAGTAAACTTAGCTGTCTTATTTTAGTGGAGCTAAGTAGGGCCAAGGGCAAGGGCTTCTACTTCAAACATAGTTTGGAATCTGAGACATTGAAATGGAAATGTCCTGTAGGCCAGCTGTCCCCAACCTTTTTTGGGCCACGGACCGGTTTAATGTCAGAAAATATTTTCACGGACCAGCCTTTAGGGTGGGACGAATAAACATATCACATGACCGAGACAAACGTCAAGAGTGAGTCTTAGACGGATGTAATAGAGGGAATCTGGTCTTTTTTTAAAAATAAAACATCGTTCAGACTTAAATATAAATAAAACGGAAATAATGTAAGTTATTTATTCTTTCTCTGTGGACCGGTACCAAATGGTCCATGGCCCGGTACCAGTCCGCGGCCCGGGGGTTGGGGACCACTGCTGTAGGCTATTGAGTTATTAACCTGGAATTTGGGAGGGAAATTGGAGCTAGAGAGAGATCTGGAGATAAAAAAACACCCAGTATTGAGAGCCATGGAACTGGATGGGATCACGTAGGGACAGTCCAGCACAGAGCTCTGGGGCACACCAACGCTCAGAGCAGTGGTTCGTCACTTCAGTGTCCTGGGAGGTACCTGGTGGTCTTGTTCACTGGAAATTCTGACCCAGTAGGTCTGTGTCTGATTTGCAAACCTGACAAGCTCCCAGATGCTTTCATGCTGCTGGTCCTGTGGATCACATTCTGAGTAGCAAGAGGTTAGCGCTTAGATAAAAGAGGTGGTCCAGAGGTGGAAGAGGATGGTGTCATGAAAGCAAAGATAACAAGTATTTTGAGGAGAGAGTAGTCAACTGAGTCAAATCCTGTGGGGAGTGAGAAGGATGAAGATAGACCATCTTTGGCTTTGAGACATAAAGGTGATGGGTGGTCTTGAAAAGAGAAGCTTCAGTGAAACGGTGGGGACGAAAGCCAGAGTTAGTCAAGACAGTGAACAGATAATAAATATGAGATAAATAATAAATACTAGAAGTTTTGCTGTTAAAAAATCGGTGAGAGTGAGAGGGGCATTATGGGAAAGGGAAGGGTCAAGTGAGTTCATATGTCCATGGGAATTATTCAGGGCAGAGAAGGTGAGGGGCGGCAGGGTGGGGACACTCAGACAGGAGCAAAGGCCTGGGACAGGGAGGCGGGAGGGCTCCAGAGAAAGGGGAGTGGTTGGGCCCGAACGGGAGCAACGAGACTCTCTTTATTTGGAAAGGATGGAGCACCTGGAAGATGAGCTAGTTAAATAAAGAGAGATTTATAGATTTGGAGGTGAAGGGGAGACTCAGTTAATTATGAAGCATGGTCATCAGCAGAGGCAAGTAGGGAGGGAAAGGGCTGGGAGGCTGAGGGGGAGCGCAAAGTGTGAAATAATCACGTCAGGTCCCTGGTTAGACTGAAACAATCATGTCAGGTCCCTGGTTAGACTGAAATAATCACGTCAGGTCCCTGGTTAGACTGAAACAATCACGTCAGGTGTTGGGAATGTGAACTGATCATCAGGGAGCCTTGTCTTTGTAATCGTGATTGTCTGACAGCATCGAGAGCTCCTTTGAGAGATGGCACTGTTTGAGGTGTGCTTGGCTGCAGCTGTTCCTCCAGAGCACCTCACTCTAGCGATGGCAGTGCAGGTGTGGGCAGGGTTGACCTCAGGTTTAATTATCTGATTGAGATGGGAGAAAGATATTTATGAATGTCAGCCAGGGAATGATTATAATCCATGCAATTTATTTATTTGGGGGTTAAATATTTTTTTCTCTTTAAATTTATTGGGATAATATTTACTAATAACATAAATTTCAGGTATACAACTTTATAACATCTGTATACTCTGTTGGGTGCTCACCCCACAAAGTCTAGTTTCCTTCTGTCACCATATTTGACCAACTTTACCCTCCATGGCCTCCTCCCACCCCCATTCCCCTCTGGTAAACATTATTCAGTTGTCTAAATCTATGAGGTTTTCTTTTTGTTTTGTTTGTTCCTTTGTTGCATTTTGTTTTTATGCCATGTATGAGTGAAATCATAAAATTCTTGTCCTTTTCCCACTGACTTATTTCACTTAGCATAATACTCAAGATCCATCCATGTTGTCACAAATGGCAATAGTTCATCTTTTTTTTTGTGAGCTGAGTAGTATTCTGTGTATATATGCACCATATATTCTTTATCCAGTCATCTGTTGAAGGACACTTAGGTTATTTTTCACTCTGGTTTTTATTTCTTCTATTAACTATGGATGTTGTTTGTTCTCTTTTCTTCTTCTTTTCCAAATGAGAGGAGGGGAGATAGAGAGACAGACTCCCGCATGCACCTTGACTGGGATCCACCAGGCAATCCCTCTCTGGGGCTGATGCTCTGCCCATCTGGGGCCATGCTTACAACCAACCTATTTTTTACACCTGAGGCAGAGGCTGCAAGGAACCATCCTTAGTGCCTGGGGTGATGTGCTTAAACCAATCAAGCCATGGCTGTGGGAGGAGAAATGAGAGAGTGAGAAGGAGAGAGAGAAGGGAGAGGGGAAAGGGTGGAGAAGCAGATGGTCATTTCTCCTGTGTGCCCTGACCAGGAATCAAACCTGGGACATCCACACACCAGGCCAACAATCTACCACTAAGCCAACCATCCAGGGTGCTTATTTATTTGTATTTTCAGTTTTTTTCTTCAGTGTCTTGTAATTTTTTTTAATTTATTTATTTTTTACAGAGACAGAGAGTAAGTCAGAGAGAGGGATAGACAGGGACAGACGGACAGGAACGGAGAGAGATGAGAAGCATCGATCATTAGTTTTTTATTGCACGTTGCAACACCTTAGTTGTCCATTGATTGCTTTCTCATATGTGCCTTGACCGTGGGCCTTCAGCAGACCGAGTAACCCCCCTTGCTGGAGCCAGTGACCTTGGGCTCAAGCTGGTGGGATTTTGCTCAAACCAGATGAGTCCGCGCTCAAGCTGGCGACGTCAGGGTCTCGAACCTGGGTCCTCTGCACCCCAGTCCAACGCTCTATTCACTGCACCACCGCCTGGTCAGGCTCTTGTAATTTTTTGAGTATAGATCTTTTACCTCTTTCATTAATTTTATTTTGAGGTATTTTTTATGCAATTGTAAATGGGATTGTTTTCTTGGTTTCTTTTTCTGATAATAGTTCATTATGGGTGTAAAAGTTGCAATTGATTTCTGAATAGTAATTTTGTATTGTGGTACTTTGCTGAATTTATCAGTTATAGTTTATTTTTGTGATATCTTTAGAGTTCTCTATACACAGTAGCATATCATCTGCAAATAATGATAATTTTACTTCTTCCTTTCAAATTTGAATGCCTTCTATTTCTTCTTGTCTGATTGCTGTGGCTGGGATTTCTAGTACTGTGTAGAATAAAAGTGGTAAAAGTGTACATTCTTATCTTGTTTCTGATTTTAAGAAAAACACTTTTAAGTTTTTTTTTTCCCATTGAGCATGCTTAGCTGTGGGTTTGTCATATGTGGCCTTTATTATGTTGATGTATGTTCCTTCTAGTCCCACTATGTTGAGAACTTTTATGATAAATTGATCCTGGATTTTGTTAAATGCTTTTACTGCATCAATTGATATGATCATATGATTTTGCCCTTTATTTTGTTTATGTGGTATATCACATTAGTTGATTTGTGGATATTAAACCAAACTTGCATCCCAGGATAAATCCCACCTAATTATGGTGTATGCTCTTTTTAATATGTTGCTGAATTAGGTTTGCTTATATTTTGTTGAAGATTTTTTATCTGTGTTCATCAGGGATATTGATCTATAATTTATTTTCTTTGTAGTATCTTTATTTGGTTTGGGAATTAGGGCAATGCTGTTTTTGTAAAGTGAACTTGGGAGTCTGTCTTTCTGTTGAAATTTTTGGAATAATTTGAGAAGACTAGTTATTTCCTTCTGAGTGACTGTTTGGTAAAATTCATCTGTGAAGCCATCTGATCCAAGACTTTTGTTTGTTGGAAGATTTTTGGTTACAGCTTTGATTTCATTGGTTGTAATCTCTCTGTTCAGACTTTTTTTTTATAACTTAGTTTTAGAAAATTGTATGTTTCCAGATTAATTTGTAGGCAAGTAGGTATGTGTAATATTTGTAAATAATCTTTTGTATTTTTGTGGTGTCAGTTGTTACTTCTCATGTTTCATTTCTGATTTTATTTATTTGGGTCCTCTTTTTCTCTTCAATAGTCTGGTTAAACATTTATCAATCTAGTTTATTTTTTCAAAGAAACAGCTCTTGGTTTAATTGATCTTTTCTCATGCTTTTTAGACTCTCTTTTGTTTACTTTCACTCTGATTTTATTTGTTTTTACAGAGACAGAGAGTCAGTGAGAGGGATAGATAGGGACAGACAGACAGGAACAGAGAGAGATGAGAAGCATCAATCATCAGTTTGGTTTTTTTTGTTGCGATACCTTAGTTGTTCATTGATTGCTTTCTCATATGTGCCTTGACCACAGGCCTTCAGCAGACCAAGTAACCTCTTGCTCGAGCCAGCGACCTTGGGTCCAAGCTGGTGAGCTTTGCTCAAACCAGATGAGCCTGCGCTCAAGCTGGCGACCTCAGGGTTTTGAACCTGGGTCCTCCGCATCCCAGTCCAACGCTCTATCTACTGTGCCACCACCTGGTCAGGCCACTTTGATTTTTATTATTATCTTCCTTCTACTCACTTTGGTCTTTGTTTCCTTTTTCTTTTAGGTGTAAGGTTAGAGTGTTTATTTGAGATTTCTCATGTTTGTTGAGGAAGGCCTGTTTTGCTGTATTCCATAGATATTTTTTCTGGTTTTTTTTTTTCATTTTTCATTTGTCTCAAGTTATCCTTTGATTTCTTTTTTTTATCTCACTATTAATTAATTTATTGTTTAGTAACATGTTATTTAACCTCCATATAGTTGTGTGTTTTCCAGGGTTTTTTTTTCTTGTACTGTAATTGTTTTCTAGTTTCATATCATGTGGTCAGAAAAGATGCTTGATATAATTTCAATTTTCTTATACTTATTGAGATTTTTTTTTTAGTTCTAACATTGGTCCATGCTGAAAAATGTTCCATATACACTTGAAAAGAATGTATATTCTGTTTCTTTGGGGTGAACTGCTCTGAAACAAATCAATTAAATCTATCTGATCTAATGTATCATTTAAAACTGCTGTTTCCTTGTTGACTGTCTGTCTGGAAGTTCTTCCTATTTATGTCAATGGGGTGTTCAAGTTCCCTACTGTGACTGCAGATCTCTCCCTTTATGTCCATCAAGATTTGCTTTATGTATTTAGCTACTCTTATGTTGGGTGCATAAATGTTGACAAGGGTTATACCTCCTTGTTCGATCTGCGTCTTTGTTATTATGAAATGTCTTTTTTGGTCTCTTATTAAAGCCTTTTTTAAAAGTCTTATTGTTTGAGATAAGTTTTTTACCCAGCTGTTTTTTTTCATTTCCATTTGTGTGAAATGTTTTTTCATCTTTTCATTTTCAGTGTGTGTGTGTCTTTTGATCTGAAGTGGGTTTCTTTTCTTTTTTTTTTTTTTTGCGACAGAGACAGAGACAGATAGGGACAGACAGACAGGAAGGGAGAGAGATGAGAAGCATCAATTCTTCACTGCGGTTCCTTAGTTGTTCATTGATTGATTTCTCATGAAGTGGGTCTCTTGTAAACAGCAAATATATGGGTCTTGTTTTTTTATCCTCATGTCTTTTGTTTCAAGCATTTAATCCATTTATTTTTTTAAAAAATATTTATTTTATTGATATTAGAGAGAGGAAGGAAGTGAGTGTGAGAGAGAGACAGGAACATCAGTCTGTTTTTATTTGTATCCTGGGATATAAAACTGAAAGCAACAAGTAAACAAGAAAAACAAACAAAGACTCATGGACACAGATGATACTATAGTGGTTGCGAGATACTGATCCACATAACAGGATCGAACCATCAGTTGCTGCGTTTTGGGATTATGTTCTAACCAACTGAGCTACTCAGCCAGGGCTCCATTTACTTCTAGAGTGATTACTAACATGTGTATATTTATTGCCACTCTCTTCTTTATAATTATGTTTCTTTTTTTTTTTTAAGAGATTTCTTTAAGGATTAATACTAGTTTCATGGTAATGTACTCCTTTAGCTCTTTCTTGTCTTGGGACTTCTTTATTTCTCCTTCACTATTTATTTACTTATATTAATTTTTGATTAATTTTATTGGGGTGACAATGGTTAACAATATTACATAGGTTACAAGTGTACATATCTATGATACATGATCTGTATATAGCATTGTATGTCCACCATCGAAAGTCAAATCTTCTGTCACCAAATATTTGACCTTCTTTATCCTTTACTGGTTTCCCATTTCCCCTTTGCTCTGGCATCCAACACAGTGTTGTCTGTGTCTGAGTTTTTCATTTTTTTCTTGTGTATTTGTTGCTCTCATTTTTAAAACTCACATATCAGTGAAATCATATGGTTCTTAACTTTTTCTGTCTGACATATTTCTCCTAGTACAATATTCTCAAGATCTATCATGTTGTCACAAATGGCAGTTTTTAATTTCTTCCCCTGGCTGGTCAGTATTCCACTGCCTACATGCACCCCGCTTCTCTATCCAGTCATCCACTGAAGGACATTTCAGTTGCCTGTAGGTCTTGGCCACCACAAATAATGTTGCAATCAACACAGGGGTGCATACATTTCTGCAAATAAATATTTTCAAAATTATCAAGTAGATAGCCAAAAAAGGGGTTGCTCTGTCATATGGTAACTACATTCTCAACTTTCTGAAGAGCCTCCATAATGTTATCAGCAGTGGCTACACCAGTCCGTACTCCCACCAGTAATGAACAAAGGTTTTGCTCTCACACAACCTCTCCAATATTTGCTATTACTTGTCTTATTGATAATAGCCGTTGTAACAGATGTGAAGTGGCTCCTCGTTATAGGTTTGATTTGTACTTCCCTATAAGCCAGTGAAGTCAACTTTTAAAGTTGTTGTTAGTGTTGTTATGGTTAAAGTCTTTTCATAAGAATATACAATGTATTTTAACTGGAGAAGCAAAGAATCAGGAGCAAAAATATCCATGGGGACAAGTAAAACAGGAATAAGAAAACCTCCAGTAGCTTTACCAAGTGGTCTGATTGGGTGTTTTCTGTTATCTTCTAAATTGGCGATTTGATCCTTTGCTTTATCTAATCTACTATTGATTATTTCTAGTGTATTCATTATTTCAGATATTGTATTTTTCACTTCTAATTGGTTCTTTTTTATGGTTTTTGTCACTTTTATGCTTGCTTCTTTGTTGACGTCCTAAGTTCCTTGAGCATTTTTATAACCATTGTTATGCACTCCGTATCTGGTAGATTGCTTGCCTCCACTTCATTCAGTTCTTTTTCTGAGGATTACTTCTGTTCTTTCATTTAGGGCAAGTTCTTTGTCTCCCCAGTTTTGGCTCTTCTCTGTATTTATTTCTGCATGTTAGGTAGATATGCTGTGTCTCCCATTCTTGACAGGGCTCCGTTAGGGAGTAGTTTACCTGTGGGGTTCAGTGGTGCATCTCCCCGCTCACTTGAGATAGGTGCTCCAGGAATGTCCCTTGTGTGGTTTACATGAGCCACTCTGTTGTGGTTTAGTCACGATTGCTGTTGGGCCTTTCCTGGGTCAGGCTGGCCCTCAGGCTGGCTCACTATGAGGATTGACCTCAACAACAGTATACAAAGTCCTGCGAGGAGCTCACTCTACAAAGCAAAATTCTCTCCTGCAGGTGCTGGCGCCTGCTGAGATCTCCCCTGGGTGTGTTCTTTGTGGAGCTAATTGGGTCATGTTCTGATGTAGTCTGAAGTTAGCCACCACATATGTTGGTTCTGCGGCCTATTGGTAAGGACTTAGATGCAGGTCAATGTCACATGCTGCCTGTGACTGGCCCTGGGCTTTCTGTTAGGAGCTACAAAGTGATCTACAATTTGTGGTTGCCTCTGCTGGGCCTAGGTGTGTGTGAGATGGACCAAGCTATGTACCAAGGTCAGCTTCCACCTCAAGTTGTGTGAAATAGGTTCTCATTGAGTCACCAGGTAGGGGTGAGTGGTGTTCACCAGGTGGACAGAGATTCAAACTTAGCATCAGAGCTGAGTCTGAGGGGTCAGAAGAAGTCTCAGGACAGGCCCTGGCCAGTTGGCTCAGTGGTGGATCATCGGTCTGGTGTGCAGGAGTCCCGGGTTCGATTCCCGGCCAGGGCACACAGGAGAAGCGCTCATCTGCTTCTCCACCCCTCCCCCTCTCCTTCTTCTCTGTCTCTCTCTTCCCCTCCTGCAGCTGAGGCTCCATTGGAGCGGAGTTGGCCCGGGCGCTGAGGATGGCTCTGTGGCCTCTGCCTCAGGCACTAGAATGACTCTGGTTGCAACAGAGCAATGCCCCAGATGGGCAGAGCATCGCCCCCTGGTGGGCATGCCAGGTGGATCCTGGTTGGGCGCATGCGGGAGTCTGTCTGACTGCCTCCCCATTTCCAACTTCAAAAAAAAAGAAATAAAAATAAAAATAAAAAAAAGTCTCAGGACAATCTAAGCTGTCACCATGGGTCCTGTGGATTTTTGTGGTGGAGTGGTCTCTGTATTTCATTTGCTTGGGAGTATTATCTTCTATCGCTTCACCCTGATCCTATGTTTGTCTCTGATCTGAGATGATTCTCCTACAGGCAACATAAATCAATAGTTAGGTCTTGTTTTTTAAATCCATCTTGCTGTACCTTTTGATTTGTGAGTTCACTTTAATTATATTTAGGGTGATTATTGATTTATGAGAACTTACTACAGCCATTTTATTTTTTAAAGATTTTCGGATTAGCTGTATATCCGTTAGTTAGTTTGGTAGTTTCCTGTGATTTTTTTTTCCATTTCTTTGGTTTTAAATGTTTCCTTTCTCAGCTCTGTATTTTTGTTTTGTGCTTATTGTTAGGTTTATATAAAATATTTTTTATACATAGAATAATCATTATTTTCTCATTGCAATTTATCTTCCTTCATCCATACAAGTTCAGTCCCTTTCTCATTTTTTTTTTTTAAGTGAGAAGAGGGAAGACAGTGAAACAGACTCCCACATGTGCCTCAACTGGGATCCACCTGGCAACCCCTGTCTGGGGCCAATGGTCAAATCAACTGAGCTATTCTTAGTGTCTGAGGTTGAGGCATAGACCAACAAACTATCCTCAGCACCCAGGCTGACACTGGAACCAATTGAGCCACTGGCTGTGGGAGGAGAAGAGGGAGAGAAGGGGGAAAGAGAGGAAGAGAGAAGCAGATGATCGCTTCGCCTATGCGCCCTGAACAGGCATTGAACCCAGGACTTCTATACACCAAGCTGACACTCTATCCACTAAGCCAACCAGCCAGGGCTTCCATTTTTATTGTTGCAATTTATTCCTAGTTCTGTTGTACAATTATTACCATTTTTCAGTAGTCATAGTTATTTTTGATGCTTTATTTCCTGCCTTGTTATAAATAAGTTTAATATTCTGTTTTGAAGTAGAGTTGTAATTTTCTGCTTCTGTATGCTATTTATGTTATTCACAGTTTTGTATATTTTTGGCTTTTTGTTTCTGTTAGAACAGTGTTTTTCAACCATGGGTTCACCAGAAATTTTGTGCAAGTCTGCAAAAGAGTAAAGCACCCTGATGTTGTATGAAGATTATAGATTCAGTGATTTCAGACCCTGTAACCTTCATACAGCTTCAGGGTTGTTAACTCTTTCATGGACTTGCACGAAATTTGTAGTGGTCAGGCACCAGTCTGTAGACTGGCAGTTGAAAAACACTGGTAGAACTCCTTTCACCATTTCTTTAAATTCAGGCCTTGTGTTGGTAAAATTTGTCAGCTTTTCTTTGTCTGATAAAACCTCTATTTCTCCTTTATATTTGAAGTGCAACTTTGCTGGATGTATTATTTTTAACATTTCCTTCCACTATTTCCTGTATTACGTTTCTAGTAAGAAATCTGTAGACAGTCTAATGGATTTCGTTTGTAGGGTCAGCCATTCATTTCTGGCTGCCTTTAGAACTTGTCATTGACATTTTACAGTTCGAATAAAATGTGTCTTGGATAAGGTGCAATATGACTTAATGTTGTCTTAAGTCAGCAATTTTCAATTGTTATGCTGCAAGAATTTTAGTAGTTTATGTGGGTTATAGAACGGAGAAGGTTGAAAAATCACTGTCTTACTTTTCTTTATTCTAATATCTAGTTCCTTCTATCAGCCTGTGAAGTTATCTTCTCTTTCTTATTTTACCCATAATCCTTATGTTGCTCTTTCAAAACAGAATCAGCTCATTCTTGTAGATGTCTATCATTTTTTAAAACTCTTAGTTCTCTCTGTTCTTCCATTTGTATCATTTCTATTGTGTTCCATTTGGTCTACTCTATTTCTAATGCTCTCTAATGCATTTTCCATCTCATTAATGAGTTGTTCAGTTCCAGAATTTGTTTGGTTCATTTATAAAGTTTTACTATTTTTGATGAAATGCTCCTTTTGCTCATTAATTTTCCTTGTAAGTTCATTGAACTACCTTTTTGAGTTTTCTTGTATCTTGAGTTTGTCCATAACTGCAGTCTTAAATTCTCTATCATTTACGTCATTGTCTTCCATGACTTTGTGTTTTGTTTCTGGAAACTTTTTTTGTTTGTTTGTTTCTGGAAACTTTTTATTTTTTCTCTGCTTTCAGGTTAACTTGGTTGTTCATGTTATTGGTAGTTTGTTTCTTTGCCTGCACATTTGAAATAGTGACCTCTCCTTTGTTTCGATACCATTTTGTTCTCAATAATTCATTAGGTTAATAGGATACATTCTTTTGTTTTCCACCTGCATTTTGAGTTATTTTTCAGGAATAATATGATTCGGTTGTTTTCTATAAATTGTGTAAATCACCTTTCAAATACAAATCAGCAGGAGAATAAGTTAGTAGTTGTATCTTTGGTAATATAAAAAAATCCTGAGTTAGACTCCTTGCTGCTGGGTATTTCTAGAAATTTACAATTTATGCTCCAGTTGTTGTAAGAGAAGCAAGGGATGCTTGTTAGTCTAAGTAAATATGAATAAAAAGACAGTAGAAATGAGATCATTATGAATGTCTGTGTAACTATATTACAAATAGGATGGAGGATAGACAGGTATTGGTGACAATTAAAACTTCGACTACTTTTTCCTGCCCATTATAGACTCGAGTTCAAAATTTAAAAGATAACAACCTAATGAAAGGCTGTGGACAATTGGAGCTCTTTTCCGATTGCTCTCTTTTTTTGATTACAAAGACAAGTGGTTGAAGGTCAGTCTCTGTTTTGTGGCCACTTCCAAAGAGGTTATAAATACCTCCTGCTTCACAAGATCACTGTGTCTGCAGCACAACCCCAATAGGTACCTTTTATGAAACACATATAAATGGTGGCAGTTGGGGTTACCACTACGGCAACTCACATCCAAACTGTAAAGTGTGGAAAAATCTTCATTATCCAGAAATAAGGTCCATGGTCAATATGTATTTTTTTTTTTTTTTAGTCTAAAAGAAGTTCTGAACAGAATATCAACCAAATTACATCACAAAAACTTTAAATGTATTTATAGAGCAAATAAGTTACACAGATAAACTTTGAATATGTTTCTGATGTGCAACAGGTTTTCATGCAAACATCTAACACGTGACAGCATTAAGAGTAAGGAAAAAACTTGAGTGGCCCTTTAGATAAATATTACAAATTAAGTATGACATTTCTTAAAAACAAAGTGAAACTCAGATTTTACCTTTATGATTCTACTCTGGCTATCCAAATGGATAATAAAAATGCATGCATGACAGGCGAAAAGACTTGGAATTTATAATGTGAATGTCTTTAACTCTTTTCTACAAAATGGCAAAGTTAGTTAAAATTAACGCTCATCCTTCTGTGGTATAAATATGCTCATACAAGCAATCTTCTATGTAAAAAGCAGCCAAGAAAAATAAATAAATTAAAAAAATTAAAAAAAAAATGCAGCCAAGATCCTTTAGAAAAAGGTCTATCTGGACCATTTTTGGTAATAAGGTCCTAGTCACAGGCCCCTACAAAGAGATCCAGGGCTTTGAGAAACAGTAGCCTAGCTACGTAAGAAAGGTACTTCATAGCAGCTCCTTTTAGGTACAGTAATTGCATTTAAACTACAGTGCACTTTCAATTGTCCATTTATAATTCCCTTTTCACATACACAGGCTGTCGCATTTGACCGTCTTTTGGTTTTCAATGGCCAGCTTTTTTCTGCCTGTTTCTTCCTCAATTCACAAAAAAATAAAATTAAATTTAAAAAAAGAGAGGCAAGGAAAAATAAAGGGAAAGAAGGTACAAGTTTTATAATACAAAATTTTTTTTAAGTGAAGAAAACATTGCACTTTTGCCAATCTAAAGTAGTTTCTAGAAAGGAAGGTATTGTTCAGGGTAGTCAGCTTTGGTATGCAACGGAGGCCACTTCTTCAGTAGTGAGTTGCATTTGCTCAGTGAAATGAGAACATTTTTGTGCCACACAGCATGATGGATGGAGTCTGTCCCAAAATGTTCTACGCCACCTTGGTTCTCGGTATTGCTACATGTTGGAAGCTATATCATCCCCTTTAGAAAAAGTCCGACAGGTAATGAAAGAGAGAACAGTCTGATCAAGTCTTCCAAAGGCTGAAAAGATACTGAATGATGTCACCCCAGCATGGCAACATTTCCATCTTGGTACCCATGGGTGACAGGGGACTTCTGTCAGAGACTAGTGCCAGAAACACTGGAGTCTGGGAGGAAAGCAGTGAGGATCCGGTAACTCTGGGCCCTGCGAATGTCTCGGATCTCCATGTTCAGCTCCATCAGCTTGGTGCAGATTTCGGTCAGGCTCTGGTTAGACCCCACCAATGCATAAGTACCCGTTTGGCCCAGAGTTTGATGACGGAAATAAATATTCAGTAGTGTCTGGACCTCATCATCAGAACTGCTTCCAAAGATGTTATTGGGCCATAGACTTTTCTACATTCAAAAATAGAGGAGCACATATTATAGGCACTATTGGTTACAAAGAGAAGTTATGAACCTTTGTTAGTATAAGAATATTTTGTTTATAGAAAACAGCTTTATTGAGATAAAATTCACACACTATACAATTCACCAATTTAAAGTATACAATTCAGTGGTTTTAGTATATTCAGAGTTCTGCAAACATCACCATAAATTTATAATATGAAATATTATTGGCTTTGATAAAAATATCTAAGGTATAAAGATATCAGCATGGAATCTGATCATTTTAAAACATTTATTTACTATGTCATGGTTCCAATGAACATATAAACATACTATCAAAATGAAGGGTAAAACCCTCAGAAGGACACATTCAAATACTAGTTTTCAAAATTATGTTGAGGTATGTACTTTAAAATATTTTCATATATATTTTTATTTTACCCACTTTCCCACAACCCTCCTGTTTGACAACCATCAGCTTGTTATCTATATCTATGGGTCAGTTTCTGTTTTGTTTATTAATTTATTTTTTTAATATTCCACATATAAGTGAAATCATATATTTGTCATACGGTTTGACTTCTTTCATTTAGTATAATACCCCCTGGGTCCATCCATGTTGTTAAAAATGGCAAGATTACACTAATTTTTATGGTCAAGTAATATTCCATTTTAAATATGTACTACCACTTCTTAATCCACTTGTCTATTGATAGGCACTTGGGTTGCTTCCATATCTTTTTTATTATTATTATTATTTTTTGTATTTTTCTTAAGTTGGAAATGGGGAGGCAGTCAGACAGACTTCCGCATGCGCCCGACCGGGATCCACCCGGCATGCCCACCAGGGGGCGATGCTCTGCCCATCTGGGACGTTGCTCTGTTGCAACCAGAACCATTCTAGTGCCTGAAGCAGAGGCCATAGAGCCATCCTCAGCGCCCGGGCAACTTTGCTCCAATGGAGCCTTGGCTGCGGGAGGGGAAGAGAGAGACAGAGAGGAAGGAGAGGGGGAGGGGTGGAGAAGCAGATGGGCGCTTCTCCTGTGTGCCCTGGCCAGGAATTGATCCCGGGACTCCTGCACGCCAGGCCAACACTCTACCACTGAGCCAACCGACCAGGGCCGCTTCTATATCTTGACTTTTGTAAATAATGCAGTAATGAATATAGGAGTGCATTTATCCTTTTGAATTAGTATTTTGGATTCCTTTGGATAGAAAACTAAACTTAGAATTACTGAGTCATTTGTTAGTTCTATTTTAATTTTTTGAGAAACCTCCAAACTGTTTTCCATAGTGGGTGTGCCAATTTGCAGTTTCACCAACAGTGTCCAAGGGTTTTTTTCCTTCACATCCTCGCCATCACTTAATTGATTTTTTTAATGTTAGTCATTCTGATACATGTGAAATAGTATGTCATTGTGGTTTTAATTTGCATTTCTCTGATCATTAGTGACATTGAGCACCTTTTTATATATCTCTTGGCCATCTGCATATCTCTCTGGAGAAATGTCTATTCAGATACTTTGTGAATTTTAAAATTGGATTGTTTGTTTCTTTGGTATTAAGTTGCACGTGTTCTTTATATATTTTGGGTATTAACCCCTTATCAGATATATCATTTGTGAATCTATTTCCCTATTATGTAGGTTGTGTTTTTATCTTGTTGAAGTTTTCTTCACTGTGCACACCTTTTTAGTTTGATGTAGTCCCATTTTTTTTTCTTTTTTTGCCAAGGAGTTATATCCAGAAAGATATTGCTAAGATTGATGTCAAAGAGTTTACTGCCTATGTTTTCTTCTAAGAGGTTTGTGGTTTTAGATTTTACATTTAAGTCTTTAATCCACTTGCATTTATTTTTGTATATGGTGTAAGAAGGTAGTCTAATTTTATTTTTTTAATGTATTTGTCCAGTTTTCCCAGCACCACTTACTGAAGAGACTGTCCTTACCCATTGTATATTCTTGCCTCCTTTGCTATAGATTAATAGACCATATAGGCATGATTTTTTTCTGGGCTCTTCTATTATATTGATTTCTCTGTCTTTATGCCAGTATCATACTAGATTATTGCAGTTTTGTAGTACAGTTTGAAATTACCTTGTACATTGCTTTTTTCTCAAAGTTTCTTTGGATATTTGTAGTATTTTATGGTTCTATATAAACTTTAGGATTAGTTGTTCTAGTTCTGAGAAAAATGCTATTGCTATTTTAATAGGAATTGCATTGAATCTATACATTTATTTAGGTACTGAGGATATTTTAACAATATTAATCCATCCAATCCATGAGCATGGTATAACCTTCATTTATTTGTACCCTCTTAAATTTCTTCAGTGTTTTATAGTTTTCAGGATTTGGGTCATTCATCTCTTTGGTTAAATTTAGTTCTAAAAATTTTATGCTTTTTGATGCACTTGTAAATGAGATTGTTTTCTTAAATTCTCCTTCTGATTACTCATTATTGGTATATAGAAGCACAACAGATTTTGGTATATTGATTTTGTATCCTGCAAATTACTAAATCTGTTTATTAGTTTGGTCATTTTTTAGTTGAGTCTTTATAGTATCATGTCATCTGCAACTAATGAGTTGTACTTCTTCCTTTCTGGTGTTCATGTATTTTATTTCTTGTCTGATTGTTGTAGATAGGACTTCCAATACTATGTTGAATAGAGGTGATAATAGTGGGCATCTTTGTCTTGCTCTTCATCTCAGAGGAAAGGCTTTCACCCTTTTACCATTGAGTATGATATTAGCTATGTGTGTGTGTTATATATATGGCTTTTATTATGTTGAGGTATGTTCTCTCTATACTGTATTCACTTTGTTGAAAGTTTCTATCATAAAAGGACTTTGACTTTTGTCAGCTGCTTTTTCTGAGATGATCATATGACTTTAAGCCTTTATTTTTTAATGTGATGCATCATGTTGATTGATTAATGGATGTTGAGCCATCTTTGCATCTCTTTGGTAAATCTCAGTTACTCATGGTATATAATTTTTAAAATATATTGTTGAATCCGGCATGCGTATGCATATATATATATATATATATATATATAT
Organism: Saccopteryx leptura; assembly: GCF_036850995.1. Taxonomy (NCBI): domain Eukaryota; kingdom Metazoa; phylum Chordata; class Mammalia; order Chiroptera; family Emballonuridae; genus Saccopteryx; species Saccopteryx leptura. The sequence goes on from NC_089504.1 coordinate 130,504,829, forward strand.
ATATATATATTTTATTTTTTATTTTTTATTTTTTTTTAAGGTGAGAGGAAGGGAAATACTGAAGCAGACTTTTGCATGCACATGCATCCTGACTGGGGTCCACCCAGCAACCTTATCTGGGGCCAATGCTCAAGTACTGAGAGCTATCTTGAGTGCCTGAGGCTGTTGCAGTCGAACCAACCGAACTATTCTCAGCAACCTGGGCCACACTTGAACCAATCAAGCCAGTGGATGCAGTCAGGAAAGAGGGAAAGAAGGAGAGAGCAAAGGAAGGAGAAGCAGTTGGTCCCCTGTTCTGTGTGCCTTGACCGGAAATCTCCATGTACAGGGCCGATACTCTATCTACTGAGCCACCAGCTGGGCCATCTTCTTCAATTTATTTCTTCAGTGTCTTACAAATTTTTGAGAACAGGTCTTTTATATCCTTGACTCAATGTATGCCCAGTTTTATTTTTAAGGTTTTGTGAATAGGATTGTTCTCTTAGTTTTCATTTCTGATAGTTCATTGGTGTATGAAAATGCAACTGATCTTTGGGTATTTATTTTATATCCTGCTATTTTACTGAATTCACTTATCACTTAGTAGTTTTTTGGTGGAATCTTTAGGGTTCTCTATACACAGTATCATGTCATCTGCATAATAACAGTTTTACTTCTTCTGTTCCAATTTGGATGCCTTTTATTTCTTCTTCTTATCTGACTTTCAGTACTATGTGAACAAGAGTGGTAAAAGTAGACATCCCTGTCTTGTTCACAATCATAAAGGAAACAGTAATAGTTTCTGCCCATTGAGTATAATGTGGCTTTGGGTTTGTCATAGATGGCCTTTATTAAGTTGAGGTATGTTCCCTCTATTCCCACTTTTCCAAGAGTTTTTACCATAAATGGGTGCTAGATTTTGTCAAATGCTTTTTCTGCATCTATTGATATAATAATGTGATTTTTATCCTTTCTTTTGTTTATTATGGTATATTATGTTAATTGACTTGTGGATACTATAACAACCTTGATCCCAGGAATAAATCCCAATTGACAATTATGTATGATTTCAAAAATATATTGTTGGATACAATTTGCTAATATTTTGCTGAATATTTTAGCACCTGTGTTAATCAGGGATATTGACATATAATTTTCTTTGTAGAGTTTTTATTTGGTTTTGGAATTAGGATAATGCTGGCCTCAATGAGCTTGGAAGTCTTCCCTACTTTTGAATTTTTTGGAATAGTTTGAGAAGGATAGGTATTAGTTCTTTTTCTGAATGTTTGGTAAATTTCTCCTGTGAAGCCATCCTGTCCACAACCTTTTTTGGGGGGAGGGGGGGTTGAGTACTGCTTCAGTTTCATTAGTTGTAATTTGTCTATTCAGATGCTCTGATTCTTCCTGATTCAATTTTGGAAGATTGTATGTTTCTAGGAATTTATTCACTTCCTCCACATTGTCCAATTTGTTGACTTGTGGTTGTAATATTTTCTCACAATCCCTGTATTTCTGTGGAGTTATTTGTTACTTTCTGAATTTATTTGGGTCTTTCCTTTATTTCCTGATGAGTCAGGTTAAAGGTTTGTCGATCTTGGGTAACTGTTACTTGTGTGTGTGTGTGTGTGTTGTGTGTGTGTGTTGTGTGTGTGTGTGTGACAGACAGAGACACAGAGAGAAACAGATAGGGCCAGACAGACAGGAAGGGAGAAAGATGAGAAGCATCAATTCTTTGTTGCGGCACCTTAGTTGTTCATTGATTGCTTTCTCATACGTGCTTTGACTGGGGGACTACAGCAGACCAAGTGACTCTTTGCTCAAACCAGTGACCTTGGGCTCAAGCTGATGGCCTTGCTCATATCAGATGAGCCTGTGCTCAAGCTGGCGACCTCAGGGTTTCGAACCTGGGTCATCCACATCCCAGTACAATGCTCTATCAACTGCAGCACCGCCTGGTCAGGCTTAGGTATCTTTTCAAAGAACCAGCTCTTGGTTTCATTGATCTTTGTATTGTTTTTTAGACTATTTATTTGTTATTAGGATCCTTGCTTCTACTCACTTTGGGCTTTGTTAGTTGTCCTTTTTCAAATTTCTTTAAGTGTAAGATTAGATTGTTTACTTTAGATAATTGTTGTTTCTTGAGATAGGCCTGTAATGCTATAACTTTCCCTCTTAGGACTACAGTGTATACTTCTGCTTTTCTGTGTCCCATCAATTTTGGGTTGTTGTTTACTTATTTTCATTTGCTTCAAGGTATCTTTTGATTTCTTCCTTGATCTCACTGTTGACCCACTCATTGCTTAGAACATGTGATTTAACCTCCATATCTTTGTGTGTTTTTCAGTTGTTTTCTTGACTTATTTTTAGTTTCATACAATTATGGTCAGAGAAAATGATTGATATGCTTTTAATCTTCTTATATTATTGAGACTTGTTTTGTGTCTTAACATGTGGTCTAGAAAATGTTCCATTTTCACTTGGAAAAGAATATATATTCTGCTGCTTTGGGGTAAAATGCTCTAAAGATATCATTTAAATCCATGTGTGTCACTTAAGGTTTGACTATAAGATTCCTCAACATACTTTGGCTTTAACATTTCTTGCTATTAATTGAGAAGGGAACCACAATTTGATGAAAGTTGAATAAAATGGGCTCAGAAAGGAAAAGTTAAAATAATTAGATTATAGAAATTATGAAAAGTGAGCAAATAATAGTCTTTATTGTGATAGATGGATTTTTTTTTAAGATGAAGATCTGCTGGACTTCCTCTTCACTTTAGTCAGCATGAGAGCAAATGTGCTTTCTTTGCTGAGGTAGTTTTAGCAAAGACCTCCTTGACTGCACTGGATGCCAGAGGGGCAATGGGAATAAATGCACATCTCCTCTTAATGAGCTCATTAATGAATAGGACAAAATGTTTTTCTTCTCACCTCATGTATGAATTTAAAGCTACTAACATATTGACAATTTATTAATATTTGATAGCTGCTTTCTCTTATAAAAATTATATAGTTTAGGGATAAAGGGAATTTTTTTTTCCTCAAGTTCCTGGTACCAAACACTTGATGAGCTGTCAAAATTGATGTTATCAAATAAATTACTAATAAATATAGAGGGTGAAAAAAAAGCGATTAACAATCTTCTAAACTATACCCACTGAGATAAGCATTCCAATTAGATATTTCATTATTTCCACAGTTTGTTTTATATTGAATACTGAGTTTTATTGCCAAATACCTGACGGTCAAATTGGAAACAAGCCACAACTGTCAACGTGTAACTGCTCCAGCTATTTGAATCTGTTTCAAGTGTGATGTTTCTCATGAAAATTTAATGAAGATAGTGCATTCAAAGAGGTTCTCTGTAGAAGGAGGATGAATAGAATTTAATTACCCTTATTAAAAATTAGAAAGCAGTGCTCTTACATTCTCTGATTAGTATGCAAGAAAGATTATCTTTGTTGTGCACTTGTGTATATGAAAAGGGGCTCTGAGTGTTCTTTATGAGCCAAGGAGGAAAAGAAAGGGCATGCAACTGTATTAGCCCGCTGTCCATAGGGCACATGTCAATTTTGTCAGCTCTCCCCAAGGTAAAAACTTCATTTCCTATAAATAGTTATTAATTATATACATATATATATATTTGGTAAGAATCTTTAATAAGTAGTTCAACTTAAGTCTTTGACACTTCCTACTGATGGACATGAAATGTTGGCTTGATTCTTTAGAGGGAGGGACTAGTGGAAGGAAACTAATGACTAGTAGATCCATGTTAATGCATGCTAATAGGACTGGCAGTTACCCACCAAGGAGAGGTAAGAGGCCCTGGGATATGCAGAAACAACTCAGGAATCCAAACCTGATTTCTTATTAACCTAAATTGGTTATTTTAAATATGAAAAAATAGCAACAAAATCAAAGAACATTCTTAGAAACTCATTTGTAGGGAACTAAGGCAGTGGAGTTGACTATAGAACACTTGAGGTAAATTATTTTTACCTTTTGAATCATTTTTTGTCAATAGCTGCCAAAGAAGATGTTTAATTGTACGTATCATGTGTGTGGTACAACAGCTGTTGACCTTTCTGCCTTCTTTCTTTTTTTCTTTTCAGATAACAGAAGAACTATACTATAGATCAGGGGTTGGGAACCTATGGCTCGTGAGCCAGATGTGGCTCTTTTGATGGCTGCATCTGTCTTGCAGACAAATCTTTAATAAAAAAAAAACATTAAAAATATAAAACATTCTCATGTATTACAATCCATTCATTTCCTACCACTCATGTTCATGGTTGCAGGTGGCTGGAGCCAATCACAGCTGTCCTCCAGGACAACACCAGATTTTTATTGGATAATGCGTAACTTACACAGGTCGTTGTATGGTTCTCATGGAATTACATTTTAAAATATCGATGTTTATAGTCTCTCAGCCAAAAAGGTTCCTAACCCTTGCTATAGATGTAAATACAAAACCTTTCAAGCCATAAAGAATAGCTTGATGAAATAAGTAGAATAGATTATTGAAATTAGCATAGCCTAATTTGCAAACTACTCTTTTATTCAATTGTGAGTTTTAACATTCCCTTCGAGCCCTGAAAGATCATCTTGAAATTCCATTCTTAACCACTGTCTGTGACACTTGTCCCCTGTAGACCTCCGCTTGATTGACTGACAATGTGCAAGCGTTCAGATAAACAGACTACATTTCTGCTTCCTCAAAAGAGCCTTGTCTTTCAACTGAAGTAAGATGTAGCTCTTGGAAGTTAACTAATTTTGTAAACTTTTTTGTGTGCAGCTCTAACTAGCAGGTGGGATGGTAAAGTATTCTCCAGGGAATGCAGCTAGCTGTCAAGCCAAATTGCCTCAACTACTTCTTTCGGTTGTTGATCATTAATCTCCATTTGCGAGAGCCAGAGTCTGTACTTTTTCATATTAGACCCTCCCTTTTCCCTTCCAACAACCTGGACTGGTTGCCCAAGGCACCTCTTCTGTCTTTGGAGCCATATTCTTTGGTAGTGTTTTGACAGCCTTTTCCTTTCAACAGTCTCTCTACTCCTTACCTATTCCTCTGATGAACTCTCGACCAGATGTACTTTCCTACTATGTGTAATAGAAAAACTTCTTTCAGTCGCTGGGATGTCATCATACTTAGACTTGGAAATACTGGTGGTTCTTCTAAAATATGGCAGTCCAGACTAGCTTAATAGATACACATGAAACATGGGCTAACTCATGGTATAGATGGATAAATGATTGCTAATTGCAAAGTATAAGACAGATATAGGTACTTACTGCTGTGGTAGCTCCGAGGATGAAAAGATTAAGTACATCTGAGAATTTCAAAGGCTTTTCAAAGAACACAATTTTGGCTATGTGCCTTGCTAGAGACAGAATATTCAACAGTCAGGATTTGTCTGGGAAGTGGTAAAAATTTCAGTGTAGGCATAAAAAGAATTCTTAGGAGGGAGGTCATCCATGAGAGGCTGGGGAAAATGGGGCCTGATTTAAAAGAATTTTGCTAGTAGAATTTAGGAGATTGAGTTTACTCCAATGATACAGAGGGGAGATGGAGAGAAGGCCCACCTTTCACTGAGCATAGGAGAAGCATCAAAATAGAACCTTTTCCCTAGAAATATTAACCCTTAAGTAGTGAGTTTTATTCATGCTTGCTGATCCCCAGGAGTGAGTTTTGTTTTGTTTTTCTTCAAAAAATGAAATTAGTTCCAGTTACAGTTTTATTAACTTAAAATCATGTTTGTTTGATAACCAATTTATGGAAATAAGAAGAACATACATTTGCCTTTTTTAAATGTTGCCTTACACACGTCCGATCATACTCTGGATGGTCAGGAGGCATGGGGACATACAGGAACGTTCGAACTACTTGAAGGGTTAACTCACTTAGACTTTAATCAGACTCATGGGGTCAAACCAGAAATTGTAGAAGGCATCCAGGGAGAAGCTGTGCACCACACCTGACTTGTATTTGTGCTTTTCAGTCATTTTGGAATTGGTGGCTCATGAACAACCATCAGAAGTCATGAAGGGAGTATTGATTAAATTAACACCAGACCAAATAGGAAGTCAAAATGTTTTAACATGTTCCTCAAACAGCTTAGTAATGACTTAGATAATTATCACCCATAAAACTAAGCCCCGTTCAATGTTTGAGTTGAATATACCTTTCTAATGCTGGCTTGTAAGAATTGGTGATGTAGGTTATGGATGGGGGTCCAGGTTGGAATTGCAGGGGGCTCTATTTTTCTCAAGATATGGGACAATTTTGATGTAGGATATGGAGAAGTGAACTTCGAATGAGTTAAAGATTCAAAATTTAGACACTTCAACTTTTTAATGACCAAAAATGATTCAGACCTTTTGAATGGGGAAAAGTATCTTCTTATATTAAGGTGTTGCTTTTTTTAGTTACTTTTGGTCTTTTTCTTTCTTTCTTTCTTTCTTTTATTAAGTGAGAGGTGGGAGGCAGGGAGGCAGAGATAGGCTCCCCCTTGTTCCCCAACTGGGATCCACCCAGCAAGCCCCCTACAGGGCAATGCTCTGCCCATCTGAGGCTGCTGCTCAGTTGATTGGCAAGTGAGCTATTTCAGTACCTGAGGTGAGGCCATGGAGCCATCCTCAGCTCCCTGGGACAACTTAGCTCTAACCATTTGAGCCATGGCTGCAAAAGAGGGGGAGAGAGAGAGAGCAAGAAGCAAAAGGTGGAGAAGCAGATTGTTGCTTCTTCTGTTTGCTGTGATGGGAATTGAACCCAGGACTTCCACATGCTGGGCTAATGCTCTACTGCGGAGCCAACCTGTCAGGGCCATTTTTGGTCTTTTCTTCTTTGAAAATGGAAACCCTAAGATAATTTTCTGATTAATTAATTGAAACTTTGTACAAAGGAATTTATTTAGTTTGAACATCATACTTCTGAAAAAACAATAGTTTTACTTAAAAGTTACAAAAAAACCCCACCATATTTGAATTACAGATAGGTTAGCCCAGCTAATCTGTTTTTTAATATACCAGCTAAGCTAGTTCTACTGGACCCCATGGTCTTCCCTGAAGAAAACCTCCATTCTTTTTTCTTTTTAATTTATTTATTAAATTTAATGCAGTGACATTGATAAATCAGGGTACATATGTTGAGAGAAAACATCTCTAGATTATTTTGACATTTGATTGTGCTGTATACCCCTCCCCCAAAGTTAAATTGTCTTCTGTCACCTTCTCTCTGGTTTTCTTTGTGCCCCTCCCCTCCCCCAACCCCTCTCTCCTTCTTCACCCCCTCCCCCCTCCCCCCACCCCCCAACCCTGTTGCCATCACATTCTTGTTCATGTCTCTGAGTCTCATTTTTATGTCTCTTCTATGTATGGATTCATATAGTTCTTAGTTTTTTTTTCTGATTTACTTATTTCACTCCGTATAATGTTATCCATGTTATTGTAAATGATCCGATGTCATCATTTCTTATGGCTGAGTAGTATTCCATAGTATATATATACCAAAGCTTTTTAATCCACTCGTCCTCTGACGGACACTTGGGCTGTTTCCAGATCTTCGCTATTGTGAACAATGCTGCCACAAACATGGGGGTGCATTTCTCCTTTTGGAGCTGTTCTATGGTGTCCTTGGGGTATATTCCTAAAAGTGGGATAGCTGGGTCAAAAGGCAGTTCGATTTTCAGTTTTTTGAGGAATCTCCATACTGAAAAGCCTCCATTCTTAATGACTATACTGGTGATGATTCCATCTTTCTGGCCAACACGACTCACTTCTGAAGGCCCAGAACTTTCAGAGTGTCTGGTGGTGCTCTTTGATGTCCTCAGGCAGGAATTGTGCAATAACTTCTTCCTCTGCTCCTAGTGGCCTCCTTGCGGCCTTTTGGCATTGTCTTTATCACGTGTGTCTGAGCTCTTTGCTAGGCTGCTGGCTTCTTAAATTAGATAGTAACTCTTCTGTCCAGTGACAACATTGTGACTGTCTATCCTAATCTAGTAATGCAATGCTGCCTGATTTGTAGCAGCTTCTCAACAGATAACATATACCATAAAGGAAAAAATTAAAGGGCAATATCTCTATAATCTTATTAAAAGATTAAAGGCATTAAATGGGCATGTGACTTGTTAACATAATGATGTATCACTTTTTGTCTTGCAGAAGATCAAATTCCCAGGGGCTTCCCTACCATTGACATGGGCCCACAGTTGAAGGTGGTTGAGCGTACACACACTGCCACCATGCTTTGTGCAGCCAGTGGGAATCCAGATCCAGAAATCACTTTGTTTAAAGATTTCTTAACCTGACGACACAAGCAACAACAATGGCCATATTAAGCAGTTACAATCAGGTAGGGTCTTGTTACTGTTTCCACTAACTCCTAGAGATCTTTTTTTAGCTTTCTCTCTATTTATTTATTTATTTATTTATTTTCTGTATTTTTCTGAAGCCGGCAAACGGGAAGAGACAGTCAGACAGACTCCCGCATACGCCCGACCGGGATCCACCCGGCATGCCCACCAGGGGGCGATGCTCTGGCCCTCTGGGGCGTCGCTCTATTGCGACCAGAGCCACTCTAGCGCCTGGGGCAGAGGCCGAGGAGCCATCCCCAGCGCCCGGGCCATCTTTGCTCCAATGGAGCCTCGTCTGTGGGAGGGGAAGAGAGAGACAGAGAGGAAGGAGAGGGGGAGGGGTGCAGAAGCAGATGGGCGCTTCTCCTGTGTGCCCTGGCCGGGAATCGAACCCAGGACTTCTGCACGCCAGGCCGACGCTCTACCACTGAGCCAAATGGCCAGGACCGAGATATATATATATTTTTTTGTATTGAAGTTATTATACTATCATGGTGAGCATTTGTGAACATTAGCCACAGTAGTGTGTGCCCACACTGAACATTTCTGAACCCTCTGGGGACTGGATCTACAGAAGTCTGCTTTTGGTGTAGACTCCAGCTCTTGCTGCTCACTCGCTCTCTCTCTCTCTCTCTCTCTCTTTCTCCCCATTGCCCTTTTCTCCTCTCCCATCCCCATCTCAAGTTTATCCCTTTGCTCTCATTAAAGATAAACATAATTCTAAATTTCTTAAATTGTAGAGCCTGTCCCTAGGTAATTTCACAGGGACATTAACTAATAAACTGTTTACTTTGACATTGGTAGTAATATTGATACAGAATTCTAAGTGGTTTAACTGCCTGTCTTCCCAGAATTCTCAGCTTTTGACTGTCCTGTGATGTTAAAGCGTCTTGTTAACTGCCTCTTTTTGCTTGTTGTCAGCACAATTGTGTAGATTAGCATTCTGTTATTGTAAATAAAGAATTAAGTATTCACCTGTAACATAGATGATTCAGTATATTGCCGGGGTCCAGCCCCGGGGGGGAATCCAGGGGTCCCACAGGAGGAGACGGAGTCGGCGAAATCGAGTGAGAGAGCCGAATTCTTTTCTTTCTCTTTATTCTCTAGTTAGCATTTTCTGCCAGGCATCTCTGCCAAATGCTAGTACAGCTCCTTTTTTATACACACACACCAAGTTACAATTACATGGTATTAATCATTGCTTCTGTTTCACTATGTTTACATGTTTCCAGATAACAGTTAATTTATATCTATAAACTACAAATCAGGTGGCAAATCATTCAAAGTACAATTAAAAAATAACTTGAATAGCGATAACATCGGTAAAAGCTTTTAAGGGATTAGTACTAACTAATAACTCAACTTTACTGTTGTTGTGAGTCAAGGGGCAGAGAGAGATTAACAGACAAAATCATTAAGGACTAGCAAAGGACCACCGCTTGCTCAGGCAAATGGCCTTGAGTTTATGCAGTGTCCTAACTTTTCTCACAAGACTTCAAAAGGCTTGCTTATTAAGAAATTGTCATAACATCAAGAGTAACTTTTGCTTAAAGATATATAGAGTGCACCTGCAAGATAGCTAGTAGCAACATAATATCAGAAGGCATTAATTGCTATTGCTTCTATGGATTCTTCCATATTCCTCTTTATTATCTGAACGAAAAACCTTGGGAAAGTATATAAATCTCATGAGAATGTCTCACTGAGAAAGCCCAGCAACTGCCTTCAGTCATAAAACAATTCTCTTAGCAAAACATTCTTTTCTTGCTGACTGCGTTCCCATCCCAGGCCACGCAACGGGCCATTCCATAACACCTTACCTAAGATTCTATTGTCTAGTCAAACTTTATTTATTTACTATATTCACATACTAGTAAATTCTAACTATATTCTTCTTAGAGTGTTCCACTATCTGCAGATCAAATAAGCAAGAAGAAAGGAAAGTTTTTCTACTCTATCACATGAAAAGGCTAGGGAGGAAAAATGATGAATTAAGTGAAGGCCGAAAGGTGCTCTGTGCACAGCCACTGCCTTCTACCCATTCACAAGTCACAATCTATTCTTTCTAACATGATTAAGAAGAAATTCTCCTACAAACTTAACCCTTTACGAGGGATATCATAGCCAGCCTCTTATGTTTACGAGCCCAGATCAAGGGGCTTACAGGCTTTTCTGTGGAACTTACACCTTCTGTCTCATTTCCAAAGAAATTACTACAAATCTACAGGGAAAGTACGGTACTATTATCCCTGTGCCACAAATAATAGCACACACCCAGAAAAAGGGGGGATATAAGGCCAGATTAATTCAAAAGATTAAAGGGGGAAGTATCGTGCCTTTCCTTGCGGTGACTTTGTCAACCCGCAGCTGTTGGTCTTTACTGCGGTGACTCTATCTTCTTTTGCTGTGACTTTGTCAACCAGCAGTTGTGGATTTTCTCCTGCTGTGACCTAGTTAGCCAGCATTAGTGGATCGGCTCCCGACAGTATATAAAGCTTTAACTCTGAAAAATTTGTACCAAATTATAAGGAATATAATAATTTTTTTTTTTTTTTTTTTCATTTTTCTGAAGCTGGAAACGGGGAGAGACAGTCAGACAGACTCCCGCATGTGCCCAACCGGGATCCACCCGGCACGCCCACCATGGGGCGACGCTCTGCCCACCAGGGGGCGATGCTCTGCCCATCCTGGGCGTCGCCATATTGCGACCAGAGCCACTCTAGCGCCTGGGGCAGAGGCCACAGAGCCATCCCCAGCGCCCGGGCCATCTTTGCTCCAATGGAGCCTTGGCTGCAGGAGGGGAAGAGAGAGACAGAGAGGAAAGTGCGGCGGAGGGGTGGAGAAGCAAATGGGCGCTTCTCCTGTGTGCCCTGGCCGGGAATCGAACCCGGGTCCTCCGCACGCTAGGCCGACGCTCTACCGCTGAGCCAACCGGCCAGGGCTAAAATAATATTTTTATGCTGTCTTTCTTCTCTCCATATTTAAATCTCCAGAATCTATTGGTAAGTGCTTAGTTCTGAAGCACACTTCACCCCCCACTAATTTCCATATTCAGAGTATTATTATTATTATTATTATTAAAATGCATGGCATGCATTTTTCTGTCAGTGTAGACACCAGATCTCCGTAGGGCTGCACACGCACAATCCACAGAACTGTTTTCGTAAGAACACTGTATAGAAAAATAAAATAGTACACAAGTTATATCACACTAATGTAGCATAGTAAGTAGCGTAAGATATCCAATCTAGTGTTTGTTTCTAGTTAGAATTTCCTATGACGGTATATATATAGATATGCATATCTATATATCATATATACTTAAACAGATAAGCCAGTATTTTCTAAATTTATAAAATATTGTTTAGTTCACTTTTTTTAAGAATATGAGGCATATAGGATAAATTCTAACCCTGTTTGACCCCAGACCTAATAACTTCTCTGAGAAAGGCAATACTGTCTATTGTGGTCTTTGCCCTTGTGGTATAATGTGGTCTCACAAGAGTAGGTGCTCAGTAATGTTAGTTGAATGAATAAGTGAATGGAGAATTAAAGACACAATTGTGCCAGTTGCTTAACTGTCATCATTTGGACCAAGGTCAAAGCTATCATTGTTAATCCCAGCGCCTGCATTTCCTCCTGTCCATCCTGGCTTTTTTTCTGGAATGACTTACCTTCCCTCTTTGCTGACTTGTTGGACCAGGCAGGGCAAATTGGGAGAAAGATGACCTGTTCCCATAGCTCAGTCTCCACTTACACTTGTCATCTCTCAGCGTGGACAGTTGGGATTGCCCACAAGAACAAGCAGATGTCTCTGAGGTGACGTTGAGAATACCTGGTGTTTTCCTATGATGTATATTCATGTATGTGCACGTGTTCTCATATGCACGAGCATAAAACACCAGCGCAGGCTGAATGCTGACCTTTCCCTTTACTATATCATTTACTAAAATTAGGGATACTTCAAGGACTCACACACAGAAAAGTAAATAGAAGAAATGTAACAAACAATGTGTTTGCTTTCAGAGCACTTTGATGGGCCTTCACTACAAGAGGCATTTTCAGGGATACACCTAGAATAAATCCAAAGACTAGCATGTGCCAGGAGGGACTGAGACTTTAAAAATTCTAAAATTGATAATAATGTTCAAGGTGTCTTTGAAGCAAGAGAAACAAGAAAGAAGATAAACCCATTGCCAAGGGAACGTGATGTATTGTTAACAGATGGCACTGAGAAAATGGGAAAACCTCACTGTTATTTTGTTTTAATTTTCAAAAACAGCATTTCCTAAGGTGGGTTCCACAAAATGTTCATGCATGACCAGATACTTTTGGGAAGCGTTGGGAAAATACAGTTTTTTACTGCAGGATTTTTCTTTGCTTTAAGATGCTACAATATTATTTGAAACCCACTGAGACTTATGTTCTAATTAACACTTTTTTGTCTGGAAGCATCTCATGAGACTAGTGTTCTATGAAACACACTTTTCAAAGCACCCTTTTAAAGCAAGGAGAGCCTTATCTTGGTTGATTAGAGCATCGTCCTGATAAAAGGTTATGGGTTTGAACCCCAGTCAGGGCACATATAAGAACAGAGAAGATTTCTCTTGCTCTCTCTCCCTACATTTCTCTCTAAAATCAGTCAGTAATTTTAAAAAAAGCAAGAAGAATGGCCTTCTAAAAAATATGTAGAATAAATAGGCCAAAGAAAAATCTTCATTAAGAAACTATAGTTTTGTCTTTGAAGAAAAGAGAGAGCACTTAAATATTTTTAAGGATCTCAAATGTTTCATCCCAGAAAATATATTTCAAGAAGTAAAATAAATGTTAAAAATTCCATCAGGTTAGAAATAAGTATGTAACATATCCAAAGAAAGATTTTTTAAAACTTGAGACCAAAATGTAGTAACCATTTAGAGCTAAAATAGATTTCCATCCCATTATGATTCTTCTATTGCAAATGACAGAAACCAAACCCTGACAATTTGAAGGAAAAAGTGGACAGACTGGTGGGACTTTCACTGGGAAGAAAAGTGAGAAATAGGGCTTCAGGCTTGAATCCAGGACAAGAACCGGGGAAGCTGTAGGCACTGGATCCTGAAATACATGCTATCTTTCTCAGCCACCATGGCTGAAGAGAAATCTTTCAAATGTTTTTCTTCTCTATCAGTTACTCCGCTGGAGACTCTAAGTCCCAGGAGAGAAAGTCCAATTGGAACAGCTTGGTTCTCATACCCACCTCTTAGCCAAGGGTGACTTGAGCACCAAGAATGCCCACAATGGGGAGATGTATTATATTTATGTGATGTCAGTTGTTACTTCTCCACTCTCATTTTTACTTTTATTTATTTGAGTCCTCTCTCTTTTAACCTGATAATTCTAGTTAAAGGTTTGCCAACCTTGTTTACCTTTTCAAAGAACCAGCTCTTAGTTTCATTGATCTTTTGTCTTATTTTTTTTATATAGTCTCTATGTCATTTATTTCCACTCTGATCTTTATTATTTCCTTCCTTCTACTTTCTCTCAGCTTTATTAATAGTTCTTTTTCTAGTTCTTTTAGGTACAGGGTTAAGTTGTCTATTTTAGTTTTGTCTTGCTTCTTAAGCTATGCCTATAATACAATGAACTTCCCTCTCAGGACTGCTTTTGCTGTGTCCCATAAATTTTGAGTTGTTGTATGTTCACTTTCATTTGTTTCAAGGAAATTTTTTGTTTCTTCCTTGAGCTCATTGTTAACCCATTCATTATTTAATAATATGGTATTTAGCCTCAAATGTTTGAATGTTTTTCAGTTTTTCTATTGTAGTTGATTTCTAGTTTCATGCCATTGTGATCAGAGAGGACACTTGATATGATCTCAGTCTTCTTAAATTTATTGAGACTTGTTTTGTATCCTAACATATGGTCTATCCTTTTAGACATTCAGAGAGATGATAGATAAATACAGATGGCTAGATATAGATGATATAGATATTTAAAGCTATCAGCTGGAATAGATTTAATGATTTTGTGCATCAGGATGAAAATTCCCACTCTGTCTCCTGGGAACCACCCTCCCTGCCCACTGGAAGTGCTGTACAGAACATGGCCTTTTCTAACTGGCTCTCTCCCTTGCCCCCTGGCTTTTGGCACTGCAGTGATCAGCACCACAACCAAGATAAATTATATTTACTGAGCACCGACTTTGTGCCAGGCAGACACTACAGTTCTGTAGAGATGAAATCTCATTTAATCCCCACACTAGATTTCTGATAATATCTACTGCCATCTGCAGTTGACAAATGGAACCAGAGGCTCCAGAGCAGCAGTCAGTCACTGACCCTGGGACCCCCAGAGCTAAGCAGCATGGGAAAGGGTTCAGGGTGCTAATACTAGAGTCTCACTTGCACACCAAGTAACTTCTTTCACTACTATAGCCAGTTATGTGAGTAATTTTGCGATATTTTTAAATATTTGGTTTTTAGCTTTAGCTCCTTATTACTCCAAAAATCCCATTAAAAATAGTTTAGTTGTTCAAGTTAATGGAAACATTGCCATCAAATGTAAGCCTCACGCCTTCCCGAGGGCCATGATCTCCTGGAAGAGAGAGACGCAGAGCCTGAGGCAAAGCAGAAGGTAAACCAATCTTCCTTTGTGTGGTTTAATAGCTTGAAGTAGTTGGTTAATATAGTATCTTCCGTGCTGTTTTGATTATCGTGGCCCTATAATAGAGTTTAAAGTCAGGTATTGTAATGCCCCCAGCTTCATTCTTTTTCCTTAGGATTGTTTTGGCTATTCTGGGTTTTTTATAGTTCCATATAAATCTGATGATTTTTTTTCCACCCAGCAATCCCTCTACTGGGTATATACCCCAAAACCTCAGAAACATTGATATGTGAAGACACATGTAGCCCCATGTTCATTGCAGCACTGTTCACAGTGGCCAAGACATGGAAACAACCAAAAAGCCCTTCAATAGAAGACTGGATAAAGAAGATGTGGCACATATACACTATGGAATACTACTCAGCCATAAGAAATGATGACATCAGATCATTTACAGCAAAATGGTGGGAACTTGATAACATTATACAGAGTGAAATAAGTAAATCAGAAAAAAACAAGAACTATATGATTCCATACATTGGTGGAACATAAAAACGAGACTAAGAGACATGGACAAGAGTGTGATGGTTACCAGGGGTGGGGGGAGGGAGGACATGGGAGGGAGGGAGGGAGAGAGTTAGGGGGAGGGGGAGGGGCACAGAGAACTAGATAGAGGGTGGCGGAGGACAATCTGACTTTGGGTGAGGGGTATGCAACATAATTTAATGACAAAATAACCTAGACATGTTTTCTTTGAATATATGTACCCTGATTTATTAATGTCATCCCATTACCATTAATAAAAATTTATTTAAAAAAAAAAATATAGTATCTTCCAAATTCTTACAGTTTACGAGGGCTTCCAAAATTTCCTCCCTTATGATAAACCTACAACCGCATATCTGGAGATCCTGGAGTTTCTCACATGACAGTAGAAACAAAACAACCTTATAAAGCTACATAATTTGGCTACAATGCACTCCACACATGGGCTTGTAATAGATATATTTTTAAAACCCCTGAAGACTTTCCCCTATGTCTAGCCTGAAGATACGTTCCTGACCTGGCCTGTTGAGAAGTCAGGAAGAAGATCATCACACAAGGGGGGAGAGACACTCGTGCTCACACACCTGGCCTTGTGGTGTTCACATTCTCACACAGGTGTTGTCCTTGTGTGGGGAGGAGGTCCCCACGTGAACCACAGTAGAGCAGCTCCTGCAGGGAAAGAGGAGCTGTCCTTCCTCCCTGGTTGGACACGGGCGTGTCTTCTAGGACAATGATGACAGTACAGAACAGGTATTTCTCTCCACGTGTTACACGTTTCATTCTGTGGTACTGCAGAGCTCTGCACGGCTGGAGGTGACAAGCCTGCAGCTGCAGCTCTCTGTTCAGTGACCACGTGTGTTGCTATGTGGCCAGGTAGGCAGAGGGCTACTTTCAGAGTGAGCCATTGTGCTAAAGGTATGAAAACAGTTCCATCAGATGCATCATGAGTTCATATGCCAACCAGGCCTGGCAGATCACATGAGTGAAGGGGACACATCAGGTAAAAGAAAGGACAAGGAAGACGTGACAAAAGTGGCAACCTCTTGGTCTTGGAAGTCAGGACTCGGGCTGGAGAGGGACTTCTGCACCTGAAGGAGACAGGAGCATGGAGTCTGTGAAACGATGGTTTGTGAGAAGGCAGACCCTGGGTTGGAAAACTGTAAACATTTCAGGAAAAGTTAGAAATCAGGGTGTCGGCATTAGGTGAATGGGTGAAATACAGGGAGCTCAGAGGGGGCTTGGGCTACTGCCATTATATCTCTAGTAGGTGGCATATTTCCTGGCACATGAATTATTTCTTTGTTTTTCCTGACGTCTGACTTATACCCAGAAATCACATACAATAAAATATACAGATCCGAACTGAACAGCTTGATTAATATTTTTGTGTGCATGTATACACCCATGTAACTCTTATGCATTTCAAGATAAAAAACATTTTCAGCGCCCCAGAAGGTGCCCCTGGCTTTCACCTCATTAATAGCACCCCTACTCACCAAAAGGACCATTATTCTGACACTGTCACAATAGACTAGTTTCAATGAGCTCACACAGTATGTATTCATTGTTGCACAATCTTAAAGTCCATTTTACCATGGACAGACAGATGGGTTGCTCCTTGTTTATGAATAAAGCATCTGTGAAGATTCCCGTACCTGTCTCTTATGGACACACGCAGTGTTTCCTGTTGGATGTTTGTTTACCCAGGAGAAGAATTTCTGGGTCACAGGGTATACACATATTTGGTACATACTACAAAATAGTTCTGTAAAACAGTTGTTCTCAATTACATTCTCACTAGGAATACATGGGCATTTCGGTTGCTTCACATCCTTGCCAACACTTGATATTGTCAGTCCTTTACATTTCAGCCATTCTGGTGAGAATGTAGTGCTGTTTCATTGCAGTTTTAACATTAAACTTTTACTAAATGCATAAATAAAAATGATATGCCTATGAAATGGGGTATTATGTAGCTATAAAGAAATGTATTGTTGGCCCTGGCCGGTTGGCTCAGCGGTAGAGCATCGGCCTGGCGTGTGGGGGACCCGGGTTCGATTCCCGGCCAGGGCACATAGGAGAAGCGCCCATTTGCTTCTCCACACCCCCCTCCTTCCTCTCTGTCTCTCTCTTCCCCTCCCGCAGCCAAGGCTCCATTGGAGCAAAGATGGCCCAGGCGCTGGGGATGGCTCCTTGGTCTCTGCCCCAGGTGCTACCGTGGCTCTGGTCGCGGCAGAGCGACGCCCCGGAGGGGCAGAGCATCGCCCCCTGGTGGGCAGAGCATCGCCCCCTGGTGGGCAGAGCATCCCCTCTGGTGGGTGTGCCGGGTGGATCCCGGTCGGGCGCATGTGGGAGTCTGTCTGACTGTCTCTCCCCGTTTCCAGCTTCAGAAAAAAATACAAAAACAAACAAACAAACAAACAAAAAAAAACCGACAGTATTTTAACACACCATTTGGTTCAGAATATTTTTTTCCTTATTTTCCTCCTTAAAACCCTAGATGTGTCTTATGGTCAGGTGCATCTTATGGAGTGAAAAATACAGTATATAAAGTCTGTATCTAGTACACTTTTTATTTTGATGTATACATGTTAATAACGAGGACTAGAAGAAATTCACCAAGACATTAACCGTTGAGTCTGGAGGAGAAATTAGTCTCTTTTTCTTTGTACTTTTACATAATCATGAGATGTTCTACAATGAGCAAATGCCAATTCTAAAAGCAGAAGAAAAAGAATATTTTCAAAAACAGTCTCTGCCTGAGAAAATGGACTCTATGTTCAAAAATATGCTATACTTCTCTGTACCCCTGCCAACCTGGACCTCTGTTCACCAGCGATGGCCCTCGGGGGCTCAATGTGGCTGCAGAAGGACAGGAAGGATGAGAGAAAGGTGCTTTCAGGTCCTGAGGAGGCCAGCCAGCAGCAGCAGAAGTCACCACCAACGCCAGGATGACAACAGGACAAGCAGGTGGAACTCTGGCCACAGGACCTATTGGGGGAGGAAGGTGCCCGAATCCTGGAGAAAGGCAGAGCCAGCAGGCCCAGGGACATGCCACCCGCTCAGGAAGCCCGCCTGCCAGGTACTCCTTGTCTCCCCTCCTCCGTCCTCAGCTAGCCCCTCCCTGTCTTTCCTCTTTTCCATTTTTTGTGGCAATAAGAGCAAAATCATCCCTGGCTTCCTCCCTTTATTTGATGAAGGACGGGAAGTTGTGAAAACATGTATTTTACGTGGCCTCTGGGTTTTGTAGCATTTTGGTGAAATACACTGCCAGCTTTAAGCATGTGCAGACCAAAATGTGACCAGAATTTTGTTCTGGGGAGACTGTGCTGGTGGCACTGTGGGAAGTGGATTGACAAACATATGAAAGACAGAGAGAAGAATCCCAGAGATGAGACCCTAAATTAATACAGCAAACTTGAGAACAGCTGTGAATGAGATTAAAGAGGCTTTTTGTATTTTCCACACAGTCACAAGCAAAGAAGGATCTGGCTTTATTTCCCCAGATAATAAAAAACTCTTCTACTTTTTTTGTAGCTTTTGGAACAAAAATATGCCTATCTTCACTGTAAAGACTGTAAGACCAGATGGGAGAGTGCTTATGTGCGGTGCGTTTCTGGGACTAGCCAGGTGAGTAAAGCGTATGGGACACGGGGGAGGTGGGGCCGGCGCAGATGTGAAGCAGAGGAAGACTGTGTCTCTGAATGGAGCAGGACTGAACGCTGTCTCATTCATCTTGGCATCTTCCACTCCAGGCAGGTAATAGATGCTCAGTAAATGAATTGAGCTGACTGGACAGTCCCCATGACCTCCCGAGGCTGCTGACCCACGTCCTGATTCTATTGGGTTTGGAAGCTCTATTGGACCAAATGTCAGATTACGAGATGAACTGCAGTTCATGTGTACATTGGGACTTTCTGTAACCATTTTTCGGCTGGTGTATTTTGAACAAGTTTGGGCATTGGTGCTAGGAAATTTCCACTGTCTGTCCACAAGGTGGGGCAGTAAGGAGAAAGAATTGACTATACAGATGAGCCAGTGAGAGACTTCTGGCTAAGAAGGTTCCCTCCTAACTTTAATTAGTTGTCAGCATGTTTGGATTGGGAAGACTTCACAGTGTGCATTTCCAGATTTTCCTGAACAATCAGACTCTGGACACCATAGACCTTCATTTCAGAACAAGAACAGAAGGCTGGGGTAAGGAGTTTTCTCTCTTCTCTGGGTAGGTGCCCTTCATTTTATAACAATCTATACCTGGTCTATGAACTTCTATGAGCAATAGAGTTGGAGCCCCCTCTGCATTTCAGGCTAAAGGGAGAGGTGTGTTCAGACCTGACTGAGCACATGACTTTTCACACTAGCCGCTTACTAGACCTGAGCATAAACACAGTTTTAAACTAAACTAAAAGTGCTTTCCTTCTCTTGCCAGAATAAAAGCAGTGGATTGGATTCAAACATTCCAAGACACTAGGATACAAGGAACAAGACATAAAACTCGTCCTCCAGACATGGATACTGTCAGGAGTGACTCAGACACAGTGTGCTTTGGTGATTATGCAGTGGCACCCATAGAATGGGCGTGGCACAGAAATAACACAGGAGGGAATGGCTGGCCTTGTGAGGTGGGGGCTGTCCAAGCAGGATTTGAAAGGATGAATAGGAGTTCACCTAGTAAGACAGGGAGAAAGTGTGCACAGGACATGCTCAAAGCCTAGAAACCACATGTATTGATTGATAAGTGCAAGTAACGTGACGTTCACATGGGGAAATAGTGGGAAAAAGAAAAAGCAGGGGTGGGTGGACCAGGGCCAAAAGAGAAAGTCTAGGGTTTGCCCGCACCATGAGTGAAATCTTAATGGCTCCTTCCCTCAAAAGACTCTTACTACAGTACTTTATGTACCTTATTGGGTAGGTGACACAATTATTGGGAAAGAAGGAGCAGGACATTGATTTTACAGGTAAGGAAAATGAGGTTCAGAGAGGAAGAAAAAGTGACTGAGCACTAGAGGAGCTGAAGACCTCAGGGCAGAGGTTGGGCAAAAGCGAGGTACAATGGAAGGGAACGGGCTACTTAAATTAAAAAGTGGGAGCCCGAGTACATAGAAACTTGGATTTGAAAAAGACAAATTCCTCTTTAGGTTTACCTCAACCAACTCTGTTGCGAATGCCACAAGAGTTTTCACCCTTTTAGGGTAGAAGCCATTTAGTGTCAGGTAAGCATATAGAACACTTCCTTTGTGTGTATAGTGTTTCCCTTCTTAACATGAAACTTTTGTAGCACGATTGATAGAATTGGATATTTGCATTGGGGTGTTAGGTTTTCTATGTGTTTGAATTTATATAATATTTTAGGGGGGAAAACAAATTCTAGGACTTTTTTGGAAGGGAGAAAGCTTTAGTCTTAAGTTGCCTTATGTTTTGGATGGGGTTTGTGTTTTTGGATGTTTGTGTTTTTGGATGGGGTTTGTGTTTTTGGATGTTTGTGTTTTTGGATGGGGTTTGTGTTTTTGGATGTTTGTGTTTTTGGATGTTTGTGTTTTTGGATGGGGTTTGTGTTTTTGGATGTTGCCTTGTGTTTATGGATGGGGTTTGGTGTTTTTCCTCAAACATCCTGTGTATGGATATAATAATTTAGCAGGCAACCTTTATTAAGCTTTTACTGTGTGCCAAGCTTTGGGCTAAGTGCTCTATATGCATTGTCTGCTATGGAGTTATTGATATTTTTATTGCTTTTTTCAATACTAGAATTTTTATGTCTTTTATTTTAAGTGGAATGAGGGTAGGTAGTGAGATAGACTCCTGCATGCACCCCGACCTAGATCCACCTAGCAGCCCCCATCTGGGTCTGATGCCGGAATAAACCTATCTCTCCTCAGCGCCTGAGGCTGACACTGGAACCAGTTGAGCCACTGGCTGCAGAGGGAAAAGAGAGAAAAGGGGAGAGGAAGGGAAAGAGAAACAGCTGGTTGCTTCTCATGTGTGCTCTGACTGGGGGTCTGTACTCTAGGTCAACACACTATTCACTGAGCCAACTGGCCAGGGCCTAAATGTACATTTTCAAGTACATTCACGTTATTGTGCAAAACTTTTTATTTTCCCAAACTGAAACTCTGTATCCATTAAACACTAACTACCCCCCTCCCCGCCCAGCCCTGGCATCAACCACCTACTCTCTGTCTCTATAAATCCAATTGCTCTGAATGCCTCACATAAGTGGAACTACACAGTATTGATCCTTTTGTAACTGGCTTATTTCACCGAGCATAATGTCCTCAAGGCTCATCTGTGTTGTAGCACATGACATGATTTCTTAACTTCTTCAGAATAAATAATGTCCCATTGTACATCTAGGTACACTTTCTTTAGCCACTCATCTGTGGATGGACACGGCTTGTTCCTACCTTTTGACTATTGTGAGTAATGCTGCAGATGAACATGGGTGTGCTAATATCTGTTCCGGTTGAAATCTCTCTCTTTTAAAAAGAGCAATGCAAATGGGAAAATTCATGCTTTCTGGAGTTATTGTAATTCAAAATCCTAAACCTATATTTTTGGTTTGGAAAAGTAGATATCACAATAAGGGAACTGAAAATTTGAATGAACTATGTTAGGTGATTTTCCCCTAACAATATAAGAAAAGGAAAGCCAAATAACGTTGAATCTTTAAAGAGTTGCTGTGTTCATGTGAGGTGATGATTTAAAATACTTTTTAAAATAAGTGATCACCCCCCACCCCACAGATGAGTGGAAATCATTGGACTGTGGCATTTACAGGCCTAGATGGTGAGATGCCAAAATCCAGGCGACAGAGTACTTATGGAACCTCGAAGGAAAACCTACCTGAGAACCTTGTGACAAGCCACTCACTATAACCATGAGACGAGAGCAATTTGCTAATATTGCTCATTATGCCACTTACGAGAGGAAGTAGTGTACATTTATGTGTCTTTTTGTTTTTTATTTTCATGGTTACCCTAACAAAGCAACAATAGCAATTGGAAATACAAACTCCAGGGCAATGGAGCCGTGAGGTTTTATGGAGGAGGGTGCACCTGTGCAGGTACAGGAGGGTCTTAAGGAGGCTGGTGCTGGCTGGGCCCTGCCATACTGAGGGAGTCCCAAGGTCTTGGAAGGAGGCAGCACCCTGCAGTGAGCCTTGATGACAGCAAGGGGCAGCAGCGAGCAGCTCCCCGGCATTGCGGGTTCTAGTCTGGACGTTGGATCTGAGAAACTGGTCACCCAGTCCAATGACCAAGTGGCATAGAACCCTTGATGAATTATTTTGTTTCTCAAACAAATGGAAGAGGCCAAACTAACCACTAGTGTCTGTCATTTCCTGGCAAAAGCTTGCCATCTTTCATGGTTTAGCTTTATGTTTCTGACAACCCTTGGGAGAAACTATTTCAATGGCATAGAAAAGACTGAACAGAAATACTCTGGTTCCTCGCCCCCTCCCCACCCCCCACCCCACCCCCCATTACCATCACATTCTTGTCCAGGTCTCTGAGTCTCATTTTTATGTCCCATCTATGTATGGATTCATATAGTTCTTAGTTTTTTCTGATTTACTTATTTCACTCTGTATAATGTTACCAAGGTCCATCCATGTTATTGTAAATGATCCGATGTCATCATTTCTTATGGCTGAGTAGTATTCCACAGTATATATGTACCAAAGCTTTTTAATCCACTCGGCCACTGACGGACACTTGGGCTGTTTCCAGATCTTCGCTATTGTGAACAATGCTGCCACAAACATGGGGGTGCATTTCTCCTTTTGGAACAGTTCTATGGTATTCTTAGGGTATATTCCTAAAAGTGGGATAGCTGGGTCAAAAGGCAGTTCGATTTTTAATTTTTTGAGGAATCTCCATACTGTTTTCCACAGAGGCTGCACCAGTCTGCATTCCCACCAGCAGTGCAGGGGGGGGGGGGAGGGGAGGGGCACAAAGAAAACCAGATAGCCCTGGCCGGGTTGGCTCAGCGGTAGAGCGTCGGCCTAGCGTGCGGAGGACCCGGGTTCGATTCCCGGCCAGGGCACACAGGAGAAGCGCCCATTTGCTTCTCCACCCCTCCGCCGCGCTTTCCTCTCTGTCTCTCTCTTCCCCTCCCGCAGCCAAGGCTCCATTGGAGCAAAGATGACCCGGGCGCTGGGGATGGCTCTGTGGCCTATGCCTCAGGCGCTAGAGTGGCTCTGGTTGCAACATGGCGACGCCCAGGATGGGCAGAGCATCGCCCCCTGGTGGGCAGAGCGTCGCCCTTGGTGGGCGTGCCGGGTGGATCCCGGTCGGGCGCATGCGGGAGTCTGTCTGACTGTCTCTCCCTGTTTCCAAACTTCAGAAAAATGAAAAAAGAAAAAAAAAAAAAAAAAAGAAAACCAGATAGAAGGTGGCGGAAGACAATTTGACTTTGGGTGAGGGGTATGTAACATAATCAAATGTCAAAATAATCTGGAGATGTTTTCTCTGAACATATGTACCCTGATTTATCAATGTCACTGCATTAAAATTAATAAAAATATGATTTAAAATTTTTTTTAAAAAACTCTAATTCATGCTTTTTCCTAAAAAAAAAAAAAAAAGAAAAGAAATACTCTGGGATGTTCATGCTCACACTTTGGAACAGGGCTGAGAAATGGGACTTCCACTTTTGACTTTATATACTCCTGTATTAACTTCTCAATGCAAATCATTTTAACTATATTTATTTAACAAAATGTTTAAAATAATGGCAATATTCTATTTACATTTATTACCCCAGGAATAGTTGTAAGGGGACAAGTATTACAAACTTTAGTTCTTTTGTGATGAAAAAATAAATAAATAGAAATTACTCTTGTGCTTCTCAGAGAGAATAAAAAAGATATGAAGATCTCGAGTAATATTTCTCAACTAAGAAAAAAATAAGACAGAGTCTACAAAACTACCCCTACAACACACACACACCTCCGAGTTCCACAAGGGGAAGAGATTCCTGATGTGCCTGTGGACGCTTAGTTTCTTCTCCTTGGGACACCTGGACAGGTAAACACTCCAGGGCTGGCAGACTGCTATTCAGACAGATTCAGCCCTGATGAAGGCAGCCCAGGAAAGCTGCTCCACGGGGAAACAACCAGAACTCCACTTTTGCCCTGTTCTTGCAATGAATCCATCACTTGTGAAGGGAGCTGAGCTCATTTTCAGCTTTCAGGAAGACCAATGAAGTTGGGTCCCTTGATACCTATAAAAGGCCCCTGTGGGCCAGGCACCTGCTGGACCCTGCAGAGCAAAGCAACACAGAGAGGGGCCAGAGCCACGCCAGACCAGCTGGCACAGTCACAGCCTGTCTGTCCTTGCTCTGGGCTTGTGTCGCAGGTCCCCTGTCAAGTGCAGGGATGTCAACTCTGAGGAGGAAAGAGGACAGACATTAAGCCTCCATCCAGAGGTCAGCAGTTTAGGCCATGCTCCTGCAGGGTCACCGGGACCAATGGCAATGAGTGACAGCCCAGACCTCCCTTTCCTCTGGACGGGGCCAGGCCTCAAGCACATAGGCAAAGTTCTTAAAAGCACAGAAGCCCCTGTGACCCTGGCTAAAGTGAGTATGCTTGAGGGGAGCCAGGCTGGCTGTGCTCTTTAAAATCCTGGGGCTGCCTGACCAGGCGGTGGCGCAGTGGATGGAGCATCAGACTGGGAAGCGGAGGACCCAGGTTCGAGACCCTGAGGTCGCCAGCTTGAGTGCAGGCTCATCTGGTTTGACTAAAGCTCACCAGCTTGGACCCAAGGTCGCTGGCTTGAGCACGGGGTTACTCGGTCTGCTGAAGGCCCGCGGTCAAGGCACATGTGAGAAAGCGATCAATGAACAACTATGGTGTAGCAATAAAAAACTGATGATTGATGCTTCTCATCTCTCCTTTCCTGTCTCTCTGACTCTCTCTCTGTCTCTGTAAAAAAATAACTAACTAAATAAATAAAATAAAATAAAATCCCGGGGCTGTGTCCCTAGCGCCCTGCCCAGGGGCCCATCACTCCCGCTAGGAGGGTGCCCCTTCTACACCTCCACTGTCAGGTGACAGCAGCCCTGCCCCGCCACGGGAGAAGGCGGTAGGGGTGGGTGGGATGGAAGATTGGGGCTATTCCCAAACTGGGCGGGGTGGGAGGTGATGCAGGAAGAGAAGTGGGCGCGGGTAGGGATGCAGGTGGGGGCGCTGGAGTGGGTTGGACGTAAGGATGTGGAATTCTGTGCCAGGGGTGCTTACATGGGGAGCTGGAGGCGAGGAGCGGTGGGTGCCGGATCTGGCCGGTATTGGGGTCCACGGTTCCCTGGAGCCGTCCAGCGTGAGCTAGGGTGGAGGCTGGACCATTGGTGACTAGGGAGGGGCGCCGCGCGAGAAGGCGAGGGGGCCGGGAGGGGGCTCGTAGACCACGGGGATGGCCGGGTGGGGGTTGGGGGGCGGAGAAGGCGGGACCCTGGCGCGAGGCGCACCGTGGAGCCGCAGCGAGCTGGTAGAGGTCCAGAGTCGTGGAGCGGTAAGCTATACGCGCAGAGCATGGACGGGACGCGGACCCTGGCTGGCTGAATGGAACCTGCCTCTGGGAATTCTACGTGGGAAGTTGAGGGCGCAGCAGGGCTGGAGAGCGGGGCTCGGGACTTTCTGAGGTCCTTTTGGGATAACTGAGATTCCTGTGCTGCCGGAGGTCCCTGCAGAGTCGGGTTCTCAGCTGAGTAAAGGGTTTCTTAGGGGGTGGCCGGAAGCTGGGGGAAACGCTCTCTGGGGGGTGTGGGGGGGTCTCCTGGGTGGGGGGGGGTCTCCCTGGGGGGTGGAGGAGCAGGACTTGGACGTTTTGAACCCGGCAGGCTCAGGGGACACAGGAGGCTCAGGGGACACAGGCCCGCGGGGAGGGAGGGAGGACACCCCAGGCTGGTCTAGCAGCTCCAGGCTATCTGCACATTTCTCGGTTTTGTTAGCAACGATGTTGCCTCCTACATCCCTATAAGGAATGTTTTAAAAGTAACCCTTTAGCAAGAGTGCCAGAACCTGATTCTTGACCTATATATGCTGGTTACTTTGCGTTCAAGAGTGGAAAACTTGCCTGACTTGACAGTGATCCCTTCTTTCAGAGGCTGTCCTGACTGTAAGTGGCAGGGATGCGCACTACTTGCTTTGCGGTCGGCGCTCTGGACAGAACTCATCCTAAGATGTAGAGATCCTGGGTATGAATTTTTGTGACCTGGGCTTGAGAGACAAGTGGAGTTCGCAATTTTTATCTTATCAAGATATCGCCAAAACATGCCGTTTAAAAATGGTTAAATGCAAACAGCTGAGACGTGAATTCTGCGTTGGTTTCCAGGTGGCAAGGATTTAAAATGATGATGACACAATGTGTGTGTCGCTTCACTGGTAGTCCATCCCTGTGCGGTGGGGAATGTTGCGAAACAGATATTAAAGATTAGAGAGGAAAAGGGGGATTGCTTTCCCTCAGGTCAGTTTGTTCAGACAACCATCAGCTAATTTGGCCCATATTGTATGGGCGCAGCAGTTCAGTTCATGTTTAGAAGGTGTTATTTCTGCTTTACTGTTATAACTACCAGACTGTGCTGTGTAAGGTAGCCAGCAAAGGTTAACTGGCTCAAAGCTGTCTTAACAGCATTAAATAAAATTTATGTATTGCCACTGACCAGGCAGTTGCGCAGTGGATAGAGCATCGGACTGGGATGCAGAGGACCCAGGTTCGAGACCCCAAGGTCGCCAGCTTGAGCGCGGGCTCATCTGGTTTGAGCAAAAGTCCACCAGCTTGAACCCAAGATCGCTGGCTCCAGCAAGGGGTTACTCGGTCTGCTGAAGGCCCGTGGTCAAGGCACATATGAGAAAGCAGTCAATGAACAACTAAGGTGTTGCAATGTGCAATGAAAAACTAATGATTGATCCTGTGTGTCCCTGTCTATCCCTCTCTCTGACTCACTCTCTATCTCTGTAAAAAATAAATAAATAAATAAATAAATTATGTTTTGCTAATGAGAAAGTGAATTTTGACCCAGTTTCCTTGAATATTACTTATATTTTAAGTGGTATTCATTTTCTTTTTTAAATAATTTTTTTCTAGTCTTCAATTAAAGTTGATGTACAATATTATATTAGTTTCTGGTGTACCATCCAGTTATTAGACACTTATGTAACTTATGAAGTGATCATCTCAATAAATCTAATTATTCATTTCACACCATATATACTTATCACAATATTGGTGTGCATTTTCTTAACGAAAATAACTTTTACACTGTACATTTGAAACTTAAAATTAATTCTCTGTATTTATCACAGCCATTTTATAAAACCTCATTCACTCAAAGAATTTAACCAATAATTAGTGTTTAGGATATTACTATTCTTGAAATGCACCTAAGAGAGAGATGAAATAGAACATAGAATTTTTAGGATTTTACATCAGTATTGCACATAAGTACTTTAGTAAACACATAGCTTGTGTAATGTACTAATATATACTTTTCTAATATTTTAATTTATTGATTTTAGGGAGAGAAACGTCGACTTGTTGTTCTACCTCCTTAGGCTTTCACTGGCTGATTCTTATCTGTGCCCTGACTGGAGATGGAGCCCACGACCTTGCTGTATCCGGACAACATTCTGAACAACTGAGTCACCCGGCCAGAGCAATATCATCAGAGCATTCTAAACAGTGGCAAGGCCTCTGAGAAACATTTGCACTGTACCAAAATTCCGGGTCTAACTTGATTATTGTACAGTCTCTTTCATCCCTCCCCCCTCCACTAGATCATAGCTATTACCAACACTGTGTAGCACTTGTCATATTATTTTGATTTTGATCCGTTTTTTTACAAGTCTGCCTCTCCCCGAGATTGTGAACAAACCTCCTGAGGGTAAGCACCATATCCTAGTTACTTTGGTATCAACAGTGCCACAGACATAGGTGTTGATTAATGTTTCCCCAGTTCAAGAGGGAAAGATATCCAATACATGTGACTGTACACAGCATACATGTGTCTCTAAAAACAGTATGTTTTTGCAATTTCAATAAAATTATGATAAAATTTAATCTTAATTTTTATTCTTACAGTGATGGGAAATTCTTCATCATGATTACTAGGTTAATACTCTACTGCTTGCTTTGTAAAATCTCTGCATCTTCAAAGGTGTAACTTGGCAGTGGTTAATGTCAACAGTTTCTTCACTCTTACAATTTCTTTAATTTGAAGACTTAGTGGTTTGCTTTAAATTTGCTGTTAACAAACTAGTGAGGCTATATGTAAAAATCACTTAATGTTTTTCATTCAGTCTGCCTGATTATTCCCATAATTTATTGCTCATTTATTCATAAGACTCAATTTCCTATAGACTTTAAAATGATTTTTTTTTTTTTTTACAGAGACAGAGAGAGAGTCAGAGAGAGGGATAGACAGACAGGAACGGAGAGATGAGAAGCATCAATCATTAGTTCTTCATTGCGCGTTGCAATACCTTATTTGTTTATTGATTGCTTTCTCACATGTGCCTTGACCGCGGACCTTCAGCAGACTGAGTAACCCCTTGCTCGAGCCAGCGACCTTGGGTCAAAGCTGGTGAGCTTTGCTCAAACCAGATAGCCCACGCTCAACCTGGCGACCTCAGGGTCTCGAACCTGGGTCCTCTGCATCCCAGTCCGACGCTCTACCCACTGCGCCACTGCCTGGTCAGGCGAAAAATGAATTTTTTATCATAGGATGTACAAGAGATTACTGGTTATATACTAATAGAAATAGAGTTGAATAAAAAAATTTAAATTATATGTATACTGTAGAAAGTTATTTCTGCAAACACAGAAAACATTTTGACATGTGATTTGTGTCAGGAATATAAATAGAGGAATAAAATACCATAGTTATAAGGCTGAAAAGTTTTTGTTCACTAAGCAAGAGTAAAGATAATGTCTGAACTGTTGTTAGCATTTTACTAATATTTAACAATTTTAAATACTCTGGACTGGAAAAAAAAAAGTCAAAAGCTTAAAATGTAGTCTAACCAATGTTTCCAAACATGTTTTAAAATGTGGTAGAGAAAGATAACTCAAAAGGTAACTATTGTCATCTGAACAGTCAGCCTGGTGTGTGACCCCAGGCTGACACGTGGAAGGAGAAGCTACACTGAGCAGCTTCAAAACTGCTGGGTGTGTAACCTTAGATCACTACATCCTCTCTGGCTCCATTTCCCAATCTATAAAACAAGGAGGATAAACTAGACCACTTCTAAGGTTCTTCTAGTCCTAAACTGCAATGATGCCATATTTCTTCCATGGATCAGGAGAGAGATTCTGAAAGGATGGGATTTGGGTTTATATAGAGACATCACCTTTTAGTGACCATGCTGTGTTTATAGAGTCAGTGCTCTTTAGACTGGCTTATCTTGTGTTGCCAATATGACAAAGTTCTGTTCGGAGCAGTGGTTTGCCAATGTAAGCCTATAATTTTCTTTATTGTAATTTACTCTTGCCTCAGCAACCCTTCAGAAAGTGATATACTAGTAAATTCATTTTTATTTTTATTTTATTTATTTATTTATTTATTTTTACAGGGACAGAGAGAGAGTCAGAGAGAGGGACTCTCTCTAGGAACAGACAGGAACAGAGAGAGATGAGAAGCATCAATCATCAGCCCTTCACTGCGAGACCCCAGTTGTTCATTGATTGCTTTCTCATATGTGCCCCGACCGCGGGCCTTCAGCAGACTGAGCAACCCGCCCCCTGCTCGAGCCAGCGACCCTGGGTCCAAGCTGGTGAGCTTTTTGCTTAAACCAGGTGAACCCGCGCTCAAGCTGGCGACCTCAGGATCTCGAACCTGGGTCCTCCACATCCCAGTCCGATGCTCCATCCACTGCACCACCGCCTGGTCAGGCAGTAAATTCATTTTTAATTTAAGAATAGTGACTTTTCTTGCCCTGGCCGTTTGGCTCAGTGGTAGAGCATCAGCCTGGCGTGTAGAAGTCCCGGGTTTGATTCCCGACCAGGGCACACAGGAGAAGCGCCCATCTGCTTCTCCACCCCTCCCTCTCTCCTTCCTCTCTGTCTCTCTCTTCCCCTCCCGCAGCCGAGGGTCCACTGGAGCAAAGATGGCCCGGGCGCTGGGGATGGCTCCTTGGCCTCTGCCTCAGGCGCTACCGTGGCTCTGGTGCAACAGAGTGACGCCCCGGAGGGGCAGAGCATCGCCCCCTGGTGGGCAGAGCGTTGCCCCTGGTGGGCGTGCCTGGTGGATCCCGGTCGGGTGCATGCGGGAGTCTGTCTGATTGTCTCTCCCCGTTTCCAGCTTCAGAAAAATACAAAAAAAAAAAAAAAAAAAAAAAGAATAGTGACTTTTAAAAATTATTCACTTATTAAAACTTTGAAGACTAATGTTGAAGTATGTTCAAATCAACACATCAATGAAATGTCTAAAGAAAATGTTTAAATAAGTGAAAAATTCTAATGGTCTTTGGAAGTCTTCAGAGAAGTCACTTAAAAAGGGGGGGTGAGGAGGAAGGAGACTGCAGGGAAGGGGCTAAGGAGGAAGGGAGTTGTGGAGGGGGCCGTGTATGTGTGTAAGGGAGGGGGGGGGGGGGACGGGACAGCTGGCAGCAGCCCAGAAGCAGAACTTGTCTATTTCCTTTGTCAGAGTTGAAAATTTTTAAGTCATTATTTCATCTAGACCATGGTTCTAGATTCATGTGACAGTGAGTCACTCACATCTCCATTGTGTGGTTCAAAGTTATCTCAAAATGTTTTATCTAGCCCTGGCTGGTTAGCTCAGTGGCAGAGTGTCAGCAGGATGTCCTGGGTTCAATTCCCCTTCAGGGCACACAGGAGAAATAACCATCTGCTTCTCCTCCCCAAGTCTTCCCCGCACCCACACTCACCTTCTCTCTCTTTCTCTTCTTCTCCCACAGACATGGCTCAGTTGGTTTGAGTGAGTTGGCCTCCAGGCGCTGAGGATGTTTCCCATGGCCTCTGCCTCAGGCACTAAAAAAAAAAAAGGCTTGGTTGCTGAGCAATGGAGCAACAGCCCCAGATGGGCAGAGCATCACCCCCTAGTGGGCTTGCTAGATAGATCTTGGTCTGGCATATGTGGGAGTCTGTTTCTCTGCCTCCCCTTCTCTCGCCTAAAAAAAAAAGGTTTATCATTTTATTTCTTCCATGTGAAATTTAGGTACAGCTTGTCAAGTTCCACAAAAATCTGAGACATGGTTTGGATTGGATTGTGCTCAGTTGATAGAACCAAATTAACTTCTTTTTCTTTTTTTTTTTCTTCTTTTTTTTCTTTTCTTTTCTTTTCTTTTTTTTTTTTTTTTTACAGAGGGAGAGACAGACAGGGACAGAGAGAGATGAGAAGCATCAATCATCAGCTTTTCATTGCAACACCTTTGTTGTTCATTGATTGCTTTCTCATATGTGCCTTGACCGTGGGCCTTCAGCAGACTGAGTATCCCCTTGCTTGAGCCAGTGCCCTTGGGTCCAAGCTGGTGAGCTTTGCTCAAACCAGATGAACCCACACTCAAGCTGGCGACCTCCAGATCTTGAACCTGGGTCCTCCGCATCCCAGTCCGACGCTCTATCCACTGCGCCACCACCTGGTCAGGCCCAAATTAACTTCCTTTTTTTTGTTTTTTGTTGTTGTTTCTTTCACACCTAGTAACCCTGATCACAATCAAAATATGAACATATACATCGGGGTCAGGAAACTTTTTGGCTGAGATAGCCATGAATGCCACATCTTTTAAAATGTAATTCCAGGAGAACCACACAACAACCAGTGTACGTTAAGCATTATCCAATAAAAATTTGGTGTTGTCCTGGAGGACAGCTGTGATTGGCTCCAGCCACCTGCAACCATGAACATGAGTGGTAGGAAATGAATGGATTGTAATACATGAGAATGTTTTATATTTTTAACGTTATTATTATTTTTTATTAAAGATTTGTCTGCGAGCCAGATGCAGCCATCAAAAGAGCCACATCTGGCTCACGAGCCATAGGTTTCTGACCCCTGATATACATCATCTCAAAAAATTCCCTCCTGCTTCTTCCCAGTCAGTTGTCACCCTGCACAGGCAAGGACTGTTCTGATTTGTAACACCATAGATCAGTTTGCTTATTCCTGAATGCCACATACATGAAATCAGATAATATGTCATCTTCTGTGACTGGCTTCTTTTGCTCAGCATAATGACTGAGATTTATTCCAGGTTGTTGTGTTGTGGTCATAGAACTGCATTCCTTGTTATTACCGAATAGTTATTTGAACACACTATAATTTGTTTATTCTTTCTCTTATAACGGACATATGGATTGTTTTCCATTTTAGTCTAGTATGAGTAAAGCTGCCATGAATATTCTTGAACAAATCTGTATGGGTGTGGACGTATGTTTTCATTTCTTAGTAGTAAATACCTGAGAGTGAAATTACTGGGTCAACAAATAAGTATATGTTTAATTATATAGAAAACTGCCTAAATTGTTTTCAAAGTTACTGTAACATTTTATATCCCCACCTTCAATATATGAGAATTCCAATTGTTCCACATCCTCACCAGACACCTGACACTGTCAGTTTTGTTAATGTTAGCCAGTGGGTGTGAAGTGGTATCTCAATTTAGTTTTTTGTTTTTTTTACAAATTAACTTCTTTACAATAGATTTTCCCACCACTAAGCACCACATGTCCCCTGATGAAGAGCTTCTGTTTGACCTTCATTGGTGCTCTAGGCCAGTAGTCTCCAACCTTTTAAGGGCCATGGACTAGTTTAATGTCAGAAAATATTTTCACGGACCAGCCTTTAGGGTGGAATGGATATTTGTATCACGTGACTGAGACAAGCGTCAAGAGTGAGACTTAGATAGATGTAACAGAGGGAATCTGGTCATTTTTTAAAAATAAAACATCGTTCAGACTTAAATACAAATAAAAACGGAAATAATGTGAGTTATTTATTATTTTTCTGCGGACCGGTACCAAATGGCCCACGGACTGGTACCGGTTCGTGGCCCGGGGGTTGGGGACCACTGCTCTAGGCCACTGCCCTGAAAGTCTCACACACTTTTCTTTCCTTAGATTTATTCCTAGGTACTTAATCATTTTTCTAATTTTTTGTTCTAAATTGTTTTTGTATTATAATTCCTGGTCATTTGTCATTGGTACTTAAGAACATTAAATATTTCTTTGTTTTTCCTGACATCTTATACCCAGAAATTACATACATAAAATATACAAATCCGAACTGCACAGCTTGATTAATATTTACGTGTGCATGTATACACACCCATGTAACCCGTGGGCATCTGAGGAGCCAGGGGAGGAGAATATGGAGAGGCCTGTTTGACCCTCGCTGTTTGTACCATCTGTAGGATGCTGGAACACGATTTTTGGATGTCCTCTTCATTCTGGAATTAAAAAGAAAAAGGAAAGATTTAAATCTGAAACGAATGCTAGCTCTGTCTCTGGGTTAACGGCCTCCCCTGGCTCACTGCTCACACCTGGGCCAAACATACGCTCCTCTTCCCCTTCTGCTCCCAGTTCTCCTTCTCTCATCCCCTCCCTGGGGCCTGTTCCCACCCCTGGGACCCTCCCTGCTCAGGCCCTGCTCACCGAGGAGTCAGACTTGCTGATCTTGATGATGTAGTCGATGACTGAGTTCCCCTTGGGCAGGTCCAGGTAGTTGTACTTTCCCAGCTTCTCAATGAAGTGCAAGAGGGCTGTCGGCACCTGTGGGGTCACAGAACATTACATGGCAAGACAGGAAAGCAGGTCGGGGACTCCAGTATGGCCCTCATGCTCCAGGTGAGGGCACAGAGGACCAATGTAGGTGAGGGACTCAGTTCTCTTGACTGCAAGCCCAGTGTGACTCCAGATATTGACAGACCACCAGCCACTGAACCTAACCACTTTTCTACTTCACCCTGAAGTTCTAAACCACATCAGCTTCCAGCATCCTTCTAGAGAACTCTGAGCAATTAGCTTGCCCACATCTTCTCTCTCCAGAGATATGAAAATCAGTAGGAGTGTTGAGTAGGGGTAGAATCTGGGCCCAAAAAAGTCCCATGCTCTGGCCTTCCCAGGGCAAACCAGGAACAAATCCCACAAGGCCGGAGGCCCAGCCCTCAGGATTCCAAACTCTCCGTTAACCCTCTGATGTTTGTGGACTTTGTTTTTAGGGATGATGCCACTGTCATCCATCTGGCATCTCAGACCTCTGCTCCCCTGCTCTCCTGTCTCTGTTATCCAAGTTGGAAATCTCTACTGGCTGCAGAGCTTGTTAAAAATATGAGTTTCTCACAGAGTACTGAATCTGTGATGTGGAAGATAAGGTAGCAGAAAACACCCAATCAGAACAGCAATAAGAAAACAGAATCCCCCAAAATGAAGATAGTTTAAGGTGCTTCTAGTATGACATCAAGCCTACAAATATTTGCATCATGGGGATGCTAGAATGAGGAGAGAAACAGCAAGGAATTAAACTTATTTAAAAAAAATAATAATGATGGAAATATTCCCTAACCTGGTGAAGGAAATAAACATCTCAGTCCAAGAAGAACACAATCCCAAACACTATGAATCCAGAGAAGCACAGACCAAGACACATCATAATTAAAATGTAAAAGGTTAACAACAAACAGAGTCCTAACAGCAGCAAGAGGAAAGCAGTTGGTTACCTATAAGGGAGCTCCCATAAGACTGCAACTGATTTCTCAATATAAACTTTGCAGGCCAGATGGGATTGGCAAGAAATACTCAAAGTGATGTAGAGCAAGAACCTACAACCAAAATTACTCTGCCCAGCCAAGTTATCATTTAGACTAGAAGGACAGATAAAAAGCTTTCCAGACAAGAAAAGGCTAAAGGAGTTTATCACCACCAAACCAATGTTACATGAAATGTTAAAGGATCTTCTTTGAGAAGAAGAGGAAGAGAACAAGATTAAAAATATGAATATTTAAAAGGCAATAACTAAATATCTATTCACAATTAGTTTAAATGCAAATAAATTAAAGGCACCAATCAAAAGACGTAAGGTGGTAGAACGGATAAAAACACAGGATCCGTATACATATGCTGCCTACAAAAGACTCATTTCAGATCAAAAGACATACAGAAACTGCGAGTAAAGAGATGGAGAAAATATTTCATGAAAATGAAAACAAAAAGCTGAAGTAGCAATTCTTATACCAGACAAATTAGACTTTAAAATAAAGGCTATAAGGGGAAACATAGACCTAGCAATTATACTTTGGGGTATTTATATGAAAAAACCAAAACACTAAATTGTACAAACACATGCATCCATATGTTTATTGCGGCATGATTTACAACAGGTGCAAGATATGGAAGCAACTGAAGTGTCCATCAAGAGATGAATGGATATGATCTGGGTTGACACCTGGACTCAGGGGCCACCAAAACACCAGCTTACCACTTTTCTCTCATGGAACCCAAAACCAAACTCATTGGAAACATGGCACTGTTGCCTATCAGAAGTCAATTCATAGACTTGCCACTAGAGACACAAAAGATACAAACATTGTGGATGGAGCCATCTATTACTTCTAGGCCAGTGTCTTCTTCACAAACTATGAAATTAAGAATGAGGGTGATAGAACCTTGAATACATAACTCTCTACATTTTCTGAGTATCTAAAAAGACTCCAAAAGTATGATTCTAAGGCAAAGGTGAAAAAGAAATGTAGGCCCAGGCCAGTTGGCTCAGCGGTAAAGTGTCAGCCTAGCATGTGAAAATCCCGGGTTCGATTCTCAGCCAGGACACATAGGAGAAGCGCCTATCTGCTTCTCCACCCTTACCCCTCTCCTTTCTCTCTATCTGTCTCTTCCCCTCCTGCAGCCAAGGCTCCATTGGAGCAAAAGTTGTCCTGGGCTCTGAGGACAGCTCTATGGCCTCCACCTCAGGCTCTAGAATGGCTCTGGTTGCAGCGGAGCAATGCCCCAGATGGGCAGAGCATCTCCCCCTGGTGGGCATGTCGGGTGGATCCCGGTTGGGCGTATGTGGGAGTCTGTCTCTCTGCCTCCCTGCTTCTCATTTCAAAAAAATACAAAAAATAAAAATATTTTAAAAAAAAAGAAAGAAATGGCCTGACCTGTGGTGGCGCAGTGGGATAAAGCGTCGACCTGGGACACTGAGGTCGCAGGTTCGAAACCTTGGGCTTGCCCGGTCAAGGCACATATGGGAATCGAAGCTTCCTGCTCCTCCCCCTTCTCTCTCTCTCTGTCTCTCTCTCTCTCACTCCTCTCTCTCTAAAAAAATCAATAAATAAGATATTAAAAAAAAAGAAAGAAATGTATACACAGGGAAGCACTAGTTTTCCTATTTCTCGAGAACCTGGCTTTTAACTTAACACAATTTATGCCAACCTGTGAACAAACAAAAAGATGAAGCAATATGGGCCTATCTACAATAGCTAAGGCAAGAGTCTGGACTGAGACTGTGTGAGAAAGTTTTCAAGTCTTGGAATGATATACCCAGCAAGTGGTGAACTTGCTTTGTGAAGAGACAATTCATGAACTAGAGTCTTTCAAGGCCTGTACCAAAAAAGGAGCTTGGGCAGATGCTATTTCCAGTGTTTTACAGCAAGACTTACACAGTTACTTGCCTTTCTTTCATAAAGTTTTACAGAGAAGAGAGAAGACAGAAGTAAATGTGTCTTTACTTGAAAAGTTAATTATCAAGAATTGGGGGGGGGGGCGGCTTGGCCATTGGCTGAGCAGTAGAGCATTGGCCCGGTGTGTGGAAGTCCTGGGTTCAATTCCAGGCCAGGGCAAGCAGGAGAAGTGCCCATCTGCTTCTCCACCCTTCCGTCTCTCCTTTCTCTCTGTCTCTCTCTTCCCCTCCCACAGCCAAGGCTCCATTGGAGCAAAGTTGGTCCAGGCGCTGAGGATGGCTCCATGGCATCCACTTCAGGCACTAGAATGGCTCTGGCTGCAGCGGAGCAACGCACTAGAGTGGTCCTGGTGGGCATGCTGGGTGGATCCTGGTCAGGCGCATGCGGGAGTCTGTCTGTCTGCCTCCTCACTGCTTCTCAATTCCAAAAAATTTTTTAAAAAAGAATTTGGGGGTTTGAAAGAATAAATTGTCAAAAGTTGGTTTGAAATTTTCCGCAATATCAAGCTGAGCTTAAAAGTAATAATTAAAAAGTTTCTAACACCAAAAAATAGAAGAAGCGGTACATATATACAAAAAAGTATGGCTCAGCCATAACTGCGTTGTACACCTGAAACAAACATAATATTATATATCAACTGCAATTGATATACAAAATAAAATATTTTTTAAAAAAGAAAACAATATATATATGGCTTCTCAGATCCCATACCAGATGCAGTGTTTGAGGACTTCTCTTCCCCTCCCTCTCCCATCCTCTCTCTCTCTCCCCTGTTGCAGCTAGTGGCTCGTGGTTGGAGATTTGGCCCCAGGAGGGGGTTTGCCAGGTGGATCCCCGACAGGACGCATGCGGGAGTCTGTCTCTATCCACCCTCCTCTCGTTTAAGAAAAAGAAAGGGCAGTCAGACTTAATCCTGGGACCTTGGGGCTGGAGGAACCCTGAAAGTTCACCGAGGGTTAAGGAACCCCAAGTCTGCCTGGTCCTGTTTCTAAAGCAACACCACATTTATCTATGGCACTGGGACTGGTGGTGCGAAAGCAGCAGAGGTAGGGTGACGACAGAGCAAGGTCCTCTGCCTCCACCAGTTGTATTCCAGGAGAAGACAGACTCCAGGAAATAAAGACAGAAGGCTCCCACATCCCAACCTTCCATGCGAGCATCATGAGGAGAAATACTTGAGAGTCACAGAGGAATGATGCAGATGATGGTGGACACAGCAGCCGATGGAAGAGGGGCAGCTGTGATCCCGGGCAGAGCAGCCACCACGCAAGGAAGTTAATGTGTACGTTGTTTCACTTGGGGGATGGGTATTTGTGAGCACAGACTCTGCATGGTGGCAGGGTGCCAGGTGCGTGGCAGCAGATCAGTACCTGCAGGCAGGCAAGAGTGGGGACAGGGAGAAAAAGTTAACTTTCTCATCAGGTGACCGAGCCAAATGATGACTGGAATTCAACCACTTTCTTCTCGCTGGCCAAGGAGTCAGTGGCTGCAGGAGACCGCGGTGCTGATGCAGAGATGAAGGACAAGCAGGAGGATGTGGCGGGGAGCCAGTCTAAGGCGGAGACTGAGGCAAGGCTCCTCCCCAGCCCTATTCCTGCAGCCGGCTGCTTCCCTACTCCCTACTCTGCTCCACCCTGTTCCTTTTGTAAAAACCGAAGAATTTTCAGTGGATTAGACCTTTATTTTTCTATCTGGTTTGACGGTGGCTTTGGGGGAAGAGGGAGAGGAGTAGGCTGGGGGATTGAGGTGGGGGATCATTGTAGGTATTGTCACCTCCTCCTCCCTCCTTCCCCCGTTACACATGAGCGAATGTACATCCATGCACACTCATCAGAATGTTAATTTATTTTGCTTCCTCTTTTGGTTATGCCCATTTTTCACATGGTAGAAGGGGGTGAGCAATAGGAATGTGGGATCAGATGTGAAACCAGGGTGGAGAGGGAGAGCTCCTGGGCGGGCATCTTCCTCCTCCTCCCTCCTTCTCCCCCCTCCTCCCTGTCCGTTTCCAAGCACGTGGCCTCCGTGTGGGTGCTGGGAGCGCAGAAAACCACTGTTGTGCCCGTTACTTCTTTCTGATCTCTTCCTCATCCAGATGGTGTGGTTGATGATTTCTTATGGGGTCATGGTGACCAACCCCTGGGTCCCCTTCCAGTATTTCCTCTCCGATCTCTTTCTCTTCTCAGCCAGGTCATGTCCCCACCCCCCATCAGCCTCTTCTCTGCATATTGCTGAAGGTCCAGGCTCACCTCAAGTCCTGTACTTGAGCAATAAAGTGGAAACAATAAAAACTGAGTGTCAGGCAACCTTTTTTGTTTTGGCCTTAGAGGGTGGGCATGCATGCCTACATTGTGGAGGACAAATTAAAGGAGTCACCCACCACATCTCCAGTCCTGCTTAAAATGCAGCACCTGATAGAGAATTGGTGGTTGAGCCGGGAGCAGCGCTGCCACGCAGGGCCTCCTGGGCTCTGCACAGGCGGCTGGCTCCAGGGCCGCGCTGAGATCCTCCACGTGTTTCCACACTCCCCGCAGCAGTCGGGCAGTTTCTGCCAGCTCTGGTTCTCTTCCCAAACAATAAGGACGTGGAAAACTTCTAAAATACAGGGGCCACTTATGTTTAGTTTGAAGTTAGACTTCTCTATCTGCCTAACTAATCCCATAGAAAGAACAGGCTCCCTTGGTTTCTTAAAAGGAAAAACCTGCCTGACCTGCAGTGGTGCAGGGGATAAAGAGTCGGCCTGGAATGCTGAGGTCGCTGGTTTGAAACCCTGGGCTTGCCTGGTCAAGGCACATACAAGAAGCAACTACTATGAGTTTCTGCATCCCACGCCTTACCCCGAACCCCCCCCCCCACACACACACACTCACCCTATTTCTCTCTCTCTCTCTCTCTCTCTCTCTTTTCTCATAAAAAAGGGTAAAAATCCCTGATGTCACTAAAAATTCTGTCACAATGAAGAGGGAAGAACAGTCCTCAAAGCCAGAGAACACAGGCATGTAGACTCACTTTTCAGTTTCCTTCTGGGTTCTAACATGAAAAAACTGCTTTTTTCCAACTGTCTGACCCTTCACTCCTGTAACATGGGCCCTGGGAGAGACCACGGGGCACAGGCAGCTATGCTGAGCCTTCTCCTGAACTCGGCTGCATGCCGGGGCCTCCATCCATGCTCCTCTCCTCTGCTGTGCGGGCTGTTCAGTAATTCCTGCACAGTGACAGAGCTATCTGCTTCCCCACATGCCTGTAAGCCAGGGGTCCCCAAACTTTTTATACAGGGGGCCAGTTCACTGTCCCTCAGACCGTTGGAGGGCCAGACTATAAAAAAAACTATGAACAAATTCCTATGCACACTGCACATATCTTATTTTAAAGTAAAAAAAAAAAAAAAAGGGAACAAATACAATATTTAAAATAAAGAACAAATAAATTTAAATCAACAAACTGACCAGTATTTCAGTGGGAACTATGCTCCTCTCACTGACCACCAATGAAAGAGGTGCCCCTTCCAGAAGTGCCGCGGGGGCCGGATAAATGACCTCAGGGGGCCACATGTGGCCCGCGGGCCATAGTTTGGGACCCCTGCCTGTAAGCGGTCCTTCCAGAAGAATTTCCTCCACAATTTTACTATGGAAAATAAACTTACATGTAAAAAAGTTACACCAAGTCACACAATATGACTGGTACTGGAGCCAGAACTAAAATGTGCTCGTCTCCGTATCACCCCTTCCTCTCTTGCTGGATTCACATCACCATCCTGGGCTTGGAGCTTATGTCAGGGTTTTGTGGGGGTTTTTTGGGTTTTTTTTGGTATTTCAAGCTTAGACGTAGCCCTGCAGCCAACGATAACAGCTAACCCTCATCATGCACAATGGAAGCCTCGCACTACTCCAAGAGCCTCATACGGAGTGACCGTCATCTTCACAACCGTCCTACAAAGGAGGGACCACTTCATTTTACAGATGAGAAAACCAAGTCTCAGAAGTTAATGCAAAGATCTTCCTGGAATGTGAGATCTCTTGAACAAATCTGAAGTTGGCCCCGAGGTTCATGTGACGCAGGGCAAGTTGAACCTTTCTCCTGAACCGCAAAAATACGGAGATGGACAAAGCGCTCCTGAGGGTCCTTCCAGCTCTGAGTGCTTCAGTAGCAATCCCTAGAATTTAAAACAATCACTTCTGTAGCACCCTGCAGCTGGACAAGCCTTGGTTTATGTGACATTATCGTCCTGTGAGGATGTTTTATTAAAGTGGCCAGAAGTCTAAGTTAAAAATAAACCCACGACCCACTCCACTCTGCTCTCAGTGAATGCTCACATTCATTTAACAGGTTGTTGCACCTTCCTCATCAACACTGAAGTCTTTCTCTATGGAGAGAATGTGCTCAAGTGACAACCAGTAGCAATCAGTACTTTTAGCTGTTAGTACAAGTTTGCAAGTAGTGTCTGGAAAATTTTAAATAGAGTTTAGACCTTAGCTGGGTTGCTCAGTTGGTTAGAGTGTCATCCGGATATGCTGCAGTTGCAAGTTAGATCCCCTGTCATGGCAAATACAAGAATCAAACAATGAATGCATGAATACTTGGAAAAACAAATTGATATTTCTTCCTTCTCTCTCTCTACAATCAATTAATGTTTTCAAAAATTTTACTAATACAGCTTGACCAGTGGTGGCGCAGTGGATAAGAAATGACCTGAGATGCTCTGGTCCCAGGTTTGAAACCTTGAGGTTGCCTGCTTGAGTGTGGGCTCATCCAGCTTGAGCACAGGCTCAATAGCTTGAGTGTAGGGTCATTGGCTTGAGTGAGGGATCATTGACCTCATCCCATGAGCCCAAAGTCTCAGGCTTGGCATGGGGTCACTGGCTCAGCTGGAGCCCCTGGGTCAAGGCACATATGAAAAGCAATCGATGAACACCTAAAGTGCCACAACTACAAATTAATGTTTCTTATCCCTCCCTGT
Organism: Saccopteryx leptura; assembly: GCF_036850995.1. Classification (NCBI taxonomy): domain Eukaryota; kingdom Metazoa; phylum Chordata; class Mammalia; order Chiroptera; family Emballonuridae; genus Saccopteryx; species Saccopteryx leptura. Next base: position 130,546,869 of record NC_089504.1, read on the forward strand.
CTCTGTCTCTCTGTGCCCAAGTGGTTCAGGGTGTTGACTCTGGGAAGACTGCCTGGGCTCCATCTGGCCTCCCCATTTGTTTGCTCTGTGTCTTTGGGAAAGTTACCTACCTTCTCTAAGCTTCAGTGTTTTCATCTATAGTATGGTGATAATGATGGTACCTTTCTCATAGGATTGTTCTAAACGTTAAAGGACTTAAAACTTGCAGCGGAATTACCGTTCCTGGAATGTAGTCAGTGTGCAGCAAATGTTCGCTCTTGATAACTTCTCTGCTCATTTGCTGCCTATGGTGTTCCTCCACTAACCTGCTATCAGGAGTTACAGAAAGTGTTAGGTGTCCCTTTTGTGTGTATTTGTGCTAAACATACCCAAGGAGCACATAAGCAAGAGGACACAGGCCTTCAAGAGCTGTCAGTTCCAGATTATGGCCACCCCATGCCCAGTGATCGACATGGATGTCAAAAACTGTCCACCAGAAATGTTTGTGTCTCTTCACCAGGACTGTGGCTGCAGTTTGCCTTTCTCTCAGGAGAGTGTTGGGCTTTTAGCATACTTTAATTTTCTTCCCTGGTACAGTATTTGCCACCTATAGACAGTTTCATGGGATGAGGAGAGGGCAGGAAGACCATCTCCTGGACAGAGATGGTGAGTTGGTTGAGCGTGGATATGGGCCTTCCAAGTGTCTGAGGGAGACGAGGATGCCTCTCAGGGGCCCTCCAAACCAGGTTCCAGGTCAGCCCATTGATCTCCCATCATATGTCAACTTGCTGGACCCTGGGACGTACTGAAGCTGTGTACAGCGTGTTTCCTGTTCTCAAGGATCTTGCAGTCCAGAATGGGAGAGCAGTAAATGTTGGTTGTTTCTTAACTGTTTAGCATGAACTGTGTGGGCATCTCAGGATCTGGAGAAGAGAGAATTAAGTAAGAATAGATGGCACGTTTATCAGTCTGAACTCCCCAAACCAGTTTAAGCACAAAGTAACCAATCAGTAGAGGAGGTTTCAGAGCTGAAAGGTGTAAATCAGTGGTGCCCAACCTTTTTTGGGCCACGGACCGGTTTAATGTCAGAAAATATTTTCACAGACCGGCCTTTAGGGTGGGACGGATAAATGTATCACGTGACCGAGACAAGCGTCAAGAGTGAGTCTTAGACGGATGTAACAGAGGGAATCTGGTCATTTTTTAAAAATAAAACATCGTTCAGACTTAAATATAAATAAAATAGAAATAATGTAAGTTATTTATTCTTTCTCTGCAGACCGGTACCAAATGGCCCACGGACCGGTACCAGTCCGCGGCCCGGAGGTTGGGGACCACTGGTGTAAATGATGTCGTCAGGACCGGGCTCTGCTTTCACTCCATCCTGCTCTCTGCCTGTGCATAGGCCCCATCCCCAGGTAGGTCTTGCTCTCGCGGTGGCAAAGTCACAGCAGTAGGGTCAAGGCTCCTAGATTCAAGTTCAGGTCCAGCATTTCATTGGACGTCCTACTCGCCCATTGGATCAGCCTGGTTCTCCTGTCTGTGCCAGAGCCAGCTGCTGTGGTGAGAGGGGCGTGACACACTGCCTGGTTCAGAGCTGCTCACCTGCATTACCCTGGGCCCTGGGTCTAGCCCCACCTGAAGTCCAAGGATGAGTCTATAGGAGTGATGGTTTCTGCCATGAAAACTGGGGCTGATACCTGAATAAGGAAATAGTGGACAGTAGTGAGGAGAACCACCTGCCTGTACTCGTGGTCAGAGAAGTCCTCCTGAAGGAAAGGGTGTGAACTAGGCCACAGCAGGGGCAGGCTGCGGTGAGACAGGACAGGGCATGTGGGCCTGAAGGCCATCTGGTGGGGTCTGGATATGTGTGTCAAAGGCTCCGAGGCTGGAACATGGAGCACGGTGTGTGCCAGCTCCCAGAGCACAGACAGTGCTGCCTGTCCCATACATTCATCTCTGCCACGCAGGACAGGACAGGGTGTGAAAAGTGAACCTGCCATGCGTCTGTGGATCTCACTCTCCCCTCTGGTCGCCCATTGGGAGCTTGCTTCTGGCTGAGGCTCTGCAGAGCTGTGGGAGTGCTCCAGGGCAGAGGAGTGGGGGTGCTGGGGGAGGGAGACGGTGGGATTGTAAGTCAGGGCTCATGGGGGCTTCTCTGAACAAGGCGGGACTGTGAGCTTGATCCAGGGGTTGTAGGGAGCCTGGATAGGCACTTGAGCAGAAAGTGATGGGACAGAAAAGTTCTGGGAAGGTCTGTCAGGCAGTGGTCACAGAGTTGACAAGAAGGGAGAGAATGGATTCCAGGGACACCTGGAAGCTGTCTGTACAGTCAGGGCATGGGAGGAATAAGGCTGCAGTCCACGGGAGGTACAGGCAGGGAGGACTGGATAAGGGACATTTCAAAGGGAACAAAGACAACATGACAGAATGGGGAAGAGCATGAGGGTAAGGGAGGGGTCAGGGGTGACTGGGGCCAGGGTGGGGAGTGGCTGTAGCCTCTTTCTTCCATGCCCCCTCCCCATCCTGGAGCAATGAACAAGCAAAGGGCTTTTCATTTCTCATGGGCGTCTGTGATGGGCATGTGATCCCAGCTTGAGAATCTTCCCCCTTAAACGTGCTCCTCCCACTTGTAAACCTTGCAGAAAAGAGGCACTTTCTATCTCTCCCCTCACTTCAGGCCCGGGCCCCTGACCCCACTGGAGCCCGTGCCCAGTCTTCAGGCAGGTGAGCTCACAGAAAGTTAGCGTTCCAAGCTGGCGTTCCTTGCTCTTGCTCTGCCGCAGTGGGAGCCGTGCAGAGATTGGAGAGAGTGACAAGACCTCTCAGGCTCTCCCGAACCTTCCTCTTCCAGCTCAGACCCTGGCTTCTCTTCCTCCCTAAGGCTCTCCCTGGCCCTCACCTGCCCCCATCTTCACCTGGGAGGAGCCATGCCCAAAATATCTGCCCAGAGATGTCCCCTGCTTTACAAGACTTAGAGGATGAGGCAGAGGGTGTTGTGGTGACATAGGGAAGAGAAGTTGGACAGATTCTGCATGTGGAATTTGAGGTGCTGTCACTTGCCACTCCGGTCAGAGCCACATCGGCCCCCCAGGGAAGCTGTAGCTCCTGCCTCCATCCTACCTCCTGGGAAAGGGTCTATTTTCTCTGCAAAGCTTTTTCCTTTTCTCTCTTTGTCTTTCTACTTCTTACCTCTTCCCTTCTCTTCCTCTCCTCTCCTATTCCTCCCTTCTTTTCACCTCCCGCACACTTTTCCTCACTTCCTTCTTCCTGTCAGCCCTTCCTTTATCCTTCCCTTTTCTCCCTCTTTCTCGCTACTGACTGGCATCTGATGTCTCTCTCCCAAGGTTAGAAAGCACTCAGTCAGCTGCCTGCACAATTAGCGGATCATTCCTAATTATCCCTGTGAACTAGGCCTGTGAGTGGAGGAGATAAAGGTGAACAGCCCAGGTCAGGGTCTGCTGTGCCGGGGACGGGACAGGCAAGGGGAGGAGAAGCAGCAGTTAGGGGGCAGGAGTAGGTGCGTCCTCCTGAGGCCCCCTCTGCGGACTGGGAGCTGACTGGCCTGCTGATCTGATGGTGAGGAACCGGGCAGAGCAGTCCTGTGGGGCGAGGAGGGGAGGGAGGGTCAGCTTCAGAGGTGGCAGGGCAGGGAGCCCAAGCACTCTCCTGGCCAACCTGTCCCCCTCCCTGTGTCATATGAGGAGAAGGGTGGTCCCTAGGCGCCTCCTGAATGCCTCCCGCCCCAGCCCGAGGAGCTGCTCATGGTTGCTCTGCCCTCCGCACTCCATGGTGTTCTCCTGCAAAGTGCTTGTTCCCAGCCTGGGACTTCCTTCTCTGTCTGCCCAGCACTGCCTCTTCTGGCTTTCCCCTGAATGCCTAGAGTCCCTCATCCCTCCCTCCCTGGATGGCTAGGAATAGCACACGTGAACCAAGGACTTAGCATATGTCACCTAGTACAGGAGCACTAGACATACATTTGTTCATTTTAGCCTTTACTATAATTCCATGATATAGAAGCTACTACTACTTCTCAGCTGACAAGACTGAGGCATAGGCCAACTGGGTGATGTACCCAAGGTCATGCTGCTACTAAATAGATGTTCACCCAGGTCTATGGGACATTGTATTTATTTATCTCCCCAGTAAACCAGTATCTGCTTGAGAGCAGATGTGTGTCATCTGATTATCTGTCCCTGGCCCTGAGCAAACTGGGTGAGCCAGTTCTGTCTCAGATGCTGACCGGGCAGCCCTTCCTCTGCTAGGGTCTGAGCACACATGTTCTAGGGACATGGCGTACGTGGGAAGTAGGGGGCTCTCTTTGTGAGCGCCTCTAGTTTCTGGATCCTTGAAGAATTTTCTGTAGGTTTGTTTAGTAGTCATAAATTCTAGAGCTTTAGAATAGTTCTGATTTTAAATCTTGTTCCATTAGGTAGAGCCAGAACTCCATCCTTCAGGGTAGAGGGAACCTGGACAGACAGGTGGGGGGGTTCCCAGTCCACCTTAATCCAATGGAAAAGGGGGGGGCTACTAAAATAATTGGAAACTACAGCAACAAAATATCCACGTGTCCCTTAAAGTGTAGAATTTCAGTTTTAATATGTCTCCCAGCCATACCATCCAAAAGTGGCACAGAGTTCCTTGTTGGATCTTATGTCACATTTAGGTACTGGGCACATCAATGATCCCCAGGGTCCCCCTCTGCAGGGTGGCACCTAGGCTGGGATTGGAGCAGAACCAGGTTGTCTGGACACGACTTCCTGAGCTCAGGGGGATGCAGTCAGCATCCATCAGGAAGAGCCTTTCTCACAGCCAGGCTGCTGAGGGCTCCTCTGGACCCCCAGAACCTTGGGCCAGGCAGGTCTGTCCCTCAGCCTGGCCCTGTCTGAGCAGCCTTCCTTCCCCGCCCCCAGCTCCAGTCCAGGGAGCTCCCAAGGAAGTGGTGGAGCCCTGCAGCAGCCGGGCCTCTCTGCTGGAGTCCATCCACCACCAGGCTGAGAGCCTCAGCAAGGCCAAGCTCCACAGTGTCAAGGAGATCAAGCTAGAGGAGAAGAAACAGAAGGAGCAGGAGCACAGTGGGAGCCCTATGCCCCCTCCAGTAGGGCTCTAAGAAAAGGCCCACCTCTTCTAACCACCACCATGCCAACAGGGTGCTCCTTGTCACCCAGGTGTCAAAGGCCAGGCCCCTGCTCTCCCCAGGTATGTGCTGGAAACCCTGGTGGCCTCCCTAGCATCCTGTCTCTGCTGCCTGGGCAATGCATTCCTGTTGGCTTCTGGGGCTGCTGAGTGGGACCTTCGTCTCTAATCTGGAGAGCACGGAGCCTCATCCAGCTCCAACGACAAGAGAGAATCTTCTCACACTCTGCCAGCTATCCAAGCAAATGGTCAGGACCGGAGATATTTTAGAAACAGAGGACCTGAAGGAGTTGCTCGGTTCTGCTTCTCTAAGCCTCTTGGGGCTGCAGGTTCCTTCTGCTGTGACGCTGGCATAAATATAACACCTGGGCATAAAGCAACAGTGCCCTGGATGTCAGCAGTCCTGAGCTGCAGTCCCAGCTTTGCTTCTGAGCTTGCACTGTGACCTAGGCAGACTGCAACCTCTCTGGGCTGGTTTCCTCATCCATTCACAGGGGCTGCTCATTCACGCCCCTTTGTCTCACAGGGTGGCTATGAGGGAGTTGCTCAGATGTCAGCCATGTCCTTTCCACTGCCCTGGTGCTGTGTCCTCTGACAGGCAGAAGCTCCAGGAGCAGGTGGTGACACGGCTGTGGAGGGCTGGGGTGTGTCAGTAGTGAAGAAAAGGACAGATGGGGCTGAACCCTGAGGTTGTCACCCAGAAGCAGGTTTCATACTTGGTCCCTTCCTCCTCCCTCACGGTGGCTTTCCTGTTGCAGTGAGAGCCACAGTCCAGGGTGGGGACTCAGGATGTCGCACCTCATACACGTTCTGCCTTTTTCTTCCTGAGTCTCTAGGGACTGGACCCCAAACCTTCCGCCTCACCTTCCACCTCACCCCTCCCCTCAGGCATCTCTGGGAAAGGACCTGGGCCCAGGACCAGCTCAGGGCCAGGAGGAGCCTTCTCCAGCATGTCAGACTCCATGCCACCTCTGCCACCCCCACAGCAGCCACCTGGTGAGGAGGATGAGGACAACTGGGAGTCCTAGTGCTCAGTGGCTCCCTCTCCCTAATCCCAGGCTGAGGCTCCTCCCATGAAAACAGCTGGGACAGGCTCCTTGTCTTACAGACCTCTCAGCCCCCAATACCCTTGGAGGGACTGGGCTCATGGAGGAGGACCCCAGGTCTGTGCCTGGACCATCAAGGAGTGGGAGGCTGCCTTTCTGAAAGTGCTGGGCGGGGCCCAGCTCTCTGTCTGTGCTCCACTCACCTCCACTAGCCTGCCTTCTCTTCCCTGAGACTTTGAGGTTCAGCAGTACACAAATCAATAAAGAAATATAATGCAGAATTGAGCGTCCAGTGTCAGTGCATTTTAATTAAGGGGCTGTGCAGAATGCAAACCTCTCTGAGCCAGAGCCCACCCTGCTCCCCTGGTCTCTGGCAATGGGGCAGGGTGCCCATTGAACCCAGGCCGCTTTCTCTGGGGTCAGGGAGAGAAGAGAGGTGTGTGTAGTCAACAGGGGCAGATGTTGCAGATAGAAGGAGGAATATTTTCACACGGGCAAAAAAATGTCTTGGTGACACAGTATCTAAAATAGTCCTGTGAGAGCCTAACGGCCCTTGCTGTGATTGCAGGTGTCTTGGAGTTTGCGCAGGTGGCGGAGAGGGAGAGAGGTGCCACTGACTGACAGGACCTGGAAGGAGCGCTGTGGAGCAGGGCAGGGTAGGGGCAGCCCCGGAGTGGAGAAGTGAGGCAGCGGTCGGGGAGCAGCTCACGGGCTCTGCTCAGGCTCTAAACGACTTCATTGCTCAGTTTGTCATAGGTGGCTCCTCATCCCCAGATGGCAGTCGGGGAAGTAATCAGAAGCCTGCGCCCACGAGAGCCCTGAGGAACGTTCTGGATTTTGACGAAAGGGTGAATGAAGGGTCTGTAAGAGCTAATTTCAGCGAGAAAAGGGAGAGGCAGGAGAGGATTTCAGCTCTGAGAAGGGGGTGCCGGGAAAGGAGCAAGGGCAGTGCCCAGGGGAGGGCCCAGGTTCCAGGGCCACCTGCCAGGCTGCCAGGAGACGCGGCAGGGAGCTCAGCAGAGAACGACAAATGTGTGTATCTCATTTATATGTGGACTCTAATGAAGACAATTAACTGAGGAGCAACATAAAAAGAGGCAGGGTCGCTGTGAACAGATGGACAGCTGTCAGAGGGAAGGGGGGAGAGGGGATGGGATCAAAGGTGAAGGGATCGACCAAATTATATGCACATAAAAGTTAGATACAAACAACAGGGTAGCAATTTGGGGAGGGAAAGGGGAGATTGAGGTAGGGGGAGTAGGGAAAGAAGATGAAATGGGAATGGAAAGAGACTTTGCGTGGGACATGAGGGATACGATACGGCGGCGGGGGGGGGATAGAGGGTGTTATAATGAGTGGGACTCTTAAAACCATGGCAACACAATAAATTAAAAAGAAAATTTTTTTTAAAAGACGCATTAAATCAGCCCAGTGAGTCGGGCCGGAGGCTGGGGCTGTCCCTCGCTGGTGCTGGGGTTGGCTGCCGAAACACGCAGGGTGGGAGCGCGTGTAGCGCGGCGTGTAGAACGTGGGGCAGCAGACGCCCAGGTCGGACGAAGGGGAGGGCGGGAGCGGCCAGAGCGGCCGAGGGGTGAGCGGGCGAGCGGTTCCAGGTGCGGACTCGCGCCGGCCCGGGACTCGACCGCCGCGGGAGCCAGAGCTCGGGAGCCCCGCGAGCGCCCCAGAGGCGGAGCCCGAGCGGCGGCGCCAGCACGCGGCAGCTGCGGGCGGAGCCGGCGCGGCGAGCGCAGGTGAGGAGCGCGCTGGGCCGCGGGATTCCGGGTGGTGCTTCCAGCCCGGCGGGCGGACGAGCCGGAGCCGGATGCGGGGGGGCCGAGAGGCGCGGGCGAGCAGCCGTGGGAGGCGGGGACACCGCCGACGCTGCGTCCGAGTGACTTCCGAGCTGCCGGCAGCCTCGCTGCGCGCCCGGAGACGGTGCGGGGGCTGAGCCGGCGGCCAGAAGGGCCCCCACCGCGCGGCCCGGGCTCTGCGCCCCGAGCGCCGCAGCCCCTCCCTGCCTCTGAGTGAGGCCGAGGCCCGGGCTCTGCGGGCCCAGCGGGAAGACCGGGCTCCGAGCGGCACGCCACAACCGGCCGTTTCCTCCCCGGCCCGCCCGTGACCCTCTTGGTCCTCCCGCCCTGGGCGGAGCCCTAGAGACCGCGCCGCCCGAGGCCTCAGACGTGCGGCCCCGCCCTCACTGAGGCGGACGAATGCCCCGCCTCCCTGGCCCCTCAGGGTGGAGCCCGTGCAGCATCAGCAAAGGTGTTTGACCTGGGATATAGACCCTGGGAGCCAGGGGTTCCCGAAGGGTTTGCAGGAAGGATTTCACGCACTTCCGGAATTATAAACAACATTATGAGAGATGGGTATGGTGGAGGTTCGTTTTTCTGGAAGTGTCATAGTTGTTACCAGATTCTGTAAGGTGGTGTTATTGGTTAGAAATATGTGAGGCACATAGTGATTCTAAAAGTAAAAAGAAACATGCGAAAACTAATTTAGTACTATCTTTTATTGAACTCATTGTAGCTAAAATGTGACCATTTCAGCACGTAATCACGGTACAGTACATGCAGTCTTCCCCCGCTTATCTCGGGTTCCACACTTTGTGGTCGCAGTTACCCGGGGTCAACCCCAGTTTGGGATATTGAATGGAAAATTCCAAAGATACTTCCTAAGTTTTAAGTTGCACCCCATTCAGAGGAGCATGGTGAAATCTTGCAGGTGTCCCACTGAGCCCTGTATTGTGCTGCCTGGGGTGTTAATAATCCCTTCGTCCAGCCTGTCCACGCTCTAGATGCCCCCACCCCCACCGCCACCCCTTAGACACTAGCTAAGTTATCTGATCAACTGTCAAGGTATTGCAGTGCTTGAGTCCTAGTAACCCTTATTTTACTTAATAATGTCCCCAAAGCCATTCACATGAACTTGTATTATAGTATCTTTTTACAATTGTTTTATATTATGATTGTTGTTAATCTCTCACTGTGCCTAATTTATAACTCAAACTTTATCATAGGTATGTATGTATGCTTAGAAAAAAATATGGTGCTTATATAGTGTTCAGTACTATGTTGCACTCAGGTCATTCACTATATTGCTTTAAGCCAGTAAATTTTTTTATTCATTGAATTTATCGCGGTGACATTGGTTAATAAGATTTTATAGGTATCAGAGACACAATTCTGTAATTACATTATTTGTATATTGTGTTATATGTTCACCACCGCAAGTCAAGTCTCTTTCCATCACCATTTATCCTCCCCTTTACCATATTCTGCCTCCTCTTTAAACCATTAAATTTGTGGTAACTTACAGCAGCAACAGGAGGAAAAAGGAAGGAACGGTATCTGACTGTGGGTGATGAGAGAGAGAAAGCTCTGTAGATGTCCTGGTTTCCAGCTTGAGTGACAGTGACAAAAGCAGTGTTGCCATTTACTAAGCTAGGAAAAAATACAGAATAAGAAGCAGATTAGGGTAGAAGAGGCTCCATGATCAGAAATTGGCCGATGTGAGTGGCAGTAGGAACAGAGGCAGGAGTAGGAGATGGTGATGAGTCTGATTCCCTCGTGTCCTGCCTGGCTGGGGAGGGAGTGGTGTCGCTGGCAGCCTGAGAGCAGCTAAGCCAGGTGGAGGGGTGAGAGGCCTGTGAACTGAAGGACAGGTCAAGGCCAGAAGGCTGTGTGTCAAGAATGGGACTTCAACGCTTAACATACGTATGTGGCACTTTGGATCTGATGACAATATGCTTATGTGCCTGACATGCGTATTTTCCCTTCAAATGTTATGTTTATTTGTAGGAGCATTTTTCTAGGGAGTGGTTCAATACCCTCATAGGACTCTCAAAGAGTCTTTGATGACCCCACAAAAACTAAGAATTGGTATTGGGTTGCACCAATTATACCTATTTCTCCCATTTTCAGTCATACTTGTCCATTTGCTCTGTGAGCATAAGGCAAATGTTTCTTTTGAAAATTTTGTTCAGGATTCCAGAAGGGGGGAAGAAAATAAAGGAACAGTACCAAAAAAGTAGGCTGACAGGTTAACAATTTATGAACGGTATCCACATTCTCCAGTGTTTCCTTTTAAAATTTGGGCAAATAGGATTGTATGTATTGGCAAGCAATTTGGTGGTTTGTGGCATCATTTACATTTATAAATAAATCTTGTAATGCAGCCTTTGCTTTTTTAAAAAGAAGCTTTTAGATTTTTTTGTTCCTAAGCTTTGGTGGACAATAACATTTGAAAAAACTCTCCCTCTGGGATCAGAGTTAAAATCTGTTCTCATAACCTAAGAATTTGAACTGATTGCTGCTACTTTTATAGTCATAATAGTCCATGCATAGCTTGACAGATAAGATGGGAGCCAAGATGAGAGGGATTTAGAGAATCCTGCCTCTGTCCCTAGCACTCCGTGCAGAAGGTATTTGTAGCAACTGAAGCAAGTGCATCTCACTTAGTGACCAAACTTTTTATTGTTAAGTGCAAAACTGAAAGCCGAGTTATTTTTTTATGAGATTTCTTGAAAATACACTGAATGTTCAGAAAACATTGTAGTGAATAATAATCCAGTTATTGGAATTCCAGGACCACACTTATAGAAGTAAAATATCTTTTCTGATAGAAAAATAAACTGTATTCTGTTCCTCTCACAAATGCGTAAGGAGGTGGGGCCTTGGGCACAGTGAGTTCCATGAGAAGGTCCAGAGCTCATCACTAATAATGATTTAGTTGACAAAGCACCTTTTGCATTTACTCATTTCATTATCCTAAGAATACTAGGAGATATAGGTGGTATTATCCTCTTATACTATGTGAATAAAATATTAGTAAGATGCATGATGAGATTTGGATCAAAATATTCTGACTCCAAAACCCATTTTTCTTCATTGTACTACAAAGCTTACAAAAGCATTGAGGTATCAGTTGACAGATGGCTCTAAATGCAGAGTCAAGAAACTTAAATTCAATATTATGCTGAGTAGATGCCTTCATGATTTTGAGGTCTGGAATGGCCAGATTAAACTGTTTTGGCCCTGGCTGGGTGGTCAGTTGATTAGAGCGTATTCCCCATACACCAAGGTTATGGGTTTGATCTCTGGTCAGGCTACTTCCCAGAATAAACCAAAGAATGCACAAAGAGGTGGAACAACAAGTCGACATTTCTCTCTCAAATCAATCAATCAAATAAAATTTAAATAATAAACTCTTCTAGAAGTTATGCTCATGAAGACAGGCGGTGAAGGCATGGAGTGTGGAGACTGGTTTGAAGCATTTTCTGGTATGAGAGGTTATGATTTGGATCAGATGTCGGTGCCTGCCTTGGAAGCTACTTCTTTGGACTCCAGGAGACTTGTTTGCTGAGCTTCTACTGTCACATGCTCTGTTAGTGGGGTGAATTGGGTAAAGGGGAGCAAAGAAGATTTAGTTGCAAAAGGAGTGTCTTTCTACTATTGAAACCAGATGTAGTATCTCTCCTATACCTTAGAGCTACCTTTCTGTCATATGCTTGAATCACGCAATAACTGACAAGTTATTACATAAATAGTTTGTCATTGCAGGCATCTCCCCTCAGTCTCTACATGGGATCATATTGTTAGGTTTAGGTTCAGGGCTCCTTTAAATCCAGAGCCTCTTTAAAACTCAAATTCCTCTCAGCCAACTTCCCACTAGGGCTCAAAACAGAACATTCCCATCCCCCACTGTGAGGTTATAGTTAATTTGCTTGCTATTCTCTCTCAGTGGCTTCCTGGCCTTCGCTTTGAAGTGCAGCAAAAAGTTTACCTTTGCAGAAGTGTCTGGGAAAGCTTACACTGGGGAAGGCTCTGACAATTAGGGGATTTGAAACCAGAATAGTTTTTTGTAAAAGCCTAGCCACAGGTCCAGAGACTCTTCTGATAGATCAGGTGCCATCCCGCCATGGTGAGGGCAGTGCAAACTTGCAGGAGGAGGGGCTGGCTTGCTTAAAGTCCTTGCCCAGGATCTTTGAACCAGCCCAGGCTTTCATTTTACAGCTGATGTGGATAATAGGCAGTTGAGCAGGGAGATAAACAATTTGGAGGAGCTGTGGTGCCACTCCCATCCACATATGAAGAAATATTACTTTGTACCTATAGGGGCAGTGACGTCAGCCGCTTTTTCCAAGACCCCTGACCAACCTATATAAACCCGGTTCCATCCCTCCCTGTGGGCCTACATGGTTTTGTCTATCTCAACCAGCCCGCATCCAGGCTCCTCCCCCCTCTGCGCCCCCAAATGAGAAGCAGGGAGGCAGACAGACTTCTGCATTCGCCCGACCGGGATCCACCTGTCATGCCCACCAGGGGGCGATGCTCTGCCCATCTGGGCTGTTTCTCCACCACAACCAGAGCCATTCTAGCCCCTGAGGTAGATGGAGGCCATGGAGCCATCCTCAGCACCCAGGCCAACTTTGCTCCAATGGAGCCTTGGCTGCGGGAGGGGAAGAGAGAGACAGAGAGGAAGGAGAGGGGGAGGGGTGGAGAAGCAGATGGGCGCTTCTCCTGTGTGCCCTAACCGGGAATCAAATCTGGCAGTTCCACACACCAGGCTGATGCTCTACCACTGAGCCAGCCAGCCAAGGCCTGCACCCAGGCTTTTAAAATAAATTTCCCTTTTGGAACATACCAGCCTTGTGTTTTCAGTTCAGCTCTCCCCAGGGCCCAACCTTAGACCCGGGAAGAGGTTTTGTCTGTCAGCTCTCCAGTACCCAGTAAGTCTGTCCAGCTGCATCCCTCCGGGTCTGACCTAGTCGGGGGTTTATACCTACCTGCCAGTTGCCAAGGGGGACTGAAAATAATCTTCCCCCCTCCCCAGTAGACCGGCCCCCAGTTACAGTATTTCACATAGAGGCATTAATTTTCATTCAGGCTGTGGCTTTTTGAGCACCTGCTATGAAGTAAGTAAGCACTGTGTTTGGCACTAGAAGAAAGGCAAAAGAGGTTGGTGATGTGAAATCGTACCAACAGGTATTAGTGAATGCTAAGAGATTTCTCAAAGACAAGTTTCTCAAAAAAAGACCAGCAAATGCTTTCTGAAGGGCATCAAATTATCTGGTACTTGTGAAATAATCATAGGTATTGAGGAATTTGGAAACTATTGCTTATATAGGGAATTCTGTTTTTGATGTGTTAAATTCTAAATCTCAAAGGAATGGCAAAGTGTTAGGAATCATTCACCCAAGTGATGATTCACAACCTATGCTTATTAGAAAAACTCAAGGGTTTAAACACAGACTAACAGCCTTAGGGGACCATTCACATTTGGAGGAAGGAAGAGACATAATTTCAGGGATTTGGATTCTGAGGACCTCAAGAAGCAGTTACACTGTGAGGTGGCCTGGTCTCCCCAGGCGGGTAGACTAAATGGGAAGACCAGTCCACTCACTGTGTGGCCTTGGGCAAGTCATGGAACATCACTAGTCTGCTTCCTCATTTGTCAGTTGCAGATAATTGTATCTGCCTTGTAGAATTATGAGTAGTATACAAAGTAATTGTGTAACAAGTTAGTGCCGGGCATAAAAAAAAAAAAAAAACATAATAAAAAATTTTATTATAAGCTATTAGAGTTATGGAATAAAAGGGCCATTCCAAGAAGAAGGTTGACATTAGGGTTAGATAACATTTTAAAGATAAAGAAGGACTTAGCCTGAGTTAAGTGTATTGGACATAAGAGTGTATTGGACATTGACTGTTTAAGGAACGGTCAATGGTGAATAGGAATTTTCCTTGTTCTCATGTAATTCTCTTCAGGTTCCCAAATAGTTTCCTTTAGAAATAAAGTAATGCCTTGCCTGATTGGCAGAGTACTATGTTTTTTAAACTTATCTAGAAATTGGGAACACTGGCTACTCTACATTCATTTCTTTTGTCCTCAGTTAACAGTGACTTCCACCCCCGATTCATGGTTCAGGGTATTCTGCTTAATCTTTAATGTAGCCTGAAAGATTTAGGTTTTAAATATTGAGGTAAAGTAACACTGAACACTTCTCTGTTTTGCTTTTGTTAACATTAATTAACATTTGCTGCCATGATCATTACACTCTCAGCTGCCTTACCAGATAAACAAGACAAAGTTCAGTTAAGTTCTGTGTTTTCCAAAGCAACACCAAAGGGAAAGGCTTATGTTAAGGTTGAGAGTACAAAAAGAACTATTATGCAATTGTTCAGTTTCTAGTCAAGTGTAAAATATGTAGGAATTCAGAAGAAACAGAACACTTAGGAACGGAATGTTTTATAATATGAATAAAAGAAATTTTAATGTGTTTTTTTGTTATTGTTCTTGACCATTAAAACAAGTGTTGGGCTCTTGGTCCCAGGTTCTTAACAAAATTAGGAAGAATCTGATGAAAATCATAACCATGCCAAAACGCCTCCAGGCTTCCGTGCCCAGCCATGCCTGCTCTCTTTCAGTTCCTTGAACATACTGTGTTTCCTTTCATTTGTCTGCGGCACAAGCTATTTCATTAGGCTGAAATGCTCTTTATTCATTTTCTGGAATTCAGCTCAGATGTCACTTCCTCAAGGAGGCCTGTCATCTTCCTTCTGGATAGGACCATTCTCCTGGTGCCCCAGCTTCTCCCTCACAGCATTCTCACAGTCCTGTGCTCCAAGAGAGCAGCGAGCGGCTCTAGCTTATTCAGGGCCCTAAGACAAGCATCGAGAGCAGAGTGCACAGGAGGCATTCATCTATTTGTTGAATGAAATTCAGCATTCATTAAGCACCAAGTGCTTCACTTCTTCAACTCCTCACAATAACCCTTTAGGTAGATGTTATCCCCATTAACAGATGAAGAATGTGAGAACAGAGAAGTTAACTTGCTCAGAGTCACCCAGTCAATGAATGACACATCCAGGACCTGATCTAGATCACTTTGATACAAAAGCCAGTGTCATTTGTCTTTCCTTTTCCTCATGGCATGCACTCATCTCTCTGAAAAGCCAGTGTTTAAGCACAATTCTGCATGGTCCACCCCAGAAAAACAGACAGAGGGTCTGATAAAAATGCAGTAGTAAGCTCACGCTGGGCATTGTGGTGTGCCTTCCCACCACCCAACCCCACGGTCTCCAGTCACAGGCCCTGTTTTCATGTGGATGATACCCAGCTCTCCTTGTCTCAGCCCACGTGTGTGGGAGACTGCAAGTGGCAAAGCCCTGGCAGTTTGAGGCTTAGCCAAAGGGTAAGTTATCCCCACATACCATGGCTATGAAGCTGAGTATTTGTACTCATCCCATCCCCCTACCTCACTTGCTTGCTTAAATTACTAGAAGCAATTTACATGCCCTTCCTCTCACCCTTTGTTTTGATGTTGATTTCAGTTATGCAGAGCCCAAGGTTTCTGCATTTGGGAGAATTCTTGGGTTGCCTTGGAAATGTGTGACTTTGTATCAGAGACTTTCTTATTTGTGTATGGCTATATAATAAAGTAGGCCAGGGCTCTTGGCCTTTTGCAAGCTATCTTTTGCAATGCAGGGTCCCCCCTGAGCCCATTATTTTTTCTCTTTAAGCCTATTTTCTTCATTCCACACCATTTCCACTCAGGACCTGGAATTACTAGCCACGCTGGTTGCGGCACACATGGTCTGGGTGTGCTCAGCTCCAAGAATGGAATACCGTAACTTATACTTGAGCCAGTCAGCAAGTCCATTCTGTCTAAACATGATTAGTTTAGTGTAAGGCTTGGAACCAGTATTGTCAATAAGAGCCAATTGAGACTCACTCCTTAGGCTATTGGAATGATCGTAAATATGTGTTTTCTGGACCTGAGGAGGAAAGCAGTGAGAAGGTAACATGGCAATTATAGTCAAAACAAGTTTTGAGGTTTTGAGAATCAGGGCTTATAATACCTGTTCTGTAACTTATGGAGTGTAAGAAATTTCATTTATTTATTTCCATACACCTCAGTTGTGTCTAAAGAAAGTGAGGATAATGTTTACCAAACAGCTTAGACAAGGAGGAATTGATTAAAATGTGCCTAGTACTTTGTACTTTGCTACTATTTACATTCCATCATGACTAACATTTAACCATGTCAACCTGTGGCTTTTCATATTTCTCAGTCACTAGACTGATCTAACAGTGAAGTGAGGAGATTAACAAGGTTACTACTTTGGGGAGACTACAGATGGAGGAGATTCATGTTCCACTGCTCAGGGGGCCTTAGATGAGTGTCCTAACCTCACTGTAAAATAACTTTTCATGTTTAGGAGAGAATAGTAAGCTTTCTTTCTTTCTGTTCTATGGAGTTCACAAATGGGTCTTTGGACTTGAACTTTTCAAAACACATTCTGATCCTTCCAAAATTGCTTTCTCTGAAATCGGATAGATGTGTTTATAGTTATTAACTATCTGCTGTGAGGAAGGAAAGCCCTTTCAGAGACGTTAAGAAAAATGAAACCAGCCCTGGCTGGTAGCTCAGATGGTTAGAGCGTATCCTCATATGCCAAGGTTGCAGGTTCCATCCCCGGTCAGGGAACATACAAGAATCAACCAATGAATGCGTAAATAAGTGGGACAACAAATCGATGTTTCTCTCTTTCTCCCTTTTTCTCTTTCTCAAAAATCAAGAAATAAAATTGGAAAAAAAAAAGTAATTGAAGACTGGAATGCAGAAAAACACACTGTGGTGGAATAGTGGAATAAAAGACACAACGGAGGTGGCAGAACTAGGGGTGGCATCCTAGTACATTCATCTTTTTTTTTTTTTCTTTTAGAGAGAGAGACAGACAGACAGGGACAGACAGACAGGAAGGGAGAGAGATGAGAAGCATCAGCTTGTAGTTGCAGCACCTTAGTTGTTCATTGATTGCTTCTCACACATGCCTTGACTGGGGGGGGGGGGGGTTCCAGCAGAGCTAGTGACCCCTTGCTCAAGCCAGTGACCGTGGACTTCAAGCTAGTGACCTTTGGATTCAAGCCAGCAACCATGGGGTCATGTCTATCATCCCATGCTCAAGCCGATGACCCTGCGCTCAGCCAGATGAGCTCACACTCAAACCCATGACCTTGGGGCTTCCAACCTGGGTCCTCAGCATCCCAGGCCAATGCTCTATCCACTGGGCCACTGCCTACGTAGGCCCAGGTACATTAATTTTGAAAGCCAGCCCAGTGACACCAAGAACAACAAATAAATTTAAATGTCTTTAAGAAAACAATCTGTGCTATTTAGATTTGGATTTTCATCTCTTTATTCAGTTTGTGACTCCTTAAGCTCTTTTCATTTCTCCTTTCAAAGTCATCTTCTGAGTGATTTAACTAAGCCCTCAAAGAAGGGGTGAAATTCTAACTGTTGGCTAACAACTTGAATAAGACAGCATTTTGAAGTTACCGAATAAACTAAGGTTTGGAGATGATGGTAGACTTCAATTATCAAAGCTCACTGTTTCCTTTGAAAGGAGAGCTCAAAGTTGTTTTGTTTTTGACGCTTTGGGAATCAATAGAAAATGGCCAAATAGGGTGTAACGTCAACTTTTTAGGATGAAATTCAACTTTACCTAAAAAAGGTATCTCTTCTCCCATTTAGTACTTTAAGTGTGAAATTGAAGCTTAAGTCATTTGAGCCACTCATTCAGCTCTCCACTCTCCACTCGTGCTATTTCACAGCATATCCATAGATGTGGGGCCGCACCAGCTCCCAGGTCAGCGGGGCCTGTAGGTGCTGCAGCTTCACCCTGGAGAAGCCGGCCCGCTCCACGGCCTTCCAGCTCTCTCTGGTCAGGTTGCACCCATCAAAAAACAGGTACCAGGCAGGATCCAGGACCTGCTGCCAGAAGTAATTCCAGGTTGACCGCTCAGCTGCTACATGCTCCATGAAATAAAAAGCCCCTCCCTGGAAAAGAGAAAAGAAAACACATTTCAAGGATTTTAGTTTGGGGAAAACAGATTTATAAGATGATTGAAGCGTCAGATTTCAATGGCCCCAGAGTTCAACCTCATGAAAAGATATGGATAGGTTAAAATTTACTGCCTTGGCTGGGTAGTTCAGTTGGTTAGAGTGTCTTCTTGATACATCAATGCTGTGAGTTTGATCCCCTGGTCAGGGCACATACAAGAATTATCCAAGGAATGTATAAATGAGTAGAGCAACAAATCAATGTTTCTCTCTCTCTCTCAAGTCAATAAATTTAAAAAATTGTTTAAAAAACGTACTAAAACATCACTTTGACCAATAGTTTATCTTGTCTCAAATTGTACACAGAGCTGACAATCTAAAGCAGTATTGACACTTCTATTTTCTGATTATAAAAGCAATATATAATAATAGCTGAAACTTAAAGCAGTTACTGGATGCAAGGTGCTATATCCTAAATAAATGTTAACTCAATCCTCACAATAAACTTATTTGCTAAGTATTATTATCATCCCTACTTTTGCAGATGAGGGAACTGAGAAAGTAAGCACATAGGAAATGAGCAACTTGCCTCAGGTCACACAGCTTGTAAAGGTCAGAATCAGGTTTGTTGTTTGTTTTCTTAGCACAAGAGAGACAGAGAGGACAGACAGACTGGAAGGGAGAGAGATGAGAAGAATCAACTCATAGTTGTGGCACTTTAGTTGTTCATTGATTGCTTTCTCTCTTTTTTAAAGATTTTATTTATTGATTTTAGAGAGAGGATAGAAAGAAAGGGGGCGAGAAGCAAGAAGCATCAACTCCCATATGTGCTTTGACCAGGCAAACCTGGGGTTCAAACCGGCGACCTCAGCATTCTAGGTTGATGCTTTAGCCACGGTGCCACCACAGGTCAGGCATAGCAGTTGCTTCTTCTGTGTGCCTTGACTGGAGATTGAACATGGGACATCCATACTCCAGGCCAATGCACTGTCCACTGAGCTACCAGCCAGATCCAGTTTTAAATTTTTTTACACAATATTTCGCACCACTGAAGGTACCATTTAACTATTCTTATTTAGGTTATTTCCCATTTTTCACTACTATAAATATGGTTACAGTGACTGTCCTTATCCATAAATTTTTGTGACTCCATCTCTCATTCTCTCCAAATAAATAATTTGCTAAAAAGTAGAATTGCTTAGTCAAAAATCTGTGCATTTAAAAAAAACAAGGATTTTATTTACTGAGTTGGTTTTTTTAGAGAGAGGAGAGAGAGAGGTGGGTTGGAGCATGGGCCCCCAAAGACAAAATGGGAACAAATATTGATACAATATTTAAAATAAAGAACAAGTAAATTTAAATGAACAAACTGACCAGTATTTCAATGGAAACTATGGGCCTGCATTTGGCTAATGAGATGGTCAATGTCCGGTTCCATATTTGTCACTGCTAGCTGTAACAAGTGATATGACAGGCTTCCGGAGCCATGACGCGTGCATCCCGCGTCACCGTAAGTACTGTATGTGAGCGATGCTGCGCTTTGTGGCAACGCCACATACAGTGCTCCTCTCACTGACCGCCAATGAAAGAGGTGCCCCTTCCAGAAGTGCGGTGGGGGCCGGATAAATGGCCTCAGGGGACTGTAGTTTGGGGACCCCTGGGTTAGAGGGAGGCCCGGCGACCTCAGTGCTCCAGGTAGAGGCTTTATCCACTGCGCAGCCACAGGTCAGGCAGACAGCTGTGCCTTTTTAAAGCTGTTGGTACAGGTTGTCAAATTGCCCTTTCGAAAAGTTGTAGCAAGTTTACCTTCATACTAGCAACAGATGTGAGCGCCTACTTCCAATAAACTCTCTTCAGGACTCTTTTCCTCGTCTCTGTATATTTGTTAATTTGATGGGTAAATGGTACTTCATTTTCAATGCTATGTATGTCTTTAATAATCTTAAGAAATATAACATCTTTTACTAAATCTTATTGGTTATTTGGATTTTTTTTCTTTTCTAATTCATCTATTGGTGTCCTTTGTCAGTTTTTCTAATAGGGTGTTGTTGGGGTTTTTTTTTCTTACTAATTAGTGAGAACTTTTAGTATAATAAAGCTACAAATGTTTCCCCCAGTTTCTTTGCCTTTAATTACCCTTTAAAAACTTCTACTTCTGTTATTTTTAAAAATCTGTTAATTCATTGAAAATTGTTCTCAGGCTCTGCTTTGCAAACCTGTGGGAGAGTCTGAATCCACGCCAAGCAGTGCCTGAGACTAAATCACCATGTCTTACACTTTTGTACCATTGTCACAAGCATATACATGTGATTAATTAAAATACCAAATCATCTAAAAGCATTACTGAATTCACGGAAACATTTTGTCAGTAGGTATTTTATTCAATCAGTGGATGCTCCGTGTAAATAATTATCATGAAGGAATCTGCGAGCGCTGCTTTCATCTAGGACAGCCGTATAAATACAGGTCAGTGTAGCTGCAGTAGAGGCGCATGTTATTAGGAGGTCTTCAGAAGTTGTCTGCCTGTCTCTGAGGTGAGTAGGGGGAAAGGGACCTGACAGTTGTCCCACACTGGTGGTGACTGCCCCACTCTTCTTAGTCTCTTCTCACTACCTAGCTGGCAGAGTTGAGAGATAGAGTTCCCCCAAATTCTCTGGGTAAGTCTAAGATCTGTGTTCATGAATAGAAAACCTGAATTTTCCTGATTTAAAAAAAAATTCTATAGAATAGAATGGGAGGAAAGGAGGAGACCCAGGTCTGGGGAGGTCAATATTGCCCTCTAGATAACACAGCTTACTGTCAAGTGGATGTAGCCCAGAAAAGATCTGGGCTACATGAACAATTTGGAACCAATCTGTGTATGTGTGATAATTGAAAACTCTGAGAGTGAGTGAGATTGCTGGGGGGTTGGGGGGGGAGTATATGAGTGAAATGAGAACCAAAAGAGTCTCTAGTATTTAGGGATGGGTGGAGGAAGAACAATCAGCAGAAGGGGTGGCAATGTTGAAGTCAACAGTCGTAAAAAGCCCCAGTGACAAGCAATGAGGTGCAGTGGTAAGAGTATTTGCATTGAAGAAAGATCTACTAGCTGTGTAACTTTGGGCAAGTTTCTTAACATTGCTGAGCCTGTTTCCTCAAACCAACAATACCTATTTTAAAGGACTATTGTGAGGATTAAATGAGAAGGTAATAAAGTTCCTGATTATATTCAGCAGAGAGTGGGTGCTTAACGGGAGCTCAGGAGGTCTACCAAGAATATGATTCTCTTAAGAGTATTACCAGTACTATAAAGTGGAGATGTTAATTACTTTCTTTGCAGGGGTGTTGTAAGATTAGTAACACTGTAGCAAAGCATCTACTAACCATATCCAATTAGTAAGCAGGCTTAGGTCAGAAGAACCCAGCATTTGGGTATAAGAATCAGGCCTTTTTCCTTCGTTACTTGGATGTCAGCCTATCCTTGAGCCAAAGACAAATTATATAATTGACTCGTAGCCCTATCTCTGAGCCCTTTTTTTCCTGAGGAGCTTCCTCTATTAGAAAACAAAACCAGGGATGACAGAACACCCTTTTCTCCTTGAAAAGTAAATTCAAATGTTAAGATATCCATGCTTTATTTATGGTCAAGCATATTTAAAATAAAACTATTTTAAAACTAGGTTTTAAAAATAATAAAGGAATTGCCTGACCTGTGGTGGTGCAGTGGATAAAGCATCCACTTGGAATGCTGAGGTTGCTGGTTTGAAACCCCAGGCTTGCCTGGTCAAGGCACGTGTGAGAGTTGATGCTTCCTGCTCCTCACCCCCTCCTCCAAATGAATAAATAAAATAATAAAAAAAGTTAAGTTAAAAAAAAACAATACAGCTATTATGTGTAAATTACATACAGGCATTAAGAATTTCAAACTATGCAGAAAGGTATAAAATGAAACATAATTTTCCCCCACCTCTGTCTCATTCCCAAGAGCTCAGCACTGCTAATAATTTCTCATCTGTCATTGCCATTAACATATGTACATATTTAAGTTCATTCTTTTCCCCCTTGCACAAATAGGCTTTTTTCATTTAACATTATCTCTTGGGGGATTTTTTTTATATCAACGTAGATAACTCTCCTTTGGTATTTTTAACAGCTGCACAAAATTCCTTTATACTGTATGACAGTTTACTTTTTTTGCAGGGGTGTTGTAAGATTAGTAACACTGTAGCAAAGCATCTACTAACCATATCCAATTAGTAAGCAGGTTTAGGACAGAAGAACCCAGCATTTGGGTATAAGAATCAGACCTTTTTCATTTGTTACTTGGATGTCAGCCTATCCTTGAGCCAAAGACAAAATTATATAATTGCCTTGTAGTCCTATCTCTGAGCCCTCTTCTTCCTGAGGAGCTTCCTCTATTAGAAAACAAAACCGGGGATCAAAAGCCTCCTGTTGATGGAATTCTAGGTTGTTTCTAATTTGTGCTGTTACAAAAACTGTAATGAATACTTTCTCATATGGATGAGTTTTTGCACATTGGTGCACTATAGCGATAGGATAAATTTATACTGGGTAAAAGAGAATGTGCACCTTAAATTTTGTCATTTTTGTTTTCACTTCCCTTGCCTTTGAGGTCAAATTCATAAAATGCTAACCAGGGTCCATAAATTTAGAGCATATATTTTCTTCTATGTTGGAGAAGTTGTAGAGAAAAAGGAACCCTCATTCACTGCTGATGGTAATGTAAACTGGCAAGCAGTATGGAGAATTCTCAAAAAATGAAGAACAGACTTACTTGCCATATGACCCAGCAACCCCTCTTTTGGGTACCTACCCGAAAAATTTGAAAACATTTATTTGTAAAGATACACGTACTCCTATGTTCACTGCAGCATTACTCACCATGGCCAAGAAATGGAAACAACCAATGTGTCCTTCAATAGAGGATTGGATAAAGAAGATGTGGTACATATATATTATACATTGGAATACTACTCAGCCATAGGAAAAGATGAAATACTGACAATTATGACAACATAGATGGATCCTTCTTTTTCTTTAGATTTTATTTATTCATTTAAGAGAGGAAAGACAGAGAGAGAGAGAGAGAGAGAGAGAGAGAGAGAAGGGGGGAGGAGCAAGAAGCATCAACTCCCATATGTGCCTTGACCAGGCAAGCCCAGAGTTTCAAACTGGTGACCTCAGCATTCCAAGTCAACACTTTACCCCTGCGCCACCACAGATCAGGCAATGGATGGATCTTGAGAGTATCATGCTAAGTGAAATCAGGCAGAAAAGTCAAGAACCATATGATTTCATATGTGGGCTATACAACTGAAAACATAAAATGAACAAACAAAACAAAAACTTATAGAGACCAATACAGTATGGTGGTTTCCAGAGAGGAAGGGGAAAAGGAGGGGGTATTAAAGGGTGAAGGGGATCAAATGTATGGTGACAGAAGATTTGACTTTGGTAAACACACGATGCAATGTACATGATGCATTATAAAATTATATATTTGAAACATAATTTTATTAACCAATGTTACTCCAATAGATCTTTTAAAAATGTGACATTATTAAATTTTATGTTATTGGGCACTTCCTCCAATGTGTATGGTGGTATCCAATCGCCCACACCAGCCCAACACTGTATTCTTTAAAGTCTCTGACAGTAAGTATAATAGGTAAAAATGGTATCTTGCTTTAATTTGTTCTTTAATTGTAAGGTTGAACATTTTAATGATATAATTGGCTATTTTTATTTATCTTTCTGTTCCTACTCTCTGCCTACTTTTCTCTTGTGTTTTATTGATTAAAAAATATCCTATTGACCTTTGACTTGTATTTTAATACAAAGGAAGTTACCGTATTTCCCCATGTATAAGACGCTCCCATGTATAAGATGCACCTTAATTTTGGGGCCCGAAATTTGAAAAAAAGTATTACATAAAGTTATTGAGCTCAAGTTTTATTCATCATGAAATTCATACAACTTTTCTTTGCTGTCAAAACTCCTGTCCATTAGCTTGTCCTCATCTGTGTCTGATGATGAATCAGTCTTCATATATTGCCTTGTCCTCAGTTCCATCACATTTGAAATGCCACACTCCTACAACCACTGTATAAGATGCACCCAGTTTTTAAACCCCAAATTTTTTTAAAAGGATGCGTCTTATACATGGGGGAAATAAGTTAACCCTTGTCTATCATCCCCGGAAAATACTTTTTCTAAGTTTCTTGTACTGTAACTTTGTTTATAGTACATTTTTTTCCTGCAGTTTAAAATTTTTATGTATTCCAATTTATCAGACTTTGCCTTCATAGCTTCTTTCCCACTCTAAGATTTTGAAAAACTCAATAATGTCTTCTATTAGTTTTTACTTTTTCAGTTAGAATGTTCGATTCACCTGACATTGATAGGACTGCCCCTGGTTATAGTGGTTGCTACTAACCAGTCCTCACAGCCCGTCACTCACCGGCCTCAGCACTCTGCACACCTCCCGGAGGATCTGCTCCTGGTTCTCCACGGAGCACAGGACCAGGGTGCAGACCACCGCGTCCATGGAGCCATCAGCCACCTGGTGCATGTTCTCCCCGACAGCCACCACGAAGCGCTCGAACTGCAGGTGTCGGTTCTCGGCAATGCTCTTGATCAGGAACTTCTCCAAGTTGGGGTTGGGGTCAACGCAGGTCACCATGCATCCAGGCGGATAGAACTTGAAGTTGGTCCCGGTGCCACAGCCCACCTCCAGCAGGGAGAGCTTCCCGGAGGGGCCGACGAACTCCTGCAGGTTGCTGAAGAGCTCACGCTTCTTGCTTGCCATCTGTTTGTTGTACATCACACTGAACCTCACCAAGAAGTAGGGGAAACATTTTTTGCATATCCAGCTCCACACGCCCAGAAAGCTCAGCAGGTACAGGGGAGATACGAGGATGCAGATGATCAGCCGGAGGATAAGGAGGGTAAGCGCCATTACTCAGAAGAGAAACAGTTTAGAGAACAGACTCCTTTAACTGCAGGAGGGAGGCTTCTGGCCACATTCCAGAGCCAATCAGCTTCAGAGGAGAGAACTGGTTGTGCTACCACAGAAAGCTGCAGCCGAGGTCAAATCATGGGCAAGGGGCCCATTTCTCTCAATTAATAGACGTTTGGCTACAGTTGACTCATAGCTTAGTTTTCATGAAGCAAAAAGAGAAGGTTTCCAGCTTTTCTTTAGAAGGAAAGGTGGTTACAATCCCTCATTCCAATTCGGTTCCTGCTTCCGCTTCTCTGAGATTGGAATCTACAGCTAGTTTCTAGCCGCAATTTTCTTTGCACAGTGCACTTCCTTTCCAGATCTTCCAGTGACCTGCACAAAGCAAGCAGAATCCGTGGGTGGAGCCTGGTTAAACTATACCAGAAGAGGCAGCCAAATGGCCTTTGTTACAACATTCCTTCCTCCTAGTCCCTCCCTTTCCCTCAGTCAGCCTGCTTCTCCCCAGCCCACATTTTTTTTAAGTGAAATTGAAAGGATATGCCTAAAGGATATGCCTAACAAGAATTTTCCCATTTGCATCCTGGGCTGCAACTCTCAGATGTTCCTAACTCAACAGAATTATTTTTATGTCACTTTTGGGCTGCCCGTCCTTTAAAGTGCAAGTTGTTCACTACCACATTATTTAGCTAATTTAGGTGAAAAATAGTTCCCCAGAATATTGACATTTGGGGACCACAAGCATTCAGAAAATAGTTTGAAACATCCATCTGTTTTTAACAAGAAAGCCTGAGATTTAGGCTGGTGGGGAAACAGACATTTTCAAAACTAATGATTACATTTATTTTTTAAGACTGGGTGATAGATACAGAAGATCTTCTATTATTTCATTATTTGTTATACATTACATGTATTTTATAAATATTATATTTATTCCATTTTTAGCAGCTTTTTTGAAGTGGAATTGACATACAATAAACTCTACATGTTTAGATTCACAGATACAAAGAACAGACTGATGGTGGCCAGAGGGGAGGGGTTTGGAGGAGCGGGTGAGAAAGGTGAAGGGCTAGAAGTACAGATTGGTAGTTACAGAATGGTCACAGGGATGTAGAGTACAGCACAGGGGTTAGAGTCAATAGTATTGTGATAACTGTGTGTGATGCCAGGTGGGTACTGGAAATACTGGGGGACACTTTGTAAAGTATATGATTGTCTAACCATGATGCTGTACACCTGAAACTAATACAAAGTAATACTGAATGTAAGAAAAATAATAAATAGAAAAAAAATAAACTAAATAGAAAAAAAATAAACTACATATTTAAAATGTACAGTTTAGGCCCTGGCCAGGTGCTCAGTGTATAAAGATTTGTTCCAGCATGCCGAGGTCTCAGGTTTGACCCTGTGTCAGATTATGTATGAGAAGCAATCAATGAATACACAATTAAATGAAACAACTAAGTAGAAAACAAGTTGATGCTTTTCTCTTTCCCTTCTCTCTTTTTCTTTCTCTCACTCTAATTCAAATCAATGAAAAAAATTAAAGTGTACAGTTTAATAAGTTTTGACCTACTGTGTACATACCCATGAAACCATCTCTTCAAACAAGGTAATGAACAGGCTGACCGGGCAGCAGCACAGTGGATAGAGCATCAGTCTGGGATGCTGAGGACTCAGGTTCAAAACCCTAAGGTCTCCAGCTTGAAGCCAAAGGTCTCTGGCTTGAGCAAGGGTTCACTGGCTCAACTGGAGCACCCCACCCCACCCTGGTCAAGGCACATATGAGAAAGCAATCGATGAACAACTAAGGTGCTGCAACAAATAATTGATGCTTCTCATCTCTCTCTCCTTTCCTGTCTGTTTGTCCCTCTCTCACTCACTAAAAAAAAGAAAAATGAAAAAACTGGTAATGAACATATCCATCACTCCAAAATGTTTCCTTTTGGTTCTTTGTGATATCTCCCTCCTGCCCTCTCCATCCCAATGCTACCACTAATCTGTTTTCTGTCACTAGAGATTAGTTTGCATTCCCTAGAATTTTATGTAAATGGAATCACAGAATATGTACTTTTTTGTCTGGCTTCTTTTACTCGGCATATTTTGGGAGTCATTCACATGTTGCATGCATCCATTGATTTTATTGAGTAGTATCCCATTGTAGGGATGTATAACAGTTTATTTGGGTTGTTTCTGGTTTTTGGCTATTACAAATTAAGCTACTGTAAACAAGTATACAAGTCTTTGGATGGACATATGCTTTAATTTCTCCTGAATAAATTCCTGTGAGTAGAAATAGGAGCACTATAGGAATACCCTGAAGTAATCTTCTCACAAAGGCTTCTCCTTGGTCACAGTGAGTGTTTCTCCTCCTGGCACATCCAGTCCTATAAACTGTCTATTATGGAAAAAGGGGCTGTGAATCATAGCTACTCCTCCACAGTGAATCAGTGTGTACGTGCTGTCTGTGCCTAAAACTCCGATCCCCCATCCTACCTTGTACTGTTTAGAAGAACAAAGGCTTTAAAGGGATAAACACTTTGGGGAAAAAAAATATCATTAGTTTTATCTGTTGATCTTATATCCTATGACTTTGCCTATAAACTCAGTAAGTAATAGTAGTGACTTTTCTGTAGAATCCTTAGGTTATTCTAAATAACAAAACCATGTCTATGAATGACTCCTTTATTTTGTTCTTTCTACATGCCTTTTATATTTCTTTTTCTTGCATTATTGTACTGTCTAGGACAA
This sequence comes from Saccopteryx leptura, assembly GCF_036850995.1. NCBI lineage: Eukaryota > Metazoa > Chordata > Mammalia > Chiroptera > Emballonuridae > Saccopteryx > Saccopteryx leptura. The sequence continues at coordinate 130,574,584 of NC_089504.1, forward strand.
TGAACTATGTGCTATGGTGACAATACGCTACTCAGAGACCAGATAAAATGCTCTGAGGGACCGAGGGGAGACAAAAGCCCCGGTCAGCAGACTGAAGGACTGAAGCCCCGTCCCCAGCCTTACTCAGATATTTATTAGCCAGTGCAAATAACTCAAGGAAGCAGACAGGGGTGAAGTAAAGGACAAGGAACATGCTGACTCCTAATCTCTGTTCTGAGAACCTAAACATTTCTGTGTTGCTGAATCTTATCCTGCTATTTTGCTGTTTCCAGCATGCACTGTTTCCAGTACGGGTCAGAGAGGCCCCTGGACTCTCATCCACTCAGGGCTCTCACCCTAGGGTGCTTCACTGTCTCTAATTGTCATCCTAACTCTGCATGTCTTCATAGCATATTCCAACAGACTTCCAGTACAATGCTGAATAGAAGAGGTAAGAGTGGAGAGCTTTGCTTTATCCCAGCTTAGAAAAAAATGCAAATATAAAAAAAAAGAAAAGACAAGCCTGGCCAGGTGATGGTGCAGTGGGTAGAGCATCGGACTGGGATGCGGAGGACCCAGGTTTGAAACCCTGAAGTCACCAGCTTGAGAGTAAGCTCATCTGGCTTAAGTGCGGACTCACCAGCTTGAGCACGACGCTGCTGGCTTGAATGTGGGATCATAGACATGACCCCATGGTTGCTGACTTGAGCCCAAAGGTCGCTGGCTTGAAGTCCAGGGTTGCTGATTTGAGGCCAAGGTTGCTGGCTTGAACAAGGGGTCACTTCCTCTGCAGTAGCCCCCTAGTCAAGGCACATATAAGAAAGCAATTAATGAACAAGCAATCAATGAACAACTAAGGTGCTGCAACAAAGAATTGATGTTTCTCATCTCTCTCCCTTCCTATCTGTCTGTTCCTATCTGTCCCTCTCTCTGACTCTCTCTCTGTCTCTTTCTAAAAAAAAAAAAAAAAAAGACAATAAATGTTTATTAAGATATAAAGAGCCTGACTGGTGGTGGTGCAATGGATAGAGCGTTGACCTGAAACACTGAGGTCCCAGGTTCAAAACCTTGAGGTCTCTGACTTAAGCGAATGGTCACTGGCTTGAGCACAGGATCATCAACATGATCTCAAGGTCACTGGTTTACATAAGGGGTCACTAGCTTGGCTTGAGACCCAGGTCAATGCACAAATGAGAACAATCAATGAACAATTAAAATGAAGCAACTACGAATTGATACTTCTCACTCCCCTCCCTCTTTTTCTCCCCCTTCCTCTCTCTCACTCTCAAAAATCAATAAAAAAAACTATCACAGTTTCCTTAAAAAAAAAAAGATATAAAGACATTAGAACCCTTATCCACTGTTGGTGAGACTGTTCAATTGTGCAACTGTTACAGAAAACAGTATGGTGGTTCCTCAAAATAATAAAAAAAGGATTACCATATGATTCAGCAATTCTATTTCTGTATATATTTATATATAACCAAAAGAATTGAAAGCAGACTCTTAAGAGATATTTGCTCACTCATACTCATGGCAGCATTATTCACAATAGCCAAAAGGTGGAATCAATCCAGGTGTCCATTGATAGATGTGATTAAGATGTCAGATCTCCCCAATTCATCTCTAAATTAAACCCCAATAGACATCTCAGTAGGCTTTATGTAAAAATTAAAAGCTGTTTCTGAAATTCCTATGAAAATGCAAAGGACCTAGAGTAGCTAAAAACTATTTTAAAGAGAAAAACAAAGCTGGAGGACTTAAATTACATTACTAGAAAGTTAAAGTTATGAAGACAATGTGGTTTTTGTGTAAAATAAATACAGTGAAATCAATGAAACAAAATGTAGTTCAGAATATACCCACCGTATATGAACAATTGATAGCTGCTGAGGTAATTTGATGAGGGAACAATGGCTGGGATAGCTTAATACACTTATGTAGAGAAAATAAACTGCAGCCCTTACCTCCTCACATTGTACACAAAAACTAACTCAAAATTGATCACTGACCTAATCATAAAAGCAAAAACTGTAGCCTGACCTGTGGTGGTGCAGTGGATAAAGCATCGACCTGGAAATGCTGAGGTCGCCGGTTCGAAACCCCGGGCTTGCCTGGTCAAGGCACATATGGGAGTTGATGCTTCCAGCTCCTCCCCCTTTCTCTCTCTCCCTCTCTCTCTCCTCTCTAAAAATTAATAAATAAAATTAAAAAAAAAAAAACCTTTAAAAAAAAAAAAGCAAAAACTGTAACACTTCTAGAAGAAAACATAGGAGAAAATCCTCATGAGCTTGGTTTAGGCAAACATTTTTAGGCCATAAAAGTATTAATTAGCCCTGGCCGGTTGGCTCAGCGGTAGAGCGTCGGCCTAGCGTGCGGAGGACCCGGGTTCGATTCCCGGCCAGGGCACACAGGAGAAGCGCCCATTTGCTTCTCCACCCCTCCGCCGCACCTTCCTCTCTGTCTCTCTCTTCCCCTCCCGCAGCCGAGGCTCCATTGGAGCAAAGATGGCCCGGGCGCTGGGGATGGCTCCTTGGCCTCTGCCCCAGGCGCTAGAGTGGCTCTGGTCGCAACATGGCGACGCCCAGGATGGGCAGAGCATCGCCCCCTGGTGGGCAGAGCGTCGCCCCTGGTGGGCGTGCCGGGTGGATCCCGGTCGGGCGCATGTGGGAGTCTGTCTGACTGTCTCTCCCTGTTTCCAGCTTCAGAAAATAGCAAAAAAAAAAAAAAAGTATTAATTAAACATACATGTTATATATTATATGTAAATATAGTATATGTGTTATATAAATTACATTAAACATATGATATATAAATATGTATAATAAATTGAGTTTCATCAAAATTTAAAACTTCTGCTCTTCAGAAGACACTTAAAACTAAAAGGCAAGAAAATAATCTCAGGATATAGCTCCAACTAAGGACTTATATTCAAAATGTATTAAAAAAAACCTACAGCCTGACCTATGGTGGTACAGTTGACAAAGCGTCAACCTAAAAAACAACAACACTTGAGTTTGCTGGTTTGAAACCCAGGTCTGGTTAAGGCATATGTGGGAGTTGGTGCTTCCTGCTCCTCCCCCTTCTCTCTCTCTCTCTCTCTTTCTCTTTCTCTCTCTCAGCTCTAAAATGAATAAAAAACATTAAAAAGAAAGAACCCCTACAACTCAGTAATAAGACAAAGAGCACAATATAAGTGGGTAAAAGATTTGAAGAGACATTTAACAAAAGAAGACATTCTGGCTGACAATACTCTGTGTCATCAGTTATCAGGTAGTGCAAAGTAAAGCTACAGATAGATGCCACTACACACCTAATTGAACGGTTAAAATTTAAAAGACAATACCAAATGTTAGTGTGAGCTCTGTTACTGGTGGCATGTGAATGGTACAATAACATCAAAAAATAGGTTATTTCCAATAAAGTTAAATATCACTCCTGGATATTTATCCAAGAGAAAGGAAAAATATGTCTGTACAGTGTACACAAATGCTTATAGCAGATTTATACATAATAGTCCCACAGTAGCAACAACTCCAATGTCCATCAATACATAAATGGAAAAACAAATTGTGACACATTCACATGTTTGACCACTACTCAGCAGTAAAAAGGAATGAATACTGATGCATGAAATAACATGGAAGAATCTTAGAAACACTATATTGAGTGAAAGAAGCCAGACTTAAAATACTATGTACTCTTCTGCCAGAACCCCAGCTGACTTGGGACCAAGATGTGAGTGCCATAGAGAAGCCATAGTGGTTCAAGTGTTGGCAAGTGCCCCAATCTGACCCTTTAGAAGGCAGAATCTTTTCAAAGGACTTTTTAAACAATAGAGAAAACATCAATGCGGTGTCCCGTGAAAGAGGCAGGGACTGGCCATGGCTGTGCTGGAACAGACTGGACTTTGTGCTTCAAGAGCGGAAATTCCTCATGCTGATCACAGCTCAAAGATAACTTGGTTCTGAAAAATATACACACAGCTTATCTTTATTCATCTAGAAGTCCTATCCTGTATGTGAAGAAAAGGGGGTTAAAAATGAAGAAGAACCACACACGGTTGAAATATTCCATGTGTCTGGTCTTTACTGAGGCATATTCTCCTGAGAATGACCTTTTGAAAAACACAGAGGCATAGAGAAGTTGAATTGAGTGCACAAAGTTACAGGGTATAAGTAATGGTGCTGGAATTTGACTCATGAACCTCATACTCTGACCCACAAACTTGGCTCCTGGATTGTACAATAAATAGCATTGCCAAAAGAGATCCATGCATAAGACCTATGCATCTTTCTTAGAGCCTTCATTGTATTATGGAGAATAAAGTATTGTAATGATTTTTTATTTCTTAATTGGAAGAGTATGGGGAAACTCTGCTATTCTGAGAGCTCATCACGTCCACACAGCCTTTAGCCCTTAACAAATAGTACTTGAGGAATTTCCTATGTCATTCTCTCCTTCAAAGCACCCCAAGACTACCCCTTCTCTAACCCAGTGGGGTGCCACATAAGTAAGCCTCTTTCATTCTACCATTCTTTTTTCCTTTTATTTTTTAGCGAGGTAAAGAGAGAGAGACAGACAGGGACAGTCAGGGAGGAAGGGAGAGAGATGAGAAGTATCAACTCATAGTCGCGGCACCTTAGTTGTTCATTGATAGCTTTCTCATATGTGCCATGACTAGGGGGTGGGGGGCTCCAGTGAAGCCAGTGACCCCTTGTTCAAGCCAGCGACCTTGGGCTCAAGTCAGTGACCTTGGGCTTCAAGCTAGTGACCATAAGATCATGTCTATGATCCCACGCTCAAGCCAGTGACCCCACGCTCAAGCTGATGAGCCCGTGCTCAATGTGGAGACCTCGGGGTTTGAGCCTGGGTCCTCAGTGTCGCAGGCAGATGCTCTGTCCACTGTGCCACTGCCTGGTCTCTCTCTTGAAGGTGATTTACTGCAGGTGTGGCAGGGCAGTGATACAGAAACTAGATTCTCCTCTTTAAGGGCCCTGCAGTGCCTGACTTCCCACCATGTATCAGATGACCATGTTGCAGGAAAGTGAACACTACAGATACAGATGCCACTTCATCACTGCGTGTCATTGATGTTAATCCAGAACACATCCTCTCTGCTTTAATATTCTGTTAGACATAAAAATTTTTGAAGAATGTAAAAGCAGTATTGTGTGGTAATCCAAGTTGTCATTATTATATGACCAACTTAAAGAGGCAGGATATGTAGATATGATGTGTTCCCATTTTGCAAGTGCAGCACTTACTATTTTAATTCTAGTCTAAGTGTCTGAGTGATCATCAGTAAACAGTAAACTCAGAGGTGTCTAAAAATAGATTGGTCATCTCAATCCTGTGAGTTCTTCCTCCTTCCTTCCTGTCACTGGAAATGTTCAAGCAGAGGATGGTGGCCCATCGACAGAGAGACTACCTATATTGGTAGATAGTTTGAATGAGATGGCTCAAAAACTCATCCTGTTATTAGCATTTATGATTCTGGGATATTGTGTAGTATTGCTATATTAGGAACACAGAAAAAATATTATATACTATGTGGTTACACTAATATGAAACTCTATAAAGGACAACTATCTATATTGATTGAAAGCTGATCAGTGGTTGCCTGGTACAAGGGTGACTTTTACTGAGAAGATGCATAAGGGAACTTTTTGAGGTTCTATGTCTTGATTAAGATGATAGTTACACACAGATGTATATAGTTTTCAAAATTCATAAAATTGTACTCTTAAAATGTGCGCATCTTGTAGTATATAATTTATACCTCAATAAAATTAATTTTAAAAATCATACCTTAGTTAAAAGGAAATAATAAACCCTAAAATTAAATGCAAATAAAAATAAGTATTATCAGCTGGTAAAATTACTGCACATAAAATCATTTCATTAATGTAACTTTCAATATAGTACTCTGATTCTGTAATTATAGTAGGATATAGTCAAGGACAAAGAGATACAATGAAATCTTGACCTTTATCAATGAGGTGTGTTGCTAGTAGGTGTTTTGATGTAGTGTCTCTGACACTATTGGGTGTGTAGTATAAGAGAGCAAATGAGTAAATAAATTTAAGGTGTTGGCAATTATTGCAAAAGAATTGAGATACACATATGGAAATGGGGAAAAGTATAAAACAACCCTCTGATGTTAGACTTGAGTTGAAAGTATCAATATGAAATCATGCTTTGAAACATGTATTTCTTAGTTCTCTTCATTCAACAACCTAGACTTGATGAAAACTCAGTAGCAGTGACTTTATCTTATACTTGGTTCCTAAAACCATTATCCAATAAAAGAATTCGGAATTCCTTGGAGAAGTGAGTCGTTTTAGATGTGGGTCAGGAGAACTTTAGCCAGGAACACTAGAAAGGAAGTACAAGTTGACGGCTAATGGAAGAATGTCAAAAGAACACAGAAACCACCTTGAATGAACTTCCACTGCCAAATCTAGAACAATTTAAGCACCAAGAAGAATGATGGTAACTGGATTACACAATAAATTTAAAAAGGAGCCTGTGAGTCCAACGTGATACTGGGCAAAAGGAGAAGAGTCAGAAAAGAGCCAAAGAGCCTCCCCCCTCAAAAAAAAATGCCATCATATAAATGTAAAGAAATGAAAAGGAAATCAGCATTTTGAAACTCTTAGCATACTAATTGACTTGAGCAAGGATCACCAATGGATATTAAAGCCATTGGGTGTAAATTTGTTGAGGAATAGGATAATCATATTATCTCAGTGCATCCTCCCAGGTTATTTATTAATTATGAAGGAAAAGGGGTATCTTTACAATAAAGAAATACGATGGAAACCACTTTATCAAAATGATCAGGCCTTGGCCGGTTGGCTCAGTGGTAGAATGTTCGCCTGGCATGTGTATGTCCTGGGTTCAATTCCCAGTCAGGGCACACAGGAGAAGTGCCATCTGCTTCTCTAGCCCTCCCCCTCTCAATACTCTCTCTGTCTCTCTCTCTCTGTCTCTGTCTCTCTGTCTTCCCCTCCTGCAGGCACGGCTCGATTGGAGCCAGTGGCCATGGGCACTGAGGAGGTCTCCATGGCCTCTGCCTCAGGTGCTAAGAAGAGCTTGGTTGCAGAGAAACAGAGCAACGCCCTAGATGGGTAGAGCATTGCCCCCTAGTGGGCTTGCTGAGTGGATCCCAGTCAGGGCACACATGGGAGTCTGTCTCTGCCTCCCTTCCTGTCACTGAAAAAAAAACACCAAAAACAAAAACAAAATGATCAAACAGAGCATTACTTATAATGGGACAGACATTGTGTGTTGCCTTTTAAGGGTATGCAGTGGGAAATCCATCTATCTAGTACCATTGTCAGAAACCTTTAATCGGACTCTTATCTGATAAATTTAGAATGTAGAGAATTTTAGAAGAGAATTGACTTGAAATCTCTATCAGCTTAATGAAAAAGGAAAAAAGAACAGACTTTTTAGATTAAAGAACATTGTAGAGCTATGAAAAAAAATGCAACATGTGGGATCCAGATTAGATCCTGGAGTAAGGGTTGGGGAGGAGTATAAAAAACATTTTTGGGACACTTAGGGAAGTTTGAATATAGACCCTATATTAGATATTATTATTAAATCAATGTTAAATTTCTTTGGTGTCATAAAGGTATTGTGATTATGTTTTTGTTCTTAGAAGATTAGGGAAGAAGTAACATAACATTAGCAATTGACTTGTAAATTGTTCAACAAAAAAAAAACGAGGGGTATCTGTGTGTGTGTAGAGAGGCTGTGAAGGAAAACGTGCACACAGCAGTAAGTTATTATTTGAAAAATAAAGGTGGGAAGTCATAGTACTATCTTTCCATTTTACTATAGGATTGACATTTCCAAAATCATCAGGGTAAAATAATACTTTGGAAGTGTTTGTTTACAAAAAAGAAGATTTTACAAAAATACCTATTATCGTGAAATATCAAAATTCATGGTAGCTTTCTTTGCATAGTAGGGCTATGGATGATTTTCTCTTTATTTTCTATACTTTACTTTTAAATTGATTTTTGAGAGAGAGGGAAGGAGGGAGGGAGGGAGGGAGGGAGGGGAGAGGGGAGGGAGGGAGAGAAGGGAGGGAGGGAGAGAGGGGAGGGAGGGAGAGAGGGAGGGAGGGAGGGAGGGAGGAGTAAAAAGTATCAACTAGTAGTTGCTTCATTTTAGTTGTACATTGATTGCTTCTCCTGCCTTAATGGAAGTGGGGGGCTCAAGCCAAGCCAGTGACCCCTTGCTCAAGCCAGCAACCTTGGGCCTTAAGCCAGTGACCTTGGGATCGTGTCCATGATCCCATGCTCAAGTCAGCAACCCTGCACTCAAGCTGGTGATCTCGGAACCCTGAACATGGGACCTCAGTATTCCACATCAAGGCTCTATCCACTATGCCACAACTGGTCAGGCTATTTTCTTTACTTTCTTAGTTTTTAATAATAAGGTTGTAATACTTTGGGAATTGGGAAAATAAAGTAAATTTATTTTTTAAATAATATACTTTAAAATTGAGTTTATAAGAAAAAAGGGTCTTTTGTTCCAGTAAGTTTTTCAGATGAAAGTAATGAGATATTTTCAAATAGTATAATAATAATGAAATATAGTGAAAAAGATCATGTGATTCATGGGTGGGTTATAGTAACCAGTTACTGAGCACTTTCAATATATATTTATTGAGCCCCTCAATATATTAAAAATTTCACATAATCAAATTATTCAAAAATTACAATAATGCTGTAACTAGGTATTAATAATTGTCCATACTGGCCCTGGCCGCTTGGCTCAGCGGTAGAGCGTCGGCCTGGCATGTGGGGGGACCCGGGTTCGATTCCCGGCCAGGGCACATAGGAGAAGAGCCCATTTGCTTCTCCACCCCCCCCCTTCCTCTCTGTGTCTCTCTTCCCCTCCCTCAGCTGAGGCTCCATTGGAGCAAAGATGTCCCGGGCGCTGGGGATGGCTCCTTGGCCTCTGCCCCAGGCACTGGAGTGGCTCTGGTCGTGGCAGAGCGACGCCCCGGAGGGGCAGAGCATCGCCCCCTGGTGGGCAGAGCGTTGCCCCTAGTAGGCGTGCTGGGTGGATCCCGGTTGGGCGCATGCGGGAGTCTGTCTGATTGTCTCTCCCCGTTTCCAGCTTCAGAAAAATACAAAAAAAAAATAATAATAATAATTGTCCATACTCTTGTAACTAGTAAGTAATAGAATGAAATATGAAACAAAGTCTGTCTTAGATTAAACATCTATACACTAATAGTCTCTTGTGAAGAGAAATGTTATATAACTAATTCCTGTTGGCTGAAATAAGTGAACTAAGCTGGGCAAAAAGATAAGAAACTGCTGGTAGCCTGACCACGTGGTGGTGCAGTGGATAAAGCATCGGACTGGGATGCTGAGGACCCTGGTTCAAGACCCCGAGGTCGCCAGCTTGAGCACGGGCTCATCTGGTTTGAGCAAAAGCTCACCAGCTTGGACCCAAGGTCGCTGGCTTGAGCAAGGGGTTACTCGGTCTGCTGAAGGCCCGTGGTCAAGCCACATATGAGAGAACAATCAATGAACAACTAAGGTGTCGCAATGCGCAACGAAAAACTAATGATTGATGCTTCTCATCTCTCCCTTCCTGTCTGTCTATCCCTCTCTCTGATTCTCTCTGTCTCTGTAAGAAAAAAAAGAAAGAAAAAAAACTGCTGGTAGTAGCTCCTGCCTGATTAGAAATTCTCACCTCAAGAGTAATTAGAGGACGTCAGAGTAATGGCGGGGTAGGAAGCGATACCGATAAATCTCTCCCAAAACTCAACAAGATCTTCAACCAGAAACAGAAAAACCTATACTTGGAGACTCCAGATGCTTCGCAATACACTCGAAGGTATGGTCGAGTGAAAAATTGGCTAAATATATAACCAAACCCCGAAGGAATTAGGGAGTAAGAAATGCTCCGCCTTCCTCACTAACCTAAACAGGGCGGCTTTCTCTGGTAACTGTGAATATAGAAACTGAGGCAGGTAAAGGGGGTGAATAGATCCAGGCCGCGGCACAAACGGCCGAACCAGGCTGTGGCACGGAGATCCAAGCCGAGGAAAAACTGATCCTGTGGCAACCTGGGCAATACAAGCTAACACTCGCGCCAAACCCAAACAAAGAAAGACAAGCGGAGCAGCCATTTTACCCAATCTCCTGGTTGGTGCGCAGTTAGTGGGCGAGAGATTTCTTCCGAAGCCCCAGGAGTGGATGCCCATGTTACCCACAGAGAGGCAGAGTCAGAGGCCTTTCTGTGGGCCGAAAGCAGAATCTCTGGGCAGCCCCAGCGCCATGGGAAAGCCGCGCACGGGAGGGAGCGAGAACTAATTCCAATGGTGGAAATTTTCCGTGCTGGTGGGGGTTTCACTCAGAGGGAAACGCGGCCGGCCTCATATCCTGGTCTGCGCGCGCAGATAGGGAGTGAGAGATTCCTCCGAGTGCCTCGGCAGTGCGCGCCCATGTTATCGCACAGAGGGGCAGAGTCAGGGGCCTTTGTGTGGGCCAAAGCGGAATCTCGGGCCACCCCAGCGCCTTGCAAAAGCCGCGCACGGGGACGGAGCCAGAGCCAAATCCAACGCTGCAACTTTTCCAGGCGGTTGGGGGTTTCACTCAGAGCGTGAGACTGCTGGCCGGATATCCTGGTCTGTGCACGCAGAAAGTGAGTGAGAGTTTCCTCCAAGCGCCCCAGAAGTGGGAGCCCGCCTGTGTTACCGGACAGAGTGGCAGAGCCAGAGGTCTTTGAGTGGGCGGAAAGCCCGCCTGATTATGCTAGCAGCTCTGACTGACTGAGCCTTACCCAGAGCCCTGTGCTGAGTGGAAATAGAGTGGGGAGTTGCCAGCTCTTTGAGCCTCTTACTATCCAGGCAGAGGCAGCAGCAACCCCATAGCTGGATTATCAGGCTACTAATTGAGGAAGGAAAGACTAGGAGAAAGGCTCCAGAAACACGGACTCTCTCACTGTCAGAGCCTATAAATGCTAATGAGCCTCGACTGCCAACGAGACTAAAGCACAATACATGACATCGCCATAGAGACTTATCAACTGCAAACCTCTACCTGAGCGTGCCAAAGGGGCAGAACCCGGGGTACAGAATCACTGACCAGGAAGAGGGAGAGAAAAGAAAAAGCAAGAAGATAACCTCTCAAAATCAAGAATAATCTGCAGACTTTATAACCTATCCCATTTTATTATATTTGTTGATTTGTTTCTCTTATCTTCATTCTTGATACTTTTTTTCCTCCTCCAATTTGGCCGATTAACTCTCTGCCGGTCTTACTCTCTCCTCTCCTTGAACTACACTACCCATAAGTGTTACATCTCCCATTATCTTTTCTTTCCTCTTCCTTTCTCTCTATGAGGGTTGCACTCCAAAACCCTTAACTCTCTCTCTCTAGTTCTCTCTCTCCTTTTTTTTTCTTCTTTTTGTGGTTCCCTCTTTTTTTTCTCTCTCTCTCTCTTTCTTTTCTCCCTCTATATTAGTTTCTTCCTTTCTCCTTTACATCTCCTCTCATTCAAACCTCAGTAACAAACAAATTATCTTATCTGGGACTCAAACTTATGTTTGTGGCATTTTGGGGGGTTTTTACTTCACCTTTTTAACTCACTAGCAGTGCTCCCATCCCTGGCTCTCCATTTTATCTAGTTCTTGTTCCACTAAATACAATAGTAATTTTTTAATTTGTCCCCCCATTTTTCTGTTTTCCTCTTATTCCTCTCATCATAACTCTTAGACAACCAACACCTAAAAGCAAATCAATTTATTCTTAACCCAAATTTTTTCCTTATTTGCTTTTTGTGGGTCCATACCCCCCCCCCTTTTTTTTTCTTTTTTTTCTTTTTTTTTTTCTTTTTTTCTTTTTTTTTGCCCCTTTATTACTTTTTTGCAATTCAGGCCCTCCATCACAGGCATTGTTTGTTATAATTCACAGTTCACCACAAGATTTTCTGAAGAAAGAGGGGAGAAGAGAGGAGAGGAAAAAAAGGAGGGGGGGAATAATTTTCTTTTTTTAAAAATTTTTATTTTATTTTATTCTTTATTTAATTATTAATTTTTTTTAAAAAACAACAACTCTTCGATTTTTAATTTTTTTTATTTTTTTTAACTTTTTATTCTTTATTAAATCTCATTAATACTATCAACAAAACCACCCTCAGATGCCATTAAGGAAGAGAAAATCGAATATCATGGATACAAAAGAAAGAGAGGTAACACAGCTAGATGAGGAAAAATCTATGGAGAAAAAATTTAATATATTGGAAACCTTGGAGCTAAATGACAGAGAATTCAAGATAGAAATCCTAAAAATCGTCCGAGATATACAAGAAAACACAGAAAGGCAATTTAGGGAGCTCAGAAAACAACTCAATGAACACAAAGAATATATGTCCAAGGAAATTGAAACTATAAAAACAAATCAAACAGAGATGAAAAACTCAATTCATGAGGTGAAAAACGAAGTAACAAGCTTAGCTAATAGAACAGGTCAGATAGAAGAGAGGATTAGTGAAATAGAAGACAAGCAACTTGAGGCACAACAGAGAGAAAAAGAAAGAGACTCAAAAATTTAAAAAAATGAGATAGCCCTACAAGAATTATCGGACTCCATCAAAAAGAATAACATAAGAATAATAGGTATATCAGAGGGAGAAGAGAGAGAAAATAAAATGGAGAACATACTCAAACAAATAATAGATGAGAACTTCTCAAGCCTGTGGAAAGAACTAAAGCCTCAAATTCAAGAAGCAAACAGAACTCCGAGTTTTCTTAACCCCAACAAACCTACTCCAAGGCATATCATAATGAAATTGACACAAACCAACAGCAAAGAAAAAATTCTCAAGGCAGCCAGGGAAAAGAAGAATACAACATATAAAGGAAAGCCCATTAGATTATCATCAGATTTCTCAGCAGAAACTCTACAAGCTAGAAGAGAGTGGACCCCAATATTTAAAGTCCTGAAAGAGAGGAACTTTCAGCCACGAATACTATACCCATCAAAGCTATCCTTCAAATATGAAGGAGAAATAAAAACATTCACAGATACAGAAAAGATGAGGGAATTTATCATCAGAAAACACCCACTCCAGGAATTACTAAAGGGGGTTCTCCAATCAGATACAAAGAACAAAAAAAAAAGAGAGCCACAAGTAAAAGCTCCAAGAAGAACACAATAAAACCAAATTTAAACTGTGACAACAACAAAAAGAAAGAGGGGGAGAAGATGGAGATTAACAGTAGCAAAGGACGATGGAGTGCAAAAGTACTCACAAAATAGTTCGCTACAATGAACAGGGTAGGGACCCTTTTCATTACTCAAAGGTAATCACCATTGAAAAACCCACCACAGAAGCACATGAGATAAAAAAGATAGCAACAGAGGAAAGATGTATGGAATACAACCAAATAAAAACAAAAGATAGAAAAACGAAAGAGAAGGATTAAACAAGACACAAAACTAACAGAAAGCAAGATATAAAATGGCAATAGGAAACTCACAAGTATCAATAATTACACTAAATGTAAATGGATTAAACTCACCAATAAAAAGGCACAGAGTAGCAGAATGGATTAAAAAAGAAAATCCAACTGTATGCTGCCTATAGGAAACTCATCTAAGTAACGAGGATAAAAACAAATTCAAAGTGAAAGGCTGGAAAACAATACTCCAAGCAAATATCCAAAAAAAAGCAGGTGTAGCAATACTCATATCGGATAATGCTGACTACAAGACAGGAAAAGTACTCAGAGACAAAAATGGCCATTTCATCATGGCTAAGGGGACACTGAATCAAGAAGACATAACAATTCTTAATATATATGCACCAAACCAAGGAGCACCAAAATATATAAGACAACTACTTATTGATCTTAAAACAAAAACTGACAAAAATACAATCATACTTGGAGACCACAATACACCGCTGACGGCTCTAGATCGGTCATCCAAACAGAGAATCAACAAAGACATAGTGGCCTTAAAGAAAACACTAGAGCACCTGGATATGATAGACATCTACAGGACATTTCATCCCAAAGTGACTGAGTATACATTTTTCTCCAGTGTACATGGATCATTCTCAAGAATTGACCATATGTTGGGCCACAAAAACAACATCAGCAAATTCAGAAAAATCGAAGTTGTACCAAGCATATTTTCTGATCATAAAGCCTTGAAACTAGAATTCAACTGCAAAAAGGAGGAAAAAAATCCCACAAAAATGTGGAAACTAAACAACATACTTTTAAAAAATGAATGGGTCAAAGAAGAAATAAGTGCAGAGATCAAAAGATATATACAGACTAATGAAAATGACAATACGACATATCAGTATCTATGGGATGCAGCAAAAGCAGTGATAAGAGGGAAGTTCATATCACTTCAGGCATATATGAACAAACAAGAGAGAGCCCAAGTGAACCACTTAACTTCCCACCTTAAGGAATTAGAAAAAGAAGAACAAAGACAACCCAAAACCAGCCGAAGAAAGGAGATAATAAAAATCAGAGCAGAAATAAATGAATTAGAGAACAGAAAAACTATAGAAAAAATTAATAGAACAAGGAGCTGGTTCTTTGAAAAGATCAACAAAATTGACAAACCCTTGGCAAGACTTACCAAGGAAAAAAGAGAAAGAACTCATATAAACAAAAACCAAAATGAAAGAGGAGAAATCACCACGGACACCGTAGATATACAAAGAATTATTGTAGAATACTATGAAAAACTTTATGCCACTAAATTCAACAACCTAGAAGAAATGGATAAATTCCTAGAACAATACAACCTTCCTAGACTGAGTCAAGAAGAAGCAGAAAGCCTAAACAGACCTATCAGTAGAGAAGAAATAGAAAAAACCATTAAAAACCTCCCCCAAAATAAAAGTCCAGGCCCTGACGGCTATACCAGCGAATTTTATCAAACATTCAAAGAAGACTTGGTTCCTATTCTACTCAAAGTCTTCCAAAAAATTGAAGAAGAAGCAATACTTCCAAACACATTTTATGAGGCCAACATAACCCTCATACCAAAACCAGGCAAGGATGGCACAAAAAAAGAAAACTACAGACCAATATCTCTAATGAATACAGATGCTAAAATACTAAACAAAATACTAGAAAATCGAATACAACAACATATTAAAAAAACAATACATCATGATCAAGTGGGATTTATCCCAGAATCTCAAGGATGGTTCAACATACGTAAAACGGTTAACGTAATACACCATATCAACAAAACAAAGAACAAAAACCACATGATCTTATCAATAGACGCAGAAAAGGCTTTCGATAAAATACAACACAATTTTATGTTTAAGACTCTCAACAAAATGGGTATAGAAGGAAAATATCTCAACATGATAAAGGCCATATATGATAAACCATCAGCTAACATCATATTAAATGGCACTAAACTGAAGGCTTTCCCCCTTAAATCAGGAACAAGACAGGGTTGTCCACTCTCTCCACTCTTATTTAATGTGGTACTAGAGGTTCTAGCCAGAGCAATCAGACAAGACAAAGAAATAAAAGGCATCCATATCGGAAAAGAAGAAGTAAAGGTATCACTTTTTGCAGATGATATGATCCTATACATCGAAAACCCCAAAGAATCCACAAAAAGACTACTAGAAACAATAAGCCAATACAGTAAGGTCGCAGGATACAAAATTAACATACAGAAGTCAATAGCCTTTCTATATGCCAACAATGAAACAATTGAGAACGAACTCAAAAGAATAATCCCCTTCACGATTGCAACAAAAAAATAAAATACTTAGGAATAAACATAACAAAGAATGTAAAGGACTTATATAATGAAAACTATAAACCATTGTTAAGGGAAATCGAAAAAGATATAATGAGATGGAAGAATATACCTTGTTCTTGGCTAGGAAGAATAAATATAATCAAGATGGCTATATTACCCAAAGCAATATACAAATTTAATGCAATTCCCATCAAACTTCCAATGACGTTTTTTAAAGAAATAGAGCAAAAAATCATCAGATTTATATGGAACTATAAAAACCCCCGAATAGCCAAAGCAATCCTAAAGAAAAAGAATGAAGCTGGGGGCATTTCAATACCTGACTTCAAATTATATTATAGGGCCACGACAATCAAAACAGCATGGTATTGGCAGAAAAATAGACACTCAGACCAATGGAACAGAATAGAAAGTCCAGAAATCAAACCACATATATATAGTCAAATAATTTTTGATAAAGGGGCCAACAACACACAATGGAGAAAAGAAAGCCTCTTCAATAAATGGTGCTGGGAAAACTGGAAAGCCACATGCAAAAGAATGAAACTGGACTACACTCTCTCCCCCTGTACAAAAATTAACTCAAAATGGATCAAAGATCTAAACATAAGACCTGAAACAATTAAGTACATAGAAGAAGACATAGGTACTCAACTCATGGACCTGGGTTTTAAAGAGCATTTTATGAATTTGACTCCAATGGCAAGAGAAGTGAAGGCAAAAATTAATGAATGGGACTACATCAGACTAAGAAGTTTTTGCTCAGCAAGAGAAACTGATAACAAAATAAACAGAAAGCCAACTAAATGGGAAATGATATTTTCAAACAACAGCTCAGATAAGGGCCTAATATCCAAAATATACAAAGAACTCATAAAACTCAACAACAAACAAACAACCAATCCAATAAAAAAATGGGAAGAGGATATGAACAGACACTTCTCCCAGGAAGAAATACAAATGGCCAACAGATATATGAAAAGATGCTCATCTTCTTTAGCTATTAGAGAAATGCAAATCAAAACGGCAATGAGATACCACCTCACACCTGTTTGATTAGCTATTATTAGCAAGACAGGTAATAGCAAATGTTGGAGAGGCTGTGGAGAAAAAGGAACCCTCATACACTGTTGGTGGGAATGTAAAGTAGTACAACCATTATGGAGGAAAGTATGGTGGTTCCTCAAAAAACTGAAAATAGAACTACCTTATGACCCAGCAATCCCTTTAGTGGGTATATACCCCCAAAACTCAGAAACATTGATACGTAAAGACACATGCAGCCCCATGTTTATTGCAGCATTGTTCACAGTGGCCAGGACATGGAAACAACCAAAAATCCCGTCAATAGATGACTGGATAAAGAAGATGTGGCACATATACACTATGGAATACTACTCAGCCATAAGAAATGATGACATCGGAACATTTACAGCAAAATGATGGGATCTTGATAACATGATACGAAGCGAAATAAGTAAATCAGAAAAAAACAGGAACTGCATTATTCCATACGTAGCTGGGACATAAAAGTGAAACTAAGAGACATTGATAAGAGTGTGTTGGTTACAGGGGGGGGAGGGGGGAATGGGAGAGGGAAAGGGGGAGGGGGAGGGGCACAAAGAAAACAAGATAGAAGGTGACAGAGGACAATCTGACTTTGGGTGATGGGTATGCAACATAATTGAACGACAAGATAACCTGGACTTGTTGTCTTTGAATATATGTATCCTGATTTACTGATGTCACCCCATTAAAAAAATAAAATTATTAAATAAAAAAAAAAGAGTAATTAGAACATAACCTTTGGAGTAGAAAGCAAGAGCTTCCCCTTCAATGCTGTCAATTCATTTTAGAAGAGTTTCTTAGTACAGGCGTCCTGAGTTCTGATGGTTCGACTTACAATTTTTTTACTGTACGATGGTGTGAATGCAATCCAGAAACTGTGCTTTGCATTCTGGTCTTTTTCCAGGCTAGTGATATACAGTACGACACTCTGTGATGATGGGCAGCTGCAGCGTGCAGTCAGCCGCCTGATCAGGAGGGGAAAAATCGACACTCTACAGCAGGGGTCCCCAAACTACGGCCCCACGGGCCACATGCGCCCCCTGAGGCCATTTATCTGGCCCCCACCGCACTTCCGGAAGGGGCACCTCTTTCATTGGTGGTCAGTGAGAGGAGCGTAGTTCCCACTGAAATACTGGTCAGTTTGTTGATTTAAATTTACTTGTTCTTTATTTTAAATGTTATATTTGTTCCCATTTTGTTTTTTTACTTTAAAATAAGATATGTGCAGTGTGCATAGGGATTTGTTCATAGTTTTTTTATAGTCTGGCCCTCCAATGGTCTGAGGGACAGTGAACTGGCCCCCTGTGTAAAAAGTTTGGGGACCCCTGCTCTACTGTGTACGGTGTTGCCAGCTTTTTTGTGTGTCTATGAATTCCATCATGTCTTCTACAGAATGCGCATCTGATTCTGCTTCTGGTTACAGATGCTCCTCAATTTACTATGGGATTATTGGGAGGTAACCTTATTGGAAGTTGAGAAGCATCTGTATTAATAATATTCAGGGTTATCAAGTGAATCTGAGTGATGCTCAGGTGGTATAAATAGGAAGAGATTAATGCATTATGGTGACTGCCATACAAGCATTACCAACTAATTCCTTATAAGACCTGTGAATGGATACTGTAGGGTCTTCTTCAAGAAAGAACAGTCAGTATTCCCTCAGTGTTGCTCAAAGTCTATAAAAATCAGCCTCTATCCCTTGTGTTAAGCCAGTAATGATCCTTAAAGGAATTAGTACATGGAAAACTCATGCTTATTCTCAATTATATTCTGAAATTAGGTTAAAGTAAAACAAAACAAAGCAACAACAAAAACACTTGGTTTTAGTGAGTTAAATGTAAAAAGGAAGAGAAAATAATTATTTCTCCTTTAGTACATGGGTTTATCCAAAGTTCCAGGGAGGTGTCAGTTGATTAATAGTAGATACTAACTTAGTGAACTTTTTTCTGTTTTGATAATTCATTTTATAGATTAGTCATCATAAAGTTTATCCCAGATTGGCTTCCCTTTTTTACCCAGAATGCTTTTCAGTCACCTCTTCTCACAGTTAATTCAGAGAGCCCAAGGAATATAAACTTTTACCATGGACTTCAAGAAAGTGAGCTTCAGAAAGTAGGTTATAATGCTGTTAAAGTCATATTATACATTTCTAAATAAAAAGTAAATTATCTGAGGGTGTCTGTACCACAGTTCTTTCTTGGCATAGGAAAGGAAGCATTAATAGCTTTAATTAGAATTGAAACAGCAGGCAAATATGTATTTCTCCAAATATTTTTGAGAACCAGATAATAATTTTAAAAAATCATACAAACAAATGTTTTTGAATAGCATAATCTCTAACTTTAGAAAGGAAAAAGTTTCAGCCCTGGCTGGTGACTTAGTGGATAGAGTGTCAGCCTTACATATGGACATCCAGAATTTATGTGCCAGGTCAGGGCACACAAGAGAAGCTGACCATCTGCTTCTCCCCTTCTCTTTCTCTTCTTCTCCCGTCACCAGTGGCTTGATTGGTTTGAGTGTGGCCCCAGGCACTGAGGATAGCTCCATTGGAGCACATTAACCTCAGGCAATAAAAATAGCTTGGTACTTGAGCATTGGCCCTAGATGGGGTTGCCAGGGAGCATGAGGAGTCTGCCTCACTATCTCCCCTCCTGTCACCTAAAAAAAAAAAAAAAAAAAAAAAAGGAGTTTTGATTTATTTAACAAAAGAACAACTTCATTTTAATTATAAACTCTTTATTCTTTGTCATGTACATACATAAATTATATTTAAACTGAATATTTTATACAAACTCTAGGAAAGTGTTCCAGATAAATTATGATTATAAAGTAAAACAATGAAGATACATCAAAGATGCTTGTGATTCAGTGCCAAATTCACAATCGTATATCTAAAATGTCACAGTCCTTTTAATCCCCCCAAAATGTCCACATAACAACTCAAAAGTGGGCAATAACTTGTCCAGAGAATAAATTATTTTCATTATGTGGAACATGGAAAGGGACATGGTGGAAAATTAAGATACTTTAGAATTCTTTTATGGAGTTCCTAGTAAGACAACAGTACCTAAGGCGATGAGGACCTGTCCAAGTAGCATATTTATATGAAATATGTCTTTATTGCTTGCCTGGTAGAGGTGATCTCTCAACCACATTTCAAAGAAGAATGGACCAGAGTAGACACCAGGAAAATTTTTTCGACCACAGCCATATCCGAAACTGGTAACTCCCATTACAAAAAATCGTTTTTGTTCTGGTAAGTAGCACATTAATGGTCCACCACTATCGCCCTATTAAAAAAGCCCCAAAATAGTGTTAGTTACTTCTTTATATAATAGTAAAGCTAGAATAAATTAATCACATTAAACATACATTTATATAAATACACATTTTCAATATACCTCCTCTAAGTTATTAAGATCAATAGATTTTTTAGTTTACATTCCAACTCAAACAGGAATTCAGTTACATTCAATCTGGCCTAGTATTTAGAGGAACCACATAGCTGGTGGATAAACTTACCATCTACATAATTTTGAATCAGAATACTATAAACTAGATTGTTTGGATTTTTTAGTACAATTACTCAGTAGAAATATAATTTAGGATGTGTGCAAAATATTGTAAACATTGTTAGAATACTTCTGTTGGTTAATGCTGTTTGTGACAGGTGTAACTTTAAAATACTGTATTTCCTCATGTATGAGACACACCTTTTTTCAAAAAATTTGGGGTCTAAAAATTGGGTGCATCAAACAGTGGTTGTAGATTTTATTTTACTTGCAGTTCCCACTTTTTCGCATGGATGAGGAGTTGTATGAATTTTATGATGAATAAAACTTGAGTTCAATAACTTTATATATATATATTTTAATTTTGGCCCCCCAAATTAGGGTGCATCTTATACATGGGAAATACAGTACATGAAGGAGTCTTTTAGGTATATGTGGTTTTCAAGATAGAGAAGAGTAAACTGAATCTTACAAGAAATGGCATCTAAGTGTTGACATTGGCTGATGCAGGATATTAGGAATAAATGGCTAATCCTCTCAGTGTTATAAACAACAAATCTCCTTCAGCTGTCAATTTAACAACTGAAACACTATTACAAGGATGTGAATCACTCAAAACAGCAAGGACACTGAGCTGCTACAGTGCCTAGCAGTTAAAGACTGTTATTAAAATGTTTTCAAGTTCTCTCTATATACTAGGCCTTAAATAATTATTTTTTGACAATGGAAATGTTTCACTTATGACTACAGTTTAATTAGATTGGATTCTTTACTATTTTACTCAGCAAGGTTTTTAAGGAAAAAGACACAGGAAAGTAAATCCTTGATTTCTAGAAGTCAGAATGAGTAGAAAAAGATCAGAGCATGGGGTATTACTTAGGAGTGAAGTGCTGATAGATTTAATAGTGAAGAAAAGAGGAATAAAGAAAGATTCAAGGCCCTGGCCAGGAAGCTCTGTTAGAGGGTCATTCTGTTATGCCAAGTTTGTGGGTTTGATCCCGGTCAGGGCACATACAAGAATCAACCAATGAATGCATAGATAAGTGGAACAATAAATCCATGTCACTCTCTTTCTCCCTCTCTCTCCCTCTTCCTTTCCTCTCTCTCTAAAATAAATCAATAAACAAAAATTTTTAAAAGATTTAAAACAAAAAGCATATAGATAAATTGTACTTCATAAAAAATAAACTTTGTGCTATAAATGATAGCATTAGGGAAGTAAAAAGACAGTCCACAGAATGGTAGAAAATTTTATCTATAATAAATAAAGAATGCTTATGACTCTCAATAATAAAAAGTACCATAACTTATTTTAAAAATGGGCAAAGGACCTGAATAGACATTTCTCCAAAGAAGAGGTGCAAATGGCTAATAAACATATGCAAAGATGCTCAACACTGTTAGTCATTAGGGCAATGCAAATTAAAACCACAATGAGAAACCATTTTATACAAAGATGGCTGTTATAAAAAAGACAATAAGTGCTGACAAGGATATGGGGAAATTGGAATGCTTGTGCATTACTGGTGAGAATATAAAATGGCGCAACCACTGTGGACTACAGTTTGGCAGTTCTTCAAAATGTTAAACATTGACTCAGCAGTTCCACCCCAGGGAAATTTCCAAGAGAAATACAAACATGCCTACACATAAAAACATATACACAAACATTTATAGCAACATTATTCATAATAGCCAAAAAGTGGAAATAGCTCAAATGTCCATCAACTAATGAATGGATAAATAAAATGTAGTATATTCATATAATGGTATATTATTTGGCAATAAAATAAAGTATTAATACATGTCACAATGTGGATAAGCGCTGAAAACATTATCCACAAAGTGAAAGAAGTCAGTCACAAAAGACCACATATTGAACGATACCATTCATATGAAATTTCTAGACTAGGCAAATCTATAGATTCGTGGTTGTCTAAGGCTGGGGGTGGGCGGGAGGAATGAGGAGTAACTCATAATATGTAGAGGTTTCTTTTTTGGGTGATAAGAAATGTCCCAAATTTAGATTGTGGTAATGGTTGCACTACTCTGTAAATGTATTAAAAACCCATTGAGTTGTACACTTTAAATGAGTGAATTGTATACATATGTAAATCACATCTCCTGAAGGTGGTAATGAAAAAGGAAGAAGAAAGGTTCAGTGCAAATCAGGAAAGCAAAAGGATTTGTATTGTTGTATAGTTAAAAATGAGAACAAATAATTTAGTGATTTTGAGGCTTGAAAACGAAGGCTTCACCAGAAAGTGATCAAACCTTGTTCAATTTCTCTCTGGCTTTAAAAAATATCTCTAAGGAAAATTATTTGGTCTTACCCTGCAAGAATCAAAACGTCCATTTTCATCACCTGCACAAAACGAAGTTACAGGAATTATATTACCATAACTCATCTCAGAATTACAAATGTTTCGAGAAATATAATGCACTTCCGCTTCCTGTAACATACTTGTAATGCTACCTATTAACAAAAAAATACCAATAAATTATTTTGGAGAGCAGGCATTTGAACAGTGATGTAAAATGTTAATATTGAATAGGTTTTATTTCCAAAGCAACTGATTCAACAATTATGTAAGATTGTATCCATATATATATGGATATATGCCTAGGAAGATTGTTGAAGAACATTCACCAAAATGCTAATAATGATAGTATCTCTAGCTATTACAAATTTCAGGTTATTTTTGCTGTCTTTGCTCTCATGTACTCTTGAAGGTCTCACAAGGGGATCTATCATTTTTACAAAATAAAGCAATAGTCAAGGACTAAAGAGGCAAAGTCAGAGGTCATTGTTTCTTATGCTCTAAATTGTGAATAATTTTATTACATTTTATAATGATGCTACATCTTGAAAAATGGTGCACAGGAAAATAAAACATTTTAATTTATATACTCCCCTAACTTCTCTTCTTATTTCTGACAATGAAGTGGTTCTTTGCTACAGAAAAAAAAATAGGAAAATACAAGACAACACTTCAGGAACCATTAAAGGACAGAGTATGGTAAAATTTATCCATAGAAAAGCTGCTGTAACAGCAGCATCTGATCCTATCAGTCTGAGTTGCAGTTGTCTCATGCAGTAGCTGAATATTTTGTGTGCCCCGCATACTTCTCCAGCGTTGGAAGTACTAGACAGTAGCTGAATATTTTGTGTGCCCCGCATACTTCTCCAGCGTTGGAAGTACTAGACATTGCCCCTTGACTGCGGGTGGGCAGGAACCCAACTATTCCAGCCACGGAATTCTGCTCTCCTGGTGACACTGATTGGTCTAGAGATGACTATATTTGGTATCAGTGTAACTGATTGGAATACTTCTCCAGCATTTTTTTTTAACTGGGGCCAACAGAGAAGAACTTTTCAGCCTATTCACATGGCTGTTAAGCTATAAATCCAAAGCAGCCTGTAGCCTTAGTTCCAGCATTTTGAGGACAGGCAGCCTGAGAAAACAGTCAACATACAGTGAGACTAGAATAGGAAATAAAAATAAAATATATTCCAATGGTATTCAGATTATTGGATCGAGGCTTCCTAGAGGCCAGTCACATTTCTGCCATTTATTTTAAAATAATTAAGTTATAGTAATACTGGCTGCATATAAAGGAACATATGTAACATGTAAATTATAGAATTTAATAATGAACACCTGGGAACCTACCATCCAATTAATGAAACTGAACAATTCTAATACCAGTGCAGTGATATTAAAAACCCAGAGATTTTGAAACAAATAGGAGGAGCCCAGAAACAGCTGTTTGGGTTTTCTATTCCGTTGCACTGGTCACTTAGAATTTCCTTGCAAAATAAAACACTTAACTACTATAGCTTTAGAATAAACCTTGATTTCGGGATGGCAATTCTTCCATAGGATTGTCTTGGCTATTGTTGGGTCTTTTAGAATCAGCTTTTTAATTGTCTCAAAACTCATATTACGGTTTATCATTCTCTTTTTATTTTATTTTATTAGTTTTGCTGATAGAATTGACATCTTTATGATACTCAGTTTTTCTGTTCCAGCAGAAAGTATACCGTTGCATTTACTTAACTATTCTTTAATGTCTTTAAAAAATATTTTAGGGTTTTTTCCCCATATAAGGCCTACATCTTTTGTTAGTTTTGTTTTTAGCAACCTAATCACTTTGGTATTATTGTAAATTTTAATGTTTTGAACTTTTCCAACATTTTATTATGAAAAATTTCAAACACAAAACAAAGATCAAAGGACTTCTCAGTGAACAGCCATATACCTACCTCCTAGGTTCTTTAATCTGTAGTTGTTTTTGCAACTTTTTATTTAGCTATAATTTCAAAATTATAGAAAAGTAGTGAGAATAGTACAAAGAACTGTCAAGTATTCCTTTACTGAGATGCATCAGTTGTTTGCTTTTTGTCACACTTGCATTATTATTTGCACTCTGTGTGTTTATAATTTTTTTCTGAATCATTTGAGAGTGAATGGCAGACATTGTTTCCTTATACCTTTAAATACTTTAATGTGCATTTGTTAAGAAAAAGGAACATTCTCTTATTAAGCATAGTACATTTATCAAGATCAGGAAGGAAATTTAGGCCCTGGCCAGTGGCTCAGTGGATAGAGCGTCGCCTGGCTATGGATGTCTTGGGTTTGATTCTAGTCAGGGCACACAGGAGAAGTGACCGTCTGCCCCCCCCCCCCCACCGCCTTCTCTCCTTCTTCCCCTCCTGCAGCCAGTGGCTTGATTGGTTCCAGCGTGGACCCCCAGGTGCCGAGAATAGTTCCTTTGAAGGTATCAGCCTGAGGAGCTAAAAATAGATTGTACTCAGCATTAGCCCCAGATGGGGTTGCTGGGTGGATCCTGGTCAGGGTGCATGCATGTGGGAGAGTCTGCATCACTATTTTCCCTTCTCTCACCTTAAAAAAACAAACAAAATGAAATCTATATTATTATTATTATTACTATGATTTTAATGAGAGAGATTAGAACCATCAACTCACAGTTGCAGCACTTTAGTTGTTCATTGATTGTTTCTCATATGTGCCTTGCCTGGGGTGCTCCAGCCAAGTCAGTGACCCTTTGCTTAAGCCTGCAACCTTGGGCTTAAGCCAGTGACCATGGGACCATGTCGATGACCCCACACTCAAACTGGTGAGCCTGCACTCAAGCCAGATGAGCCCACACTCAAGCTGGAAACCTTGGGGTTTTTAACCTGAGACCTCAGCTGATGCTCTATCCCAGGGGTTCCCAAACTACGGCCCGCGGGCTGCATGTGGCCCCCTGAGACCATTTATCCAGCCCCCGCCCCACTTCTGGAAGGGGCACGCACCTCTTTCATTGGTGGTCAGTGAGAGGAGCATAGTTCCCATTGAAATACTGGTCAGTTTGTTGATTTAAATTTACTTGTTCTTTATTTTAAATATTATATTTGTTCTCGTTTTGTTTTCTTACTTTAAAATAAGATATGTGCAGTGTGCATAGAGATTTGTTCATAGTTATTTTATAGTCCAGCCCTCCAACGGTCTGAGGGACAGTGAACTGGCCCCCTGTGTAAAAAGTTTGGGGACCCCTGCTCTATCCATTGTGTCACTACTTGTCAGGCAACACTCTTTTTTAATATATTTATATATACTTTTTATTTAATTAATTGTTTTTACATAGATTCTAGGGTCACCCTAAATGCACCCCCCTCCCCCATATTCCCCTCAACATTTCCCTTGCCCCCTCCCTACAGTGTCTTCCCCACTTCCCTTCAGGTTTCTCCCATCCTATTATCCCCTTTCCCTCTGTCCTCTTTTCCTCTGGTCCCTTTGATCCCTCCTCTGACTGAAAAAAAGAAATGCACCCCCATGTTTACAGCAGCATTGTTCACAATAGCGAAGATCTGGAAACAGCCCAAATGTCCGTCAGTGAACTAGTGGATTAAAAAGCAGTGGTACATATTATATATATATACACACACACACACACACACACACACACACACACACAATGGAATACTATGGGGCTATGAAAAAGAAGGAAATAATTACCTTTTGCAACAATATGAAGGGACCTGAAAACTACAGGTTATGTTGAGTGAAATAAGCCAGGCAGAGAAAGAAAAATCTCATATGACCTCACTCATTTGAGGAATCCAAGGAATAATGAGAACCAAGGAATGGAATTGAGACAGGCAACACTGTCTTTTAAGTAAACAAGCCAACACTATTGTCTTGATGACAATAGTTTATAGAATATTTTTGAAATTTGGTAGGATAACTCCTTCAGCTTTTTTGTTCCTCTAAGTAATATTGGCTATTCTAGGTCCTTTGCCTTTCCATGTACTTTTTAGGATCAGCTTGTCAATTTGTGTGAAAAATCTTGCTAGATTGTGATAGGGATTTTGCATTGGATATTCAGGTCAGTCTAGGGGTAATTGTTATAGTGAATCTTCAGCCCATGAATGTCCTCTGTCTTTCCATTCATTAGGTCTTTTTAACTATCTCTGTAATGTTTGTAGTCTTTCGTGTACAGGTCTTGCATATTGTTTGTTGACTACAGTGAGT
The DNA here is from genome assembly GCF_036850995.1 of Saccopteryx leptura. Lineage (NCBI taxonomy): Eukaryota > Metazoa > Chordata > Mammalia > Chiroptera > Emballonuridae > Saccopteryx > Saccopteryx leptura. The sequence goes on from NC_089504.1 coordinate 130,601,476, forward strand.
CTAAGTGTGGATCTCTTTTTTAAAAATCTTAATTGAGGTTCATTGAGCTTTTTCTATAAATTAATGTTTTCATGAAATTTAAGGAGTTTGGGGTCATATTTTCTTCAAAATTTCTTCTTCCCTGTTTTCTCTCTTCTCCCCTTCCAGAAATCCCATTACATGTATGTTGGCATATTTGATTTTGTGCTACAGGTCTCTGTATATTCACTTTTTTCAATATTTCTCTCTATGTTCTTCAGATTAGATCATTTTTATTGCTCTGTTTCAAGTTCGATGATTGTTTCTTGTGCCATTTTAAAAATTGAGACTTTCTATTTGGTCCTCTTAAAAACGGTCTGTTTCTCCATACTCATTCCCTCTTTGTAAGCCATTCTCATCTCAATTTCCTTTAATTTTTTCAGCAATAATTTCTTTAAATTATTGAGCATCTTTAAGGAGCTTCTTTGAAGATTTTGTTTGTTAAATTCAACATCTGTACCCATTCCATTTCTTTTTTTTTTTTTTTTTTACCTGAGTATATAGGTCACATTGTCTTGGTTTTTAAATTTTTAATTATTACTTTTATTCTATAGCTCTCTCATTTTTAGACTATTCCTGTCACATTTCTGACTGTTCCACTACTGGCTGCCCCCAGGCCAGCAGAGCTGTGTGTTTTCTCCATTTGTCTCTTGCTGTTATTGACAGTGTTCCAGGCCTGAATTTTCAGCTGCTGCTCGGAATTGAGTTGTCCTCCTCCAGCAGCAGGACCCTTGGCTTTCATGGCCCTGGTAAAACTGCTGTACTCACTGATCTGGAAGGAGAGTCTGGAGTAGCCACAGCAGGACAGCTGCAGATTCCTCTTCTTATCCAAATTTCTAGTTGTTTATAATGAACAAACTCTCCTCAACTTGTTGTGTAACTTTGGTTGATTTCCTGGGCCCTGAAATAGCTGCTCATGACATTTTTATCCTGTTTATATTTCTCTTGGGGGAAAAGGACTTGCCAGCCTCCTCATGCCACCACAGCCAAAATTCCCATCCCCAGTATCGTTTCTAAGTTCATTGTAATGAGGGTAGATAGTATGTGTACTACCTATCCTTTGAACTTTAAAATTTATTTTATGGCCTAAGGAGTGGTCAGTTTTTATTAAGTTTCTACCTGTACTTAAAAGATGATATTTTATGATTTTGAGGTAGAGAGTACTCTGATTTGGCTATTAAATTAAGCTTGCTAATTATGTTGTTCAAATATTCTAAACATTTACTAATTTTTCATCTCTTTGATATGCCAATAATAAAAAGTGTCATGTTAAAACTTTCTACAATCATAGAGGAGTTATAATGTTTGCAACACAATTATATTTTTCCTTAATATTATCTCGGTCCTATTTATTAGGCTCATAAATCTAGAATTTTTGTTTCCTCCTAGTGAGTTAAACATTTCTAAATATATAATGGCCTTCATCCTTAATTTTTTTTATTTTTAAAGTCTGTTTTATCTTCTATTTTCATAGTGATATCAGCTTTCTTTTGATTTGAATTTATTTGGTGTATTTCTTTCTTATTGTTTTACTTCAGTCTTTCTGTATCCTTATATTTTAAATATCTCTTGCTAAACTAAGATGGATATCCTGTTCCTTAATCTGATTATCTATGATTTAACTGGTGATTTGGTCCATTAATATTTAGTATGATTATGGATATGTTTGGGTTTGTTTCTATTGTTTTATTTTGTATTATTTATTTTTTTCACTTTTCCTATGCCTCTTAATTCTCCTTTTTTGATTTTTTTATTGATCAAGATTTTGTCTTTTTTTTTTATTCCATTTGTTTCTTGCTATTGGTTTATAAGTTGTATCCTCTATTTATATTATTGAAATTTGACCATTCAGGCTTAAAGCTAATGTTAACCGGTATCTTAACACTTCTGCTAAATTACACAAGAATGTGAGACCACTTGAACTCTTGTTTTTGAGAGAAAGAGAGAGAAAGACAAAATGGGAGAGAGAGGGTGAGAAGTGTTAACTTGCAGTTGCTCTCACTCTAGTTGTGTATTGATCACTTCCGAGAGAGGGAGGAGAAAGTGAGAAGAATCAACTTGTACTTGCTTGCACTTTAGTTGTACATTGAGCTTCTCCTATGTGCCAGTATCCCCTTGCTCAAGCCAGCAACCGTGGGCTTTTCATGCCAGCGACCTTTGGCCTCAAGCTGGTGAGCTTTGGGATCATGTGGATGATTCAGCCACTCAAGCCAGCAAACCCATGCTGACAGGCCACACTCAGGGTTTCAAACTGGTGACCTCAACATTTGGGGTTGGCACTTTATACTGTGCCATCACCCATCTGGCGAGACCACTTCAATTCCGATCACCCAGGCTGAATTACATGCCCCTAGTAATTATATGACTTTATACAAAATTCTACAAATTACATATTTTTATTGCATTCCAAGGTTTCTCAATCTTGGCACTATTGACATTTTAGGCCAATAAGATGTGGAGGGTGGGAGGACTATCTTGTACATTAAAGGATGATGAGCAGCCTCCCTGGCTTCTACCCACTAGGGTGTTAGCAGCATATTCCCTGCACAGTAGTAACCAGAATTTTCTTCAGACATTACCAAATGTCCCTGGGCAAAATTACTCCCAGTTGAGTCCTGTTTTATACACACAGCCTTTTTTTTCCCCCTTAAGTGAGAAGTGGGGAGGCAGAGAGACAAACTTCTACATGTGGCCCTGACTGGGATCCACCCAACAAGCCCCCTACTGGGCAATGCTCTGCCCATCTGGGGTTGTTATTCTGTTGCTTGGCAACTGAGCTATTTTAGCACCTGAGGTGAGGCCATGGAGCCATTCTCAGTGCCCAGGGCCAATTTGCTCCAACCAAGCCATGGCTGTGGGAGAAGACAGAGAGAGAAAGAGAGTGAGAGAGAGAGAGAGAGAGAGAGAGAGAGAGAGAGAAGGGAGGGGGAAGGGGGGGAGAAGCAGATGGTCACTTCTTCTCTGTACCCTGACAGGGAATCAAACTTGGGATGTCCATACACCAGGCCCACGCTCTACCACTGTAGTTATTTTGCAACTAGCCAGGGCCTTTATACACAATCTTTATTTATATTTATCTATATATTTACCTATTTGTTTGCTCACTTCTTGAAACTCATACCTCCTTTTTGCATCATTTTCTTTCTGGTATATTTCTTCTTTTGGTGAAAGATTATTGATAGTAAAGTCAGTTTCTTAGTCTTGAAGGATAGTTTTGTTGGGTACACAATTATAGTTTCATAATTATTTTCTCTCAGTACTTTTTTCATTGTGCTTTGACTGTCATTATTGCTATAGAGAAGTTTTCTGAAAACCCATCTGTAGTTACTTTGTAAAATGATTTTTTTGTGTTTTTTGTCTTTTTTCTCTGGCTGTATCCATATCTTCTCTATGTGTTTTGTTATACTTTATTACAGTGTGTAAAAAAGGACTGCATTTTGTTTTGGCTTATATTGCTTACTCACTGTATCTGGATTCATGTCTTCTATCAGTTATAGAAAAATTTCAACCCAAATTTATGGAACATTGCCTTACCTTTATTCTCTTCATTTCTTCTCTCAACTACTCTCATTACATGTATATTTGCTTTCTTATTCTATCCTGCTTATATTTTACTTTCTTTCATACTTTTAATTCTGTGCAACCGTTTAGGCAGTTTCTTCAGATGTATCTTCTGGTTCATAGGTACTTTCTTCAGATGAGTGATATGAAATTTAATTCATTCAGGAATTTTTAAACTTTAGCAATTACATTTTTCACTTTAAAGATTCTCTTTGGTTCTCTCTTAAATTTGTCTAGTCATTTTTATGTAGCCTATTAATCATTTTTAATTCTACTTTAAAAAAATAATACATATATGCTTACTTTATAGTCTATTAATATTTGAACTCCTTGGAGAGCTAATACCTGAGATCTTTTGGGGGCTTCATTTGTTGTTTCATTTCTGTTGACTTTTACTATTATGGTTTGTTTCCTTGTGTGTTTGGTAATATTTGATTATGAGATTATAATTGGATGATTTTAATCTGTGGAAATCCTATGTGCCTCCTGACTTGTTATTACTTTAGCCCAGTGAATTTATTTCATTTATTATATTTTTTGTCATAGTTTTGTTCTTTATCTTTTATTTTTTTATTCATATTGTCACCCATTTATGCCTCATGTTCCATTATTGGAACAGTAGTCATATGGGAATTATTTACATCCTATTGCTCAAGGTCATTGCTGAGGTCTGAGTTTTCACACATCTGCCTCCTAAGGGTACGTGTTATCATGTGGTGCACAGAATTAGTCACTGCTGCAGATATTGGCATGCTGGGAGCTTGTCAAAAAGTGATGTGAATTTTTGGAAAATTTTTTAAGAACTGAATTTCAAAAATTTCAACCTCCATCATAAAATGGGTTAAAGCACAGCTTTACTTCTTATTATATATTAAACATTTTAAATATTATCTGATAACTCCAATATCAGAAATCTTTCTGGGTCTGATTCAAATGTCTGTTGTTTGTGCTGACTCTTACTCATAGTACCTTGTTTCATTTGGTGTTTAGTGGTTTTATTTTATTTATTCATTTTTAGCAAGAGAGAGATAGACAGACAGGAAGGGAAAGAGATGAGAAGCGTCAACTTGTATTGCAGCACTTTAGTTGTTCATTGATTGCTTTCTCACATGTGCCTTGACTGGTGGACTTCAGCCGAGCTAGTGACCCTTTGCTCAAGCCAGTGACCTTGGGCTTCATGCCATTGGCCTTTGGGCTCAAGCCAATGACCATGGGGTCTGTGATCCCACACTCAAGCTGGTGACCTCGCGCTCAAGCTGGTGAGCCTGCACTTAAGCCAGCAACCTCAAGGTTTCAAACCTGGATCCTCAGTGTCCCAGGTCAACGCTTTATCCACTGTGCCACTGCCTGATCAGGTTGGTGTTTAGTGAATTTTAAAATTATAATCTATTTGACTTCATTGAAAGTATATCTGGTAAAATTATTTGAGGTCTTATATAAAATTGGGTATTTATATTCTCAGGCACCTAGAGATGTTAACAGTCTAGAACCTATTTAAAATAATTCAGAGCTTGAGGCTTTCTGGTCTAATTAGAGTGATTTTGGGCAGCGAATCCATATTATTGGTATTTGTAGCTGCATATTTTCTGGGAAATGTTCTACTTTTCCCTTTTCATTAAGCATTTTTTCCCAGCAATCCTGGAGGTGGGGGTAGGGGTTGAGGTTGCTTGGTGATGTTTGATTCATTTTTAAAGAAAACCTTTTTATTTTGAAATAATTATAGTTACAGGAAGCTGCAGAGGTAACACAGTGAGGTCCATTGTACTGTTTACCCAATTTCCTGCAATGGTCACTATGTAAATGAAGTACAATATCAAAACCAAAATGTTGACATTGTGGTGTGTGTGTAGTTCTATGCCATTTTATTGCATGTGTATATGTAACCACTACCACAATCAAGATACAGAATTACTTTATCACCACAAGATCCCCTTTGTGCTACCTAATCTTCTACCTAAACTACAGCAACCAGTAATCTGTTCTTCTCTATAATTTTGTCTTTTGAGAGTGGTGCTGTATATGACCTCTTGAAAATAGCTTCTTTTCACCCAGCATAATGCCCTTGTGATTTATCTTAGTACTTATATGTATCAAAATTATTTCCTTTTGACTGCTTAAAAGTAGTACTCCACATTAAGGATATGATACTTAATCCATCCAGGGAGTTTTAAACTTTAGCAATTATATTTTTCATTTTTAAAGATTCTATTTGGTTCTCTTTTAAATCTGTCTAGTCATTTTAAGTAGTTTATTTAGATACAGTTTGTTTAAGAATTCGCCTGTTGAAGGACATTTAGGTTTTTTCCAGTTTTTGTATATTACAAAAAAAGCATTTGTGAATATTTGTGAATAGGTTTTTATGTGAATATATGTTTTCATTTCTCTGAGATAAATGCCCAGAGTGTGATTGCTGGGTCATAAAGCAAGTGTATGTTCACAAATGTGTTTTTCAAAAAAATTTAAAACACATTTAATATGAAAATATTATTATAAAAGAACCTCATAGATTTTTAACTTCACTTGTGCAAACTTTATCTTTAAAACATCTCTCTGCTATCCTATCCTACACCATTTTTTTGAGATTGAAAAAAATACTTACAGTCAGTCATTTACCATAGGCTTGAGCATAGTCTGACAGTTAATGACAGTCACCTTAAAAGACATAATGCGCCCTGGCTGGGTGGTTCAGTTGTAAAGTGTCCACTTGGCATGCCAGAGATTGTGGGTTCAGCCCTGGTCAGTTCACATAGCAGAAGCAATCAATGAGTACACAACTAAATGGAACAATTAGATAAAACAAAGAGTTTTACTTAATGTTTCTTTCTCCCTCTCCCTTCCTCTCTTTCTCTCAAACCAATGGGGGAAAAAGATAAAGGGCACTTCATTAACAGTACTTATCGGGCCCTGGCCGGTTGGCTCAGTGGTAGAGCGTCGGCCTGGTGTGCAGGAGTCATGGGTTTGATTCCCGGCCAGGGCACAGAGAGGCGCCCATCTGCTTCTCCACACCTCCCCCTCTCCTTCCTATCTCTCTCTTTCCCTCCTGCAGCTGAGGCTCCATTGGAGCAAAAGACTGCCCGGGAGCCGGGGATGGCTCCCTGGCCTCTGCCCCAGGTGCTAGAGTGGCTCTGGTCTGGACAGAGCGACGCCCCGGATGGGAAGAGCATCGCCCCCTGGTGGGCATGCCGGGTGGATCCCGGTCGGGTGCATGCGGGAGTCTGTCTGACTGCCTCCCCGTTTCCAACTTCAGGAAAAAACAAAAAACAGTACTTATCGTCCACTTGTTCAATTCAGCAGAAATGTCAAGATATGCTAAGCCCGTTAATACATTGTTGCATATATCTATCAGTGCACTTGGTATTTGATAACATTTTGCAATTCTGTCTTCACATTTACGTTTTCTTTAAGTTTTTAAACTGAATTGATTGGGGTGCATTGGTTAATAAAATTATATAGATCAGGGTATATTGTATGGTGTGCCCACCACTCCAGGTTAAGTCTCCTGCAGTCACCATTCATCCCCCTTTGCCCTCGCCTACCTTCCCCCAACCCCCTTTCCCTCTGGTAATCACCCTACTGTTGTGTAAGAGGCTTTTTTTTCCTTACTAATCCCTTAATGTTTATAACCCAGCCCTGCTACCCTCTCCCTTCTGACAGCTGTCAGTCTGTTCTCTGCACCTGAGTCTGTTTCTATTTTGTTAGGGTTTTTTGTTTATTAGATTCCACATATATGAAATCATATGGTACTTGTCTTTCTCTGACTGGCTTAATTTACTTAGTATAATACTCTCCAGTTCATCCATGCTGTTGCAAAGGGTAGGATTTCCTTCTTATTTTATAGCTGAGTCATATTCCACTGTATAAATGTACCACAGCACCTTTTTTAGGGGGGGGGGGGTGAGAGAGACAGGAAGGGAGAGAGATGAGAAGTAGCAACTTGTCACTTTAGTTGTTCACTGATTGCTTCTCATATGTGCCTTGACCAGAGGGCTCCAGCTGAGCCAATGACTCTTTGCTCAAGCCAGTGACCTGGGGCTTCATACCAATGACCTTTGGGCTTAAGCCAGCAGCCGTGGTATTATATCAATGATTTCACGCTCAAGCTGGCAACCCTGAGCTCAAGTTGGTGAGCCTGCACTCAAGCAGGCAACCTCAGGATTTTGAACCTGGGTCCTCAACTGTCCCAGGTTGACACTTTATCCACTGTGCCACCATCGGCCAGGAGTCCAACTTTTTCTTTCTCCAGGTTTCTTTGATTATTGGGTTCCACATTAATTTTATGATTATTTATTCTAGTTCTGTTAGAAATGCCAGTGGTATTTTGACAGGGATTGCATTGAATCTGAAGATTTGAGCAGTGTGGACATTTTAAATATGTTAATTCTTCCTATCCATGAGCACAGTGTATACTTCCATTTATTTGTATCTTCCCAATTTCTTTCTTCACTGTCTTACAATTTTCTGAGTATAGGTCTTCTTACCTCCTAGGTTAAATTTTTTTTTTGGGGGGGGGGGTATTTTTCTGAAGCTGGAAACGGGGAGAGACAGTCAGACAGACTCCCGCATGCGCCCGACCAGGATTCACCTGGCACGCCCACCAGGGGCGACGCTCTGCCCCTCTGGGGCGTCGCTCTGCTGCGACCAGAGCCACTCTAGCGCCTGGGGCAGAGGCCAAGGAGCCATCCCCAGCGCCCGGGCCATTTTTGCTCCAATGGAGCCTTGGCTGCAGGAGGGGAAGAGAGAGACAGAGAGGAAGGGGGGAGGGTGGAGAAGCAAATGGGCGCTTCTCCTATGTGCCCTGGCCGGGAATCGAACCCCGGTCCCCCGCACACTAGGCCGACGCTCTACCGTTGAGCCAACCGGCCAGGGCCTCCTCCTAGGTTAAATTTTTTTAAATAATTTTTATTTTTCCAGAGAGGGTGAGAGAGACAGGAAGGGAGAGAGAGTGAGAAGCAGCAGCTCATAGTTGCTTTCACTTTTGGTTATACTTTGATTGCCTCTCATACATGTGTTGATCCAGATTGTACCTTGGGCTCAAGCTGGCAAGCTTTGGGATAGTGTGGATGATCCCTCTGCTCAAGCCAATGACCTTGCACTGACGGGCCCCACTCAGAGCTAGCCATCTCGAGGCTTCAAATCGGGGACCTCAACGTTCCAGGTCAATGTTTTACCTACTGTACCACCACCTGTCAGGAGTTCTGGCTTAAATTTATTTATTGTTTTGAAGAATTGTAAATGCAATTGTTTTTTTAACGTCTTCGATAGTTTGTTGTTGGTGTATAAAAATGCAATTCATTTCTGATTATTAATTTTATATCCTGCTACTTTACTGAATTCATTTACCAGTTCTAGTAGTTTTATGGTGGAATCTTTGGGGTTTTCTATATATAGTATCATGTCATCTGCAAATGATGACAGCTTTACTTCTTAGTTTCCAATTTAGATGCATTTTATTTCTTGTCTGATTGCTGTAGAGAGGACTTCTCATATTATGTTTAATAGAAGTAGTTCCTGATCTTACAGAAAACACCTTTAGATTTTTCCCATTATGATGTTAGCTGTGGTTTTGTCACATGTGCCTTTATTATGTTGAGGTATGTTCCCTCTATCCCCACTTTGCTGAGAGTTTTTATTATAAGTAGATGCTGGACTTTGTGAAAAACTTTTTCTGCATCTATTATAATTATATGATTTTTATCCTTCACTTTGTTTATGTGATGTATCATGTTAAGAGATTCGTGGATACTGAAACAATCTTGCACCCCAGGAATAAATACCAGTTGATCATGGTGTATGACTTTCATAATGTATTGTTGAATTAGGTTTGCTAATATTGTGTTGAAGATTTTTGCATCTATGTTCATCAGGGATATTGACCTATAATTCTCTCTCTCTCTCTCTCTTTTTGTAGTATCCTTTTCTGGTTTTGGAATCAGGGTGATACTGACCTCATAAAAATAAGCTTGGGAGCCTTCCTTCCTCTTCAATTTTTTGAAATAGTTTTAGTTTAAGAATGATAGATGTTCATTCCTTTTAAAATGTTTGCTAAAATTTACCTGTCAAGCCATGTGGTCCAGAACTTTTGTTTGATGGGAGTTTATTTTTTTTTAAATATTTTATTTATTGATTTTAGAGGGAGAGAAGAGAGATAGAAAGCGGGGAGGGAGGAACCGTAAACATCAACCTGTAACAGTTGCTTCTCGTATGTGCCCTGACCCGGCAAGCCCAGGATTTCGAACCAGCAAACTCAGCATTCCAGGTCGATACTTTATCCACTGCGCCACCACAGGGCAGGCAGCTGTTTTTTTACTATTGCTTCAATTTTGTTAGTAGTTATGGGTCTATTCAGATTATCTGTTTCTTTCTGATTTGTTCTTTAAAGGTTGTATGTTTCTAGGAATTTGTCTACTTCTAGGTTGTCCAACTTATTGGCATATAATTGTTCATAGTATTTCCTTAAAATGCTTTGTATTTCTGTGGTATCAGTTGTCACTGCTCCTCTTTTATTTCTGTACTTATTTATTTGGATCCTCTTTCTCTCTTTTTTGATGAATCTGATTAAAAGTTTATCAATTTTGTTTATCTTTTCAAAAAAACCCTGCTCTGGCCCTGGCCAGTTGGCTCAGCAGTAGAGCGTCGGCCTGGCGTGCGGGGGACCCGGGTTCAATTCCCGGCCAGGGCACATAGGAGAAGCGCCCATTTGCTTCTCCACCCCCCCCCCTTCCTCTCTGTCTCTCTCTTCCCCTCCCGCAGCCGAGGCTCCATTGGAGCAGAGATGGCTCGGGCGCTGGGGATGGCTCCTTGGCCTCTGCCCCAGCCGCTAGAGTGGCTTTGGTCGCGGCAGAGCGACGCCCCAGAGGGGCAGAGCTTCGCCCCTGGTGGGTGTGCCGGGTGGATCCCGGTCGGGCGCATGCGGGAGTCTGTCTGACTGTTTCTCCCCGTTTCCAGCTTCGGAAAAATACCAAAACCAACCAACAAACAAAGAAAAAACCCTGCTCTTGGTGTTGCTTTTTCCTATTGTTTTCTTTAAGACCCTTTTATATCCATTCTGATCTTTATTATTTCCTTACTTCTACTTGTTTTGGGCTTTATTTGTTATTTTTCTAGTTCTTTAGATGACCAGAAGTTTATTCTAGCTTTCTTTTTGTAATTACTTTTTTTTGGTGACAGACAGAGAGGGACAGATAGGGACAAACAGACAGGAAGAGAGAGAGAAGAAGCATCAATTTTTCATGGCAGCACTTTAGTTGTTCATTGATTGCTTTCTCATATGTGCCTTGACTGGAGGGCTACAGCAGACCAAGTGACCCCTTGCTCAAGCCAGCAACCTTGGGCTCAAGCTGGTGAGCCTTGTTCAAACCAGATGAGCTCTTGCTCAAGCCTGCGACCTCGAGGTCTCAAACCTGGATCCTCTGCATCCCAGTCCGACACTCTATCCGCTGCGCCACCACCTGGTCAGGTTATTCCAGCTTTCTTTTGATTCATATTGCCATAGTGTAGCTTTTCCCGTCCTTCTGCTTTGAACATAACTCTATCCTAGTTGAACTATGTATACATGAGCTATATGCTGGATCATAAGTCTGACTCATTCTTAGAATACAGTCCTGAAGCTCCAGCTTTATGGGAGTCTCCCCACATTACACTTGAGCAGGCTTTGTTCTTCAACCCTCTCAAGGCCCATGAAACTACAGAAATCAATATTCAATGTTACCAATTTGGTAAAGACCCTGAAGGTGAATGCCAACTTTGGTTATTCAAGTTTTTATCCTCACATTCGGTCCTTGACCTATGTATTTTATCCCCTTCCAATAGTTTTAAGTAAGAAGGTTGGTGGATGCATCTAATCAATCATGTTGCTAGAGAGCCAACTTAATCCTCAAAACAATTCTCTGATAGGTATTATTACTCTCTTCCTATAGATCATGATAATGTATGACATTGTGAGAGATGATATAAAATAGTAGAAACAAATGAGTTTTGAGATTGGCTGCCCTGGGCTTGAATTTTGACCCCTTACCTAGTTTGCTCTGTAATTTTGGGCAATTTATTATATCAACCTCTTTTTATTTTTGGAGTTTTGGGCATTTACCAAATTCAGGTGGTAGAATATCTGAATCTTAAATCCCTTGTATATACTGTATGCATCTATCCCAGAGGAAACAGAAAGTAATACCTGACAGGAAATGTTTTTCCACAGCTTCTCTATAAAATCATTACTTTTCTTCTTTTTATATTAGGATTTTATCTAAAGAGATCATTGACAAGAGACTGCTTTTCCATGTTGACTTTGCACCTCTATTTCCTGCCTTAACCAAATTATATTTGATCCTCCAATGATCTGAGGGAGTTTTCCTCTCCAGGAAATGAGACCTTTCCCTATTTCTTGGAATTCTTTAGTCAACCATAGTCATCACTTTCACTTGGTGCATTTCTGCAGGCAGAGTGGTGATCTAAATTCAGTCAGTAACTCCTTCTTTGGCGGCATCTCACTCCTGAAGACTGTCATTGTTAGAAGATTCTTCTTTATGTGACCATCGTAATTCTTCTTGAGATCGTATTTCTTCCTACTTTTATTTCCTTGAAATATTTTGTTACTTCCTGGTATTATTTCATCATTAAAAGGGCCATTTGTTTCTATATCCAATCTTGGCCTTTTTCTAATATTGCTATCTTTCTCGTTTTTGAATTTTCAGTTCCATTTTTAACTCTGGTTTTGTATTCTTGAATAATTGTTCCAATACTTCATTTTTTAATTTTTTATTTAATTTTTTTAACGCAAGTTCTTTTTTTAAAATTTTTATTTATTTATTCAGTTTAGAGAGGAGAGGGAGAGATGAGAGAGAGAGAGAGAGAGAGAGAGAGAGAGAGAGGAGAGACAGAGAGAGAGAAGGGGGGGAGGAGCTGGAAGCATCAACTCCCATATGTGCCTTGACCAGGCAAGCCCAGGGTTTTGAACCGGCGACCTCAGTATTTCCAGGTCAATGCTTTATCCACTGCGCCACCACAGGTCAGGCTTAATTTTTTTTTTTTTTTTTTTTTTTTGTATTTTTCTGAAGTTGGAAACAGGGAGGCAGTCAGACAGACTGCCGCATGCACCCGACCGGGATCCACCCAGCATGCCCACCAGGGGGCGATGCTCTGCCCATCTGGGGCGTTGCTCTGTTGCAACCAGAGCCATTCTAGCACCTAAGGCAGAGGCCATAGAGCCATCCTCAGTGCCCGGACCAATTTTGCTCCAAAGGAGCCTTGGCTGCGGGAGGGGAAGAGAGAGACAGAGAGAAAGGAGAGGAGGAGGGGTGGAAAAGCAGATGGGCGCCTCTCCTGTGTGCCCTGGCCGGGAATCAAACCCATGACTCCTGCACGCCAGGCCGACGCTCTACCACTGAGCCAACTGGCCAGGGCTTCCAATACTTCATTTTTTTTATTGCTTTCTTTTTTTATTTAGAAAATTACATTTAACAGGGTAACATTGATGAGTAAGAGTACATAGGTTTCAGGTAAACCTTTCTATAGCATTTGAACAGTTGATTATGTTGTATACCCATCACCCAAAGTCAAATCATTTTCTGTCACCTCATATTTGTCCCTCTTTATACCCTTCCTCTACCCCTCCCCCATGTCCTCCACCTTCTAGTAACCACTGCACTTTTATCTATGTCCATAAGTCTCAGTTTTATATCCCACCTGTGTATGAAATTATACAGTTCTTAGCCTTCTATGATTTACTTATTTCAGTATAATGTTCTCAGGGTCCATCCACGTTTGTCGTAAATGACGCTATATCATCATTTCTTATGGCTGAGTAGTATTCCATTGTATACATGTACCACATCTTCTTTATCTAATCCTCTATAGAGGAACACTTTGGTTGTTTCCATGTCTTGGCCACTGTGAATAATGTTGCAATGAACATGGGGATGCATGTGTCTTTACATACCAATGTTTTCTAGTTTTGAGGGTATATACCCAGTAGAGGGATTGCTGGGTCATGGGTCATATGCTAGTTCTATTTTTAAGAATAGGGCCTGAAACATGGTTAATGCTCCCAAACAGTAGCTGTTGTTATTCCCAAAGTAATAGATTGTTATCTACATTTTTTTTTTTTATTCAGTGAGAGGAGAGGAGGCAGAAAGACAGACTCCTGCATGTGCCCTGACCGGGATCCACCCAGAAAGCCCACTGGGGGGGGGGGCGATGCTCTGCCCATCTGGAGCATTGCTCTGTTGCTCAGCAACTGAGCTCTTTTTAGCACCTGAGGTGGAGGCTATGGAGCCATCCTGAGCACCTGGACCAACTCGCTCCAAGCAAGCCATGGTTGTGGGAAGGGGTAGGGAGAGAGAGAAGCGAGAGGGGGTGGAGTGGAGAGGCAAATGGCCGCTTCTCCTGTGTGCTCTGGCCGGGAATCGAATCCAGGACTTCCACATGCCGAGCAGACATTCTACCACTGAGCCAGCCAGCCAGGGCCTTGTATTCTACGTTTTTAAATTTATCCCACTAGTTTAGCCAGTGAACAATTAGTGCCCCTTTGTATACTAAAGAAGATACATGGCAGTCAACCTGTTTAATACTAAACAGGGCATTAAATTTAAAAGGACATAGCCTGACCAGGCAGTGGCACAGTGGATAGAGCATCGGACTGGAATGTGGAGGACCCAGGTTCGAGACCCCGAGGTCGCCAGCTTAAGCGTGGGCTCATCTGGTTTGGGCAAAGCTCACCAGCTTGGACCCAAGTTCGCTGGCTTGAGCAAGGGGTTACTCAGTCTGCTGAAGGACCACAGTCAAGGCACACATGAGAAAGCAATCAATGAACAACGAAGGCGTTGCAACGAAAAACTGGTAATTGACGCTTCTCATCTCTCTCCGTTCCTGACTGTCCCTATCTATCCCTCTCTCTGTCTCTGTTAAAAAAAAATTTTTTTAAAAGACATAAGTTGATTACCTACAGCCAGAAGCTTATTATTTAAGATAAGCAATTCTGTCACATAGCTGACCTTATTCCACATGAGTCTCAAAAATGACAGACACTTAGATCTGTCATGCTAAGGACGTCAAAAGGTTCAAGTATCTTGACATGTATAACCAGAGAAAGTCTCTGTTTCTGCTTTAGAAGATAATTTTGTCTCTTCTACAAAGGAGGAAAAAATACAGACAAGAAAAAAAGACATTTCCTTTTCACTCGTTTGTAAAGACCTCTTGTTCAAATCATAATACAAAGATATAAATAAATATTATAAAAGGGCTCCCTTCTCCAATAATCAGGGGAAAAAATGGTATCAATAAAATTCAAACTGTAATTACCTTCTTCTTCTGTTCTTCCCCAGCCACCTATAATGCACTTTGTGTTTCGATCCAGGTTTTGGGAAACATTAAAAGGTAGACAAATAGGTTGAATATAGTCATTATACCTCACTGCTTCTTTTAAATGAAAGAGTGCAATATCATTTTCATAAGTTTCTAAATTGAAGTGTGGGTGGATGATGATTGCTTTAACTTTTATGATCTTGGTGTGTGGTTGCCTCCCAGCTATATTATTAGTTCCAAGCACAGCTCTCCACACTAAAGGTTGTCTGAAAGAAAGTAAATATTCTTATTATAAACACATTTATTTAAGTAAATATTCTTAATCTCCCATTACTTTTTGTTTTTCCCATGTTGATTAATAACCAAAAAAATTAATCCTAATATTATGTGACATAAAGTCACATCTAATAAAACCTAAATATCAAGATGTAAGAAAAAAGAAAAAGATCTATGGAACAGAAAGTCCAAACACAGACTCAAGTACATGAGAATTTATATGATTAAGGCAGTACTTCTTACTGGTGGGTGTAGTATGAATTAGTAAATGGTATTGGTATAACCAGCTAACTAGTTTGTAAAATGAAATCTCTGAAAAACACTAAACACTAAAATAAACTCAATAAGAATTAAATATTTAAACACAAAAATATTTTTAATAAAACTATCTTTTAGAGATTCATAAAGTGTTGTGTCTGAGATTTACTTCAAAATAGTTGGAGAGGGGAGTTGGTAAGGATGAAGAAGAAACAAGATCAGGCATGAGTTGATAACTTGAAGCTGGGTGATTGGTATATGGGAATTCACTTAATTATTCCCTCTACTTGTGTAAAGTTTTGAAATTTTATAATGAAACTATTTGGATATTAAATTAGTATAAAAATTATAAAAATGAAATCTGCAAGAAAATATAGATGAATACATAACATTGAACTGAGGAAGGACTTTATAAAGCATGACACTAAATACAAAAACCAGAAGCAACTAATAGATCTTGACAGTCTTAAAAAGGAAAAAAGAAAAACCTAAACCAAACCAAAAGATGTTCTGTAGGTAAAAAATCAATAATTAATACCCAAGCATTTTATAGTTGTTAAAGCTGTGATTGGATTGGGAAGGAAGGACTTGTACTTTTTACGTAGTTGTTTACAAATATTGAAATTCTTTTTCACCCTTCAAATTGGTAAAGTTTGTATATGAGTGTGTGTTGTGCACATGCATGTGAGAATGCATATTTGATGATAATGCTCACTACAGATAGGAGTCAGAATAACAAAGGGACTCCTATTCATTGTAGAAAGTATTAATAGATGAGCACTTGGGTAGCCTGTTTCAATAGCCTATAAGAATTGCATTGTATTTGACTCTTCAGTTTTATTTCCTAGAACTTATCCCAAGGAAATAGGACAGGGGTCTCCAAACTATGGCCTGCAGACCGCATGCGGCCCCCGCCGCACTTCCTGAAGGAGCACCTCTTTCATTGGTGGTCAGTGAGAGGAGCATAGTTCCCATTGAAATACTGGTCAGTTTGTTGATTTAAATTTACTTGTTCTTTATTTTAAATATTGTATTTGTTTCCGTTTTGTTTTTTTACTTTAAAATAAGATATGTGCAGTGTGCATAGGGATTTGTTCGTAGTTTTTTTTTATAGTCCGGCCCTCCAACGGTCTGAGGGACAGTGAACTGGCCCCCTGTGTAAAAAGTTTGGGGACCCCTGAAATAGAAGATGATTAACTCTCTTAAAAGTGGACTAGGCAAGCTCTAAAAAGTCTGTAGTAAAGTTTTAAAGTTCTAGTGTTTTTTGTTTTTTTTAAATCACTGCTTTAAGCTATTTGGAAGTAATGATGTTTCTTTTCTTTTCCAAACTTAATTTATATAACTTAACTTGCTTCAACTTATATTCGGGCTATAAGATTTAAAAACAGGTTGTACACACTGTGAACTACAAAACATTGCTAATAGAAATTAAAGAATACATAAATGGAAAGACATCCCACATTAATGGGTTGGAAGACCTACTACTGTTAGGATGACAATAATACCCAAAGCGATCTATAGGTTCAATTCCTATAAAAGTCCCATGATGTTTTTTTCCGAAGTAGAAAATTTAATTTGGAATATCAAGGGACCCCCACCCCCACCCCAAGTAACCAAAATAATCTTGCTAAAGAAGAATGAAGTTGGAGGACACACACTTACTGATTCCAAAGTTTACTACAAAGCTACAGTAATCTAAACAGTGTGGTGTTGGCATAAGGACAGGTATATATACAATACTAATGGAAAAGAATAGAGAGCCCAGAAATATACCCTTGCTTATGTGGTCAAATGGTTTTCTTTCTTTCTTTTCTTTTCTTTTTTTTTCTTTCTCTCTCTTTCTTTCTTTCATTGTTTCATTTTTTCCTTTCTTTTTATTGTAAACTTTTTCCTTTCTCTTGATTTTATTGGAGTGACACTGGTTATCAAGAGTACACAGCTAGAATGGCTCTGGCAGCAATGGAGCAACGCCCCAGATGGGCCGAGTGTCGCCCCTGGTGGGCATGCCAGGTAAATCCCGGTCAGGCGCATGCGGGAGTCTGACAACCCCCTGCCCCCACCTTCTCACTTCAGAAAAATACAAAAAAAAAGTGCTATATAATTTTTATTATTTTAATTTAGAAATTAAATTTAATGGGGTGACATTGGTCAGTAAGAATACATAGGTTTCAGGTAAACATCTCTATAGCATTTTTGAACTGTTGATTTTGCTATGTGCCCATAATCCAAAATCAAAGCATTTTCTGTCACTGTATATTTGTCCTTCTTTACTTCTCTCCCCTTCACCCACTCCCCCTGGTAACCACTTCACTTTTGTCTGTGTCCATGAGTCTCATTTTTATATCCTATATATGTGTGAAATAACATAGTTATTTAGTTTTTTCTGATTTACTTATTTCACTTAGCATAATGTTCTCAAGATCCATTCGCGTTGTAAATGGCAATAGATCATCATTTCTTTTTCTTTTTTTTTTAGATTTTATTTACTGATTTTACAGAGAGCAGAGAGTGGGTGGGGAGCAAGAAGTGTCAACTCATAGTTGCTTCACTTTAGTTTATTGCTTGCTTGTCATATGTGCCTTGACCGGGCAAGCCCAGGATTTTGAACCAGCAACCTCGGCATTCCAGGTTGATGCTCTATCCACTATGCCACCGCATTTCTTATGGCTGAGTAGTATTCCACTCAGTATATATGTACCACATCTTCTTTATCCAATCCTCTATTGAGGGAAACTTTGGTTGTTTCCATGTCATGGCCACTGTGAATAAAGCTGTGATGAACATGGAGGTGAATGTGCCTTTGCGTACCAACGTTTTTCAGGTAGATATCCAGTAGAGGGCTTTGTTGGGTCATATGGTAGCTCTAGTCTTAATGTTTTGAGACACCATACTGTCTTCCATAATGTCTGTACCAGTTTACATTCCCACCAGCAGTGAGTGAGGGTTCCTCTTTCTCCACATCCTCTCTAACGCTTGTTATTACCTGTCTTGTTGACAGGTAATAGCTAATCTAACAGGTGTGAGGTGGTATCTCATTGTAGTTTTGATTTGCATTTTTCTAATAGCTAGTAAAATGAGCATCTTTTATATATCTGTTTGTTGTTTGTATGTCTTCATGAGAGAAGTGTCTGTTCAGGTCCTCTCCCCATTTTTAAATTGGATTGTTTGTTGTTAAGTTTTGTGAGTTCTCCATATATTTTAGATATTAACCCTTTGTCACAGCTGTTTTTTGTGAATATCAACTCCTCTTTGGTTGGCTGGCTTTTCATTTTGTTATCAGTTTCTTTTGCTGTGCAGAAGTTTCTTAGTTTAATACAATCCCATTCATTTACTTTTGCCTTTACTTCCCTTGCCTTTGGGGTCAAATTCATATAATATTCTCCACAGCCAAAATCTAAAAGATTAGTACCTATGTCTTCTATGTAATTTATTGTTTCAGACCTTAAATTTGGGTCTTTGATCTATTTTGAATTAATTTTTGTGCATGGGGACAAACTATAGTCATTTCATTCTTTTGTATGTGACTTTCTAATTTTCCCAGCACCATTTATTGAAGAGGCTTTCTTTTCTCCATTGTATATTTCTGGCTCCTTTGTCAAAGATTATTTTCTCATATGTATGTGGTTTGATTTCTGGACTCTTGATTCTGTTCCACTGGTCTGTATGTCTGTTTTTCTGCCAATGTCAAGCTATTTTGATTATTGTGACTCTATAGTATAATTTGAAGTCAGGTAATGTGATACCTCTAGTTTCATTCTTTTTTCTCAGAATTGCTTTGACTATTCGAGGTCATTGATGGTTCCATACAAATCTGGTGATTTTTTTGTTCTGTTTCTTTAAAAAATGACATTGAGGGTTGCATTAAATTTGTATATTGCTTTGGGTAATATGGCCATTTTAACTATGTGAATTCTTCTCATCTATGAACATGGAATATTGTTTCCTTTTATTGTATCTTTTTCCATTTCTTTTAATAATGCTTTGTAGTTTTCAGTATATAGGTCCTTCACATCCTTTATTGTTTATTCCTAGGTATTTTATTGGTGTATAGGAAAGCAATATTTATTTATTTATTTATTTAGCAAGAGAGACAGAGAGAGGGACAGACAGGAATAGATAAGAAGGGAGAGAGATGAAAAGTATCAATTCTTTGTTGCGGCATCTTAGTTGTTCATTGATTGCTTTCTCGTATGTGCCTTGACCGAGGGACTACAGCAGAGCGAGTGACCCCTTGCTCAAACCAGCGACCTTGTGCTCAAGCTAGTGACCTTGGGCTTCAAACCAGTGACCCTTGGGCTCAAGCTAGTGACCATGGGGTCATGTCCATGGTCCCACACTCAAGCCAGCAAACTTCTGCTCATGCTGGTGAGTCCGTGCTCAATCTGGTGACCTCAGAGTTTTGAACCTGGGTCCTCTGTGTCCCAGGCTGACACTCTATCCACTACACCACCGCCTGGTCACGCAAAGTAATACACTTTTGCATATTGATATTTATCCTGTGACTTTACAGTATTTATTGTTTCTAATAGTTTTTTGGTGGAGTTTTTGGGGTTTCCTATATACAGGATCATTTTATCTGCAAAAATTGTTACCTTTACTTCATCTTTCCCGATATGAATGCCTTTTATTTCTTTCTCTTGCTTAACTGTGTTGGCTAAGAGTTTCAGTCCATGTTGAATAAGAGTGGAGACAGTAGGCATCCTTGTCTTGTTCCTGATTTTAGAGGAAAAGCTTTCCATTTTCCACTATTTAGTATGAAATTGGCTGTTTGTCATATATGGCCTTTATTATGTTGCAGTGCTTTGCTTCTATATCCATTTTATTGAGTTTTAAACATAAATGGATGCTGTATCTTATTGAATGCATTTTTCTTCATCTACTGATACATACACACATATATATTTTTATGTAAATATATATTTATAAGTATAAATATATATATTTATTTTATTTTTTAGCAAGAGAGACAGATAGGGACAGACAGACAGGAAGGGAAAGAGATGAGAAATATCAACTCATAGTTGTGGCACTTTAGTTGTTCATTGATTGCTTTCTCTTATGTACCTTGACCAGGGGGCTCAAGCTGAGCCAGTGACCCCTTGCTCAAGCCAGCAACTATGGGGTCAGGTCTATGAGCCCAGGTTCAAGCTGGTGAGCCTGCACTCAGGCCAGATGAGCCCACACTCAAGCTGGTGACCTAGTGATTTCAAAGCTGGGTCCTCAGTGTCCCAAGCCAGTGCTCTATCTAATGCACCACCACCTGCTCTGGCAGGGATCCTACCATTTTTATCCTTTGTTTTGTTGATGTGATGTATCATATTAATCGATTTGTGTATGTTGAACCATCCTTGTGCTCCTGGAATGAATCCCACTTGATCATGATGTTGTTGTTTTTTTTAATGTTGTATTCGATTTTCTAGTATTTTGTTTAGGATTTTTGCATCTGTATTCATTAGAAATATTGGTCTGTGTTGTCCTTGCCAGGTTTCAGTACCAGGGTTATGTTACCCTCCTAAAATGTGTTAGGAAGTATTGCCTCTTCAATTTTTTGGAAACCTTTGTGAAGGATAAGTACCAAATTTCTTTGAATGTTTTGTAGAATTCACTAGTGTAACCATCTCGTCCTGGACTTCTATTTTTTGGGAGGTTTTTGATAGTTGTTTTTATTTCTTCACTGCTTATTGGTCTATTTAGTTTTTTTACTCTTTGTGACTCAGTCTAGGAATATTGTATTGTTCTAGGAACTTACTCATTTTTTCTAGATTATTGAATTTGGTGGCATGTAATTTTTCACAGTATTCTAGTATGATCCTTTGTATAGCTATGATGTCTGGTAATTTCTCCTCTTTCATTTTGGATTTTGTTGATATGAGTCATTTCTCTTTTTTCCTTAGTGAGTTTAACCAGGGGTTTGTTGACTTCATTGATTTTTTGTCAAAGCACCAGTTCTTTGTTGTATTAATTTTTTCTATAGTTGTTTTTATTCCCTATTTCATTTAGTTCTGCTCTGATTTTTATTATTTCCTTTCTTCTGCTGACTTTGGGTTGCCTTTCTTCTTCTTTTCCTAGTTCTTTAAGATTTAATGTTAGATTGTTTACTTGGGATCTCTCTTATTTCTTGATATAAGCCTGTAATAATATAAACTTCCCTCTTATTATTGTTTTTGCTGGATCCCAGAAGTTTTGATATGTCATATTGTCTTTCTCATTTGCCTGTATATGTCTTTTTTTTTTTTTTTTAATAAATTTTTATTAATGGTAATGGGATGACATTAATAAATCAGGGTACATATATTCAAAGAAAACATGTCTAGGTTATTTTGTCCTTAAATTATGTTGCATACCCCTCGCCCAAAGTCAGATTGTCCTTCGCCACCCTCTATTTAGTTCTCTGTGCCCCTCCCCCTCCCCCTAACTCTCCCCCTGTCCTCCCTCCCCCCACCCCTGGTAACCACCACACTCTTGTCCATGTCTCTTAGTCTCATTTTTATGTTCCACCAATGTATGGAATCATGTAGTTCTTGTTTTTTTCTGATTTACTTATTTCACTCCTTATAATGTTATCAAGATCCCACCATTTTGCTGTAAATGATCTGATGTCATCGTTTCTTATGGCTGAGTAGTATTCCATAGTGTATATGTGCCACATCTTCTTTATCCAGTCTTCTATTGAAGGGCTTTTTGGTTGTTTCCATGTCTTGGCCACTGTGAACAGTGCTGCAATGAACATGGGGCTACATGTGTCTTCACGTATCAATGTTTCTGAGGTTTTGGGGTATATACCCAGTAGAGGGATTGCTGGGTCATAAGGTAGTTCTATTTGCAGTTTTTTGAGGAACCACCATACTTTCCTCCATAATGGTTGTACTACTTTACAGTCCCACCAACAGTGAATGAGGGTTCCTTTTTCTCCACAGCCTCTCCAACATTTGCTATTACCCGTCTTGTTGATCATAGCTAATCTAACAGGGGTGAGGTGGTATCTCATTGTAGTTTTGATTTGCATTTCCCTAATAACTAATGAAGCTGAGCATTTTTTCATATATCTGTTGGCCATTTGTATCTCTTCCTGGGAGAAGTGTCTATTCATGTCTTCTTCCCATTTTTTTATTGGATTGTTTGTTTGTTTGTTGTTGAGTTTTATGAGTTCTTTGTAAATTTTGGAAATTAGGCCCTTATCTGAGCTGTTGTTTGAAAATATCATTTCCCATTTAGTTGGCTGTCTGTTTATTTTTATATCAGTTTCTCTTGCTGAGCAAAAACTTTTTATTCTGATGTAGTCCCATTCATTTATCTTTGCCTTCACTTCTCTTGCCATTGGAGTCAAGTTCATAAAATGTTCTTTAAAACCCAGGTCCATGAGTTTAGTACCTATGTCTTCTTCTATGTACTTTATTGTTTCAGGTCTTATATTTAGGTCTTTGATCCATTTTGAATTAATTTTAGTACACGGGGACAGGCTGTAGTCGAGTTTCATTCTTTTGCATGTGGCTTTCCAGTTTTCCCAACACCATTTGTTGAAGAGGCTTTCTTTTCTCCATTGTGTGTTGTTGGCCCCTTTATCAAAGATTATTTGACCATATATATGTGGTTTTATTTCTGGGCTTTCTATTCTGTTCCATTGGTCTGAGTGTCTATTTTTCTGCCAATACCATGCTGTTTTGATTATTGTGGCCCTATAATATAGTTTAAAGTCAGGTATTGTAATGCCCCCAGCTTCATTCTTTTTCCTTAGGATTGTTTTGGCTATTCGGGGTTTTTTATAGTTCCATATAAATCTGATGATTTTTTGTTCCATTTCTTTAAAAAATCCCATAGGGATTTTGATGGGAATTGCATTAAATTTGTATATTGCTTTGGGTAATATGGCCATTTTGATTATATTTATTCTTCCTATCCAAGAACAAGGAATATTTTTCCATCTCATTGTATCTTTTTCGATTTCCCTTAACAATGCTTTGTAATTTTCATTATATACGTCCTTTACATTCTTTGTTATGTTTATTCCTAGGTATTTTATTTTTTTTGTTGCAATCGTGAAGGGGATTATTTTTTTGAGTTCGTTTTCTAATATTTCATTGTTGGCATAGAGAAAGGCTATGGACTTCTGTATGTTAATTTTGTATCCTGCGACCTTACTGTATTGGTTTATTGTTTCTAATAATCTTTTTGTGGAGTCCTTCGGGTTTTCGATGTATAGGATCATATCATCAGCAAAAAGTGATACCTTTACTTCTTCTTTTCCAATATGGATGCCTTTTATTTCTTTGTCTTGTCTGATTGCTCTGGCCAGAACTTCTAGCACCACGTTAAATAAGAGTGGAGAGAGTGGACAACCCTGTCTTGTTCCTGATTTAAGGGGGAAAGCCTTCAGTTTAGTGCCATTTAATATGATGTTAGCTGATGGTTTATCATATATGGCCTTTATCATGTTGAGATATTTTCCTTCTATACCCATTTTGTTGAGAGTCTTAAACATAAAATTGTGTTGTATTTTATCAAAAGCCTTTTCTGCATCTATTGATAAGATCATGTGGTTTTTGTTCTTTGTTTTGTTGATATGGTGTATTACGTTAACCGTTTTGCGTATGTTGAACCATCCTTGAGATTCTGGGATAAATCCCACTTGATCATGATGTATTATTTTTTTAATATGTTGTTGTATTCGGTTTGCCAGTATTTTGTTTAGAATTTTAGCATCTGTATTCATTAGAGATATTGGTCTGTAGTTTTCTTTCTTTGTGCCATCCTTGCCAGGTTTTGGTATGAGGGTTATGTTGGCCTCATAAAATGTGTTCGGAAGTATTGCTTCTTCTTCAATTTTTTGGAAGACTTTGAGTAGAATAGGAACCAAGTCTTCTTTGAATGTTTGATAGAATTCACTAGTATAACCATCTGGGCCTGGACTTTTATTTTTGGGGAGGTTTTTAATAGTTTTTTCTATTTCCTCCCTGCTGATTGGTCTGTTTAGGCTTTCTGCTTCTTCATGACTCAGTCTAGGAAGGTTGTATTGTTCTAGGAATTTATCCATTTCTTCTAGATTGTTGTATTTGATGGCATATAATTTTTCATAGTATTCTTCAATAATTCTTTGTATATCTATGATGTCTGTGGTGATCTCTCCTCTTTCATTTTGGATTTTATTTATTTGAGTCCTGTGCCTTTTTTCCTTGGTGAGTCTTGCCAAGGGTTTGTCAATTTTGTTGACCTTTTCAAAGAACCAGCTCCTTGTTTTATTGATTTTTTCTATAGTTTTTCTGTTCTCTATTTCATTTATTTCTGCTCTGATTTTTATTATCTCCTTTCTTCGGCTGGTTTTGGGTTGTCTTTGTTCTTATTTTTCTAGTTCCTTAAGGTGTGAAGTTAAGTGGTTTACTTCGGCTCTCTCTTGTTTGTTCATATAGGCCTGAAGTGATATGAACTTTCCTCTTATTACTGCTTTTGCTGCATCCCAGAGATTCTGATATGTCGTATTTTCATTTTCATTTGTCTGTATATATCTTTTGATCTCTGCGCTTATTTCTTCTTTGACCCATTCATTTTTTAGAAGTATGTTGTTTAGTTTCCACATTTTTGTGGGTTTTCCCCCCTCTTTTTTGCAGTTGAATTCTAGTTTCAAGGCTTTATGATCAGAAAATATGCTTGGTACAATTTCAATTTTTCTAAATTTGCTGATATTGTCTTTGTGGCCCAACATATGGTCAATTCTTGAGAATGTTCCATGTACACTAGAGAAAAATGTATACTCTGTCGCTTTGGGATGAAGTGTCCTGTAGATGTCTATCATATCCAGGTGTTCTAGTATTTCGTTCAAGGCCACTATATCTTTATTGATTCTCTGTTTGGATGACCGATCTAGAGCCGTCAGCGGTGTATTGAGGTCTCCAAGTATGATTGTATTTTTGTTAGTTTTTGTTTTAAGGTCAATAAGTAGCTGTCTTATATATTTTGGTGCTCCTTGGTTTGGTGCATATATATTAAGGATTGTTATGTCTTCTTGATTCAGTGTCCCCTTAATCATTATGAAGTGACCATTTTTGTCTCTGAGTACTTTTTCTGACTTGTAGTCAGCATTATCAGATATGAGTATTGCTACACCTGCTTTTTTTTTGGGTGTTGTTTGCTTGGAGTATTGTTTTCCAGCCTTTCACTTTGAATTTGTTTTTATCCTTGTTGCTTAGATGTGTTTCTTGTAGGCAGCATATAGTTGGATTTTCTTTTTTAATCCATTCTGCTACTCTGTGTCTTTTTATTGGTAAGTTTAATCCATTTACATTTAGTGTAATTATTGACACTTGTGGGTTCCCTACTGCCATTTTATAAATTGCTTTCTGTTAGTTTTGTATCTAGTTTGATTCTTCTCTTTTGTTTTTCTATCATTTGTTTCTGTTTGTTTGTGTTCCATACTTCTTTCCTCTGTTGCTACCTTTTTTAAGTCATGTGTTTTTGTGGTGGTTTTTTCTAGGGTGGTTACCATTAAGTAATGAAAAGGGTACCTACCATATTCATTGTAGTACCCTATCTTATAAGTATTTCTGCACTTCATCGTCCTTTGCTACTGTTAATCTCCATTCTCTCCCCCCCCTTTTTTTTTTCCTTTGTTGTCACAGTTTAAGTTTGGTTTTATTGTGTTCTTGGTGGAGCTGTTACTTGTGGTGTTGTTTTCTTTTGTTCTTTGAATCTGGTTGGAAAACCCCCTTTAGTATTTCCTGGAGTGGGGGCTTTCTCGTGATAAATTCTCTCATCTTTTCTGTATTTGTGAATGTTTTTATATCTCCTTCATACTTGAAGGATAGCTTTGATGGGTATAGTATTCTTGGCTGAAAGTTCCTCTCTTTCAGGGCTTTAAATATTGGGGTCCACTCTCTTCTAGCTTGTAGAGTTTCTGCTGAAAAATCTGATGATAATCTAATAGGCCTTCCTTTATATGTTGTACTCTTCTTTTCCCTGGCTGCCTTGAGAATTTTTTCTTTGTCATTGGTTTGTGTCATCTTTATTATGATGTGCCTTGGAGTGGGTTTGTTGGGGTTAAGAAAACTCGGTGTTCTGTTTGCTTCTTGAATTTGAGGCTTTAGTTCTTTCCACAGGCTTGGGAAGTTCTCGTCTATTATTTGTTTGAGTATATTCTCCATTCCATTTTCTTTCTCTTCTCCCTCTGATATACCTATTATTCTTATGTTATTCTTTCTGATGGAGTCAGATAATTCCTGTAGGGCTTTCTCGTTTTTTATTATTTTTGAGTCTCTTTCTTCTTCTCTCTGTTGTGCCTCAAGTTGTTTGTCTTCTATTTCACTAATCCTATCTTCAATCTGGGTTGTTCTGCTAGCTAAGCTTGTTACCTCGTTTTTCAGCTCGTTAATTGAGTTTTTCATTTCTGTTTGATTTGTTTTTATAGTTTCAATTTCCTTGGTAATATATTCTTTGTGTTCATTGAGTTGTTTTCTGATCTCCCTATATTGCCTTTTTGTGTTTTCTTGTATATCTCTGAGTATTTTTAAGATTTCTATTTTAAATTCTCTGTCATTTAGCTCCAAGGCTTCCAATATGTTAAGTCTTTTCTCCATAGATTTTTCCACATCTATTTGTGTTACCTCTCTTTCTTTTGTATCCATAATATTCGATTTCCTCTTTCTTATTGGCATCTGAGGGTGGTCTTGTTGATAGCACTAATTAGAATTAATAAAGAGTAAAAAGTAAAAAAAAAAAAAAAAAAAAAAACAAAAAAAAAAAAAAAAAAAAAAACAAAGGGTAAAACACCCCACAAAAAAAAGCAGTAATAATTTATTATTTCCCCCTTTTTTTTTTATTTCTTCTCCTTCCCTCCTCTCCCCTCCTCAGGGAAATATCGTGCCTATAATGGAGGGCCTGGTTTGCGGTGAAGAGTTCAAGGGGGCAAAAAATAAAAAAATAATAAAATAAAAAAAGAAAAATAAAAAAAAAAAAAAAAGGAAGAAAATCTTAGACAAGCATAAGTTGATCTGCCTGCGGGTGACGGTCAACCAAGAGATATAATGAGAGGGACAAGAGGGAACCAGAAAAAAGGACAAAAAAAGGAATAATCAAGAAGAAAAAATAAAAATAATAAGTAAAAATACGTTGTATTAAGTGGAGCAAAGACCAAATACAATGGAGACCTTGGGTTGGGAGGACCCAGAATGCCACAAAAACAAACCAACCAAAAAAAAACAAAAACAAAACCGAAATAGAAAAACAAAGCCAAAAAAAAAAAAAAAAAAAAAAAAACAAACAAAAAACAAACCTTGAGTCCCAAATTAACTAATTTG
Source organism: Saccopteryx leptura (assembly GCF_036850995.1). Lineage (NCBI taxonomy): Eukaryota > Metazoa > Chordata > Mammalia > Chiroptera > Emballonuridae > Saccopteryx > Saccopteryx leptura. The sequence continues at coordinate 130,629,171 of NC_089504.1, forward strand.
TTCGTGATTGAGGATTAAATGGGAGGAAAGTAAAATGAGAAAAGAAAAAACGAATAGAAAGGAAAAAATAAGAAAAAGAGAAAAACGAAGGAAGAAATAAAAAAGGAAGAGAAAAAAACAAAATAAGGCAAAACAAAAGAGGAGAGAGTGAGAATTAAGTGTCCTGGAGTATAACCCCAAAGGAGGGTGAGGATGAAGAAGAGAAATAGAATGTAACACTTATGGGTAGTGTAGTTCAAGAAAAGGGAAGCATAAGATGGGCAGAGAATAGAAGGACTGAGGTGGAGGAAATAAAGGCAATAAGATAGAAGGAACAAACAACAACAACAAAAAAAACAAACAAAAAAAAACCAACAAACAGTGGAACAAGCTGCAAAGTCTGTGGATTTTTCCTGATTTTGAGATGTCAACCTCTTCCTCCTTCTCCTCTCTCCCTCTTCCCGGTCGGCGACTCTGCACCCCAGGCCCTGCCCCTGCACCACACCCAGGCAGGGACTTGCAGTTGATGGGGTTCTATGGCAATGTCACACAATTGGCTTTAGTCTTGTTGGTAGTCAAGGCCTGCCGGCGTCTGCAGGGTCTAACGACGAGAGAGTTCGCCTTCGTGGATTCTCTCTCCCAGTCCCCCCCTCCTGAACCAGCAGCCTGGCGATCCAGCCACAAGGCTGCCACTGCTTCTGCCTGGGGAGTAAGAGGCTCAAAGAGCTGGGAAATCCCCACTCTATCCCCACTCAGTGCAAGGCTCTGGGAAGGGCTCTGACAGTCAGGGCCTCCAGTGTAATCAGGCGGGGGTGGGAGTCAATTGTTGTCAAGGTGATTGTTCAGCGCCTAGCATTCCGTTGGACCTCTCAACCCAGGCTTTCCACACTTTGTAGCCTGTTTTGGCCGGTAAGAAGAGGCACTAGTCTCTGCTTGCGACTAGTGTGGTATAGATCTTATTATCTGCCAAGTCCTTCTTGTTAGCGTTTATCTCTGAATATGGAGGCTCTATCAATCAGAAGTTGCCCCCGCCCCTTTAGCGAGAGGCACCAAAAAATATCACGCCTCTTGTCTTGGGTCGGTGAACTGAGAGAGATCTTATCAATTAGAACCGAGGGTGCGCAGATTTCACGGGTTAAGTTAATTTTAGTAATTGGGTCGCAGCTGTGCTCCCGAAGGTATTTCAGGCTGCCTGCGCGCGCCCCTCCCCCAACGCTTGATTGTTAGCTTGAATGGCTGGGTGAGGTGCCCCGCCCGCGGAGAGAATCTCCCAAGTAGGGAATACCGCCCTGGGGCCTCTCCCGCTCCCCGTGCGCGGGCCGCTGGGAACGTTAGCGGTGCTCGGTCTGCAATGCTCGGTCTGCAACCAGACCGGGCGCGTGCCAGCGGCTGCTTGCCGCTCGCCCTGCAACCGACCCGGGCGCTGCTCGCGGCGGCTGGCGGCGGCGGCTTCCGAGTGCGGGATGACTTACCACAGGCGCACTTTCTCGCAGCTTGAATGAATGTCCCTGCGGTAGCTTCCTCCACACCCTCGTCTCTCAGATTCGAGTGATAACAGTCCTTTTGCTTTCAGTTTGCTCCGAAGATAAATTTTTCTGTTTCTAGTTGATAAATTTGTTGTGATTTTGGGGAGATCTGTCGGACGCGCTGCTCACGGCGCCATTTCCGTGACGTCACTTGTATATGTCTTTTTTTATTATTATTGAGAGAAGGAAGGCAGAGAGACAGACTCCTGCACGTGCCCTGACTGAGATCTACCCAGCAAGCCCCCTAAGGGCGATTCTTTGCCCATCTGGGCTTCGATCTGTTGCTCAGCAACTGAGCTATTTTTAGGACCTGAGGTGAAGGCTACAGAGCCATTCTCAGTGCCTGGGGCCAACTGGCTTGAACCATTGAGCCATGGCTGAAGGACAGGAAGTGGGGTAGGGGTGGAGAAACAGATGATCATTTTCCTGTGTGCCCTGACTGGGAATTAAACCTGGGACATCTATACACCAGGCCGATGCTCTACCACTGACCCAACCAGCCAGGGCCTGTATGTATCTTTTGATCTCTGCTTTTATTTATTCTTTGACCCAGTCATTTTTTAAAAGTATGTTGTTTAATTTCCATATTTTTGTGGGTTTCTTTTTTTTAAAATTAAATTTAATGCAGTGACATTGATAAATCAGGGTACATATGTTGAGAGAAAACATCTCCAGATTATTTTGACATTTGATTATGCTGTATACCCCTCACCCAAAGCCAAATTGTCTTCTGTCACCTTCTATCTGGTTTTCTTTGTGCCCCTCCCCTCCCCCCACCCCTTCTCTCCTTCCTTGCCCCATCCCCCCCATGGGTTTCTTTACTTCCTTTTGGCAGTTGGATTCTAATTTCAGAGCTTTTTATTTTTTTCCTGAAGTTGGAAACAGGGAAGCAGTCAGACGGACTCCCGCATGCGCCCGACCAGGATCCACCTGGCATGCCCACCAGGAGGCTCTGTCCATCTGGGGCATCGCTCTGTTGCAACCAGAGCCATTCTAGCACCTGAGGCAGAGGCCACAGAGCCATCCTCAGTGCCCGGGCAAACTTTGCTCCAATGGAGCCTTGGCTGTGGGAGGGGAAGAGAGAGACAGAGAGGAAGGAGAGGGGGAGGGGTGGAGAAGCAGATGGGCGCCTCTCCTGTGTGCCCTGGCTGGGAATCAAACCCGGGATTCCTGCATGCCAGGCCGATGCTCTACCACTGAGCCAACCGGCCAGGGCCTAATTTCAGAGCTTTATGGTCAGAGAATATCTTTGGTGTAATGTCAGTCTTCTTGAATTTGTTGAGCTCAGTTTTGTAGCCCAACATATGATCTATCCTTGAGAATGTTCCATGAACCCTGGAAAAGAACATATTATCTGATGTTTTGGGATGAAATATTCTATAAATATCAATTGGTTTAGTGTGTCATCTAAGGCCAATATTCTTTATTGATTCTCTCTTTGGATGATCTGTCTAAACTGTCAATGTTGAGTTGACATATCCAACTATGACTGTATTTTTGTCTGCTTCTTATTTTAGTTCCATTAATAGTTGTTTTATATATTTTGGTGCTCCCTGATTTGGTGCAGATATATCAAGGAGTGTTATGTCTTCTTGATATAGTATCCCCTTTATCATTATGAAATGTCTATCTCTGTTTCTTGTTATGTTTGTTGTCTTGAAATTAGTATTGTCAGATGTAAGTATGGCTACACCAGCTGCTTTTCTTTGTATATTATTTGCTTGGAGAATTGTTTTCCAACCCCTCACTTTGAGTCTACTTTTGTCCTCGCAGTTTAGATGTATCTCCTGGAAGCTGCATATGTTTGGGTTTTGTTTTTTGATCCACTCTGCTACTATGTGCCTCTTTATTGGTGAGTTTGGTCCATTTACATTTAGGGTAATTACTGATGCATGAGGATTTCCTATATCCATTTTATATTTTGTTTTCTCGTAGCTTTGTGTCTCCTTTGGTTTTTTCCCTCTGTGTTTCTGGCACTTGTTTTTGTTTGGTGGTGTTCCAAGTTTCTTTCTCCTATTTCCTCTTTTTTTAAGCTATGTATTTCAGTTTTGGTTTTTTTGATGGGTGGTTACCATTAAGTTATTGAGAAAAATAGTTTCATATATACAGGAGTCCTTTGTTTTATGAGTACTTCTGTCCTCCATCCTCCCTTGCTACTTCAGACCTTTATCCTCTCCCCTTTTACGATTCTGTTGTCACAGATTATCCTTATTTACAGTGTAACCTTGTTGGAACTTTTACTTGTAGTTCTGTGTTGTTTTGTTCTTTGTATCTAGTAGAATAACCCCCTTGAGAATTTCCTGCAGTGGGAGTTTTCTGGTGATAAATTCCTTCAGCTACTGTATGTCTGAAAAAGTTTTAAATTCTCCTTCACATTTGAAGGATAGCTTTGATGGAAACAGTATTCTTGGCTGGTAATTTCTCTCTTTCAGTAGTTTGAATGTTTGGGTCCACTCTCCTCTGGCTTGTAGAGTTTCTGGAGAAGTCCAATGATAACTTGATGGGCCTTACATAGGTTATATTTTTCTTTTCCCTAGCTGCCTTGAGGATTCTTTCGTCATTGATATTTTACTGTTTTATTACAACATGCCTTGGAGAAGGCCTGTTTAGGCTGAGGTAACTAGGTGTTCTGTTTCCTTCTTGAATTTGAGGATCTAACTATTTCTATAGGCTTGGGAAGTTTTCCTCAATTATTTGTTTAAATAGGCTATCCATTCCCTTCTCCTTCTCTTCTTCTGATATACCTATAATTCTTATACTGCTTTTTTTATGGAGTCAGACAATTCTCATAGAGCTCTATCATTTTCTTCTTCTTTTTTTCTTTAATTCTTGAGTGTCTCTCTTCTTCCCTCTGTATCATTTCTGCTTGCCTATCTTTGATGTCACTGATTTTATCCTCTATCTTGTCTGTTCTATTAGGTAAACTTGCTAATTCAGTTTTCAATTCATGCATTGAGTTCCTTATCTTGGTTTGGTTCTGTTTTAAAGTTTAAATCTTTTTTGTTCATTAATTTGTTTTCTGAGGGCATCAAATTGCCTATTAGTGTTTTCTTGCATCTCGTTGAGTATTTTCAGAACTTCATTTTTGAACTCTCTACTATTTAACTCCAAGGTTTCCATATGATTGAGGTTGCTTCCAGGAGATTTTTCTGTGGGACACTGCAAGTTGAAAAAGCCCTTGCAGTTTAAGGCTTAGACCAGTGGTCGGCCAACTCATTAGTCAACAGAGCCAAACATCAACAGTACAATGATTGAAATTTCTTTTGAGAGCCAAATTTTTTAAACTTAAACTATATAGGTAGATACAGTCCTTATCAAGGTAGCGCCCGCATGTGATATTTTGTGGAAGAGCCACACTCAAGGGACCAAAGAGCCACATGTGGCTCACGAGCTCAGTTTGATGACCAGGGGCTTAGACAAAGGCTAGGTTCTTCCCCCACACCTCCATATTGGCTATAAAGCTGAGTATCTGTACTCATCCCACCCCCTCACTTCACTTGCTTGCTTAAGTTACTAGAAGCAATTTACATGCCCTTCCTCTCACCCTTTGTTTGTTCTGATGTTGGTTGATTTCAGTAATGCAGAGTGGAAGGTTTCTGCACTTGGGAGAATTCTTGGGTTGCCTTGGAGATATGTGACTTTGTATTGGAGACTTCCTTATTTGCATATGGCTATATAATAAAGCAAATCGGGAGCTGTTTTGCTCTTGTAAGCTAAAGGCATTGCAAAGAGTCCTCCCAATCCCATCCTTTTTTTTTTTTCTCTTTAAGCTTATTTTCTTCATTCCACGCCATTCCCACTCAGGACCTATAATTACTAGCCGTGCTGGTTCACAGCATTTTTCATATTCTTTCTGAACTGCATCTCTTCCTTGGGCAACCATGAAATTATACTGCTCACAAAGATCAGGAGATATTTCAAAATGAATATGAAGCTATAAAATATCCCCTAATTTTTGTGAGCAGTGTTTTATTTTTTTCTGTCTAGATGAATAATTTTATTAACCAACATTTCCCCAATAAGTTTAATTTAAAAGAAAGAATAAAATAAATAAAAACATAAAAATTTTTCATTTTTGGACTTGTGGAGAATGTGACTCCAATATATCTGTATATTAGGCAGCTGGATGGGAGTTGCTAGTATATGGTGATGGCAGAAACAAGCAATGAGATAGCTCTAGGAAAGAGTATAGATGATGAAGCCAGAGGATAGAAGGTAAAATATTACCATTTAAATGATAAAAAAGACTCATCAAGGAAGTGGAGAAAAAGGAAAAGAAGGTAGAGTGATGTCTTTCTTGGAAATTGAGAAAAAAGATATCTATGAGAGCAGCAGTCAACTTTGTCAGATGTTATAGAGATCAAACAGAATGGGGACTGAATAAAGGTCATTGCATTTGGCATGGAGGTAGGGGTTTTTTTTTTATTTGGAAAATTAAATTTAATAGGATGACATTGATCAATAAGAATGCATAGATTTCAGGTAAATATTTCTATAGCATTTGAACTGTTGATTCTGTTGTATACCCAAGGAGGTGGATTTTTAATACTGTGTTTTGGCCACAGAAATCAGATTGTAATTGGGATTTTTTTTGTTTGTTTGTTTGTATTTTTTTCCTGAAGTTGGAAATGGGGAGGCAGTCAGACAGACTCCCGCATAAGCCCGACCGGGATCCACCTGGCATGCCCACCAGGGGGCGATGCGCTGCCCCTCTGGGGCATCGCTCTGTTGCAACCAGAGCCATTCTAGCGCCTGAGGCAGAGGCCACAGAGCCATCCTCAGCGCCTGGGCAAACTTTGCTCCAATGGAGCCTTGGCTGCGGGAGGGGAAGAGAGAGACAGAGAGGAAGGAGAAGGGGAGGGGTGGAGAAGCAGATGGGCGCTTCTCCTGTGTGCCCTGGCCGGGAATCGAACCTGGGACTCCTGCACACCAGGCCGACGCTCTACCACTGACCCAACCGGCCAGGGCCACAATTGGGATTTTATGAGTCGTTGCAGATGAAGCAAAACAGAATCTCTCTTTCAAGGAGTCTAACAGTGAAGGGAAGAAAAGAAACAACTAGAGTTTGTTTATAAATAACAATGATATGACCCAAACATGTTTGAAGGCTTTAGGGAAGAAAGGAGTTAAGAGATTAAAAAGGACTAAAGAGACAATGAGATTTAATGAAACAGTGTATTGTTTGAGACCTGGATTTAAACCAGTGGGCTGGCACTTAATGGCAAAGTGATCTTGGGCAAGTTACCAAATCTCTCTGATCTCTGGATTCCTCAAGTGTAAAGTAGAGATAAAAATAGCTATATCAGAAGGTTAGTGGGAGGGCTTTTTAAATACAGAATTATAACATCCTTAGTACCTAATCTCATAGCAGGTCTTTGATAAGTGGTTGTTATAAGAAGGAATACAGGATAATTGATGGTGCAAGGTTTAGGAAATAAGGGAGAAAAGAAATAGAAGGTGGCAGATTTGGTCCTCTAAGACAGAATAAAACTCCTGGAAAGTAAAGACTATGCCTCAGTAATGCCTACTTTCCTAGAATCTAGCCCAGTCCCTAGTATATAATATAATATATATATATATATTTTTTTTTTCAGTAAATGTTTGTTGAGTAAACGGGTAAAAACATCAATGAAATTGAGTCTATGAAACTGTTAAGTGGAATATGAACATTATCTTCAAATGCCTGGAAGAGGAATTAGGTTTAATATATATGGTTTCAGAAAGCAGAATAAAAACCAAGACACTTAGTTCAGCATAAGGAAAAGCCTTCTAAGAATTAAAGCTTTCCAAAATTAAAATGAGAGTCTCCCACAGTAGCAGTTCATCACAGAAGGGTTTCACGTAGAGATCCATATGATATACTATAGTTACAGTTATGTGTGTGGGTTTTCATTCTGACAGACCTGGATTTGATGCCTGATTTTGTTGCTTTCCAGCTATTGAACCATGAGCAAGGTACTTATGCATGCTCAATTCTCAGGGCCTCCTATAGCAGAGTGGTTGTAAAGTTAATGGAAATTATGTATGAAAAAATGAGTGGCTCAGTACACTGAAGTGTCTTTTCTGTCAGACTAGAGAACCCTTCACTTCAGTACTGTAAGAAGGATTCATATACAAAAGATTGAACTAGACATTTAAAGTGGCTCTTTGAATTCTAAGATTTTCTGACAGTATAACAGAGCTATATAATTTGACCAAGGACATATATCTAAGTAGGTTTTGGAACCTTACTTAAAGCCACTGTACCACCAAGTATCAGGGGAGGACTAGGATTCAAGTCTTCCCACTCCAAACTCATTATGCTTCCCACTCTGTAATAGGAACAGATCAGTACAGGCATAATGTTAGGGTTTAGTAGGCAAAGAGAGCTTTTCCAAGAATTTTCAAGACTCTTCCTCCATTGCCTTAAGATTTGAAAACTGGAGAAGAGCAGTTTTTAAAGATAGCATGTGAGAGGACAGTTGTAAAACACCCATATCTGAAAGGACTGAACTGAGTCCTAACTTTGAAACTTTTTCCTACATCTTTTTCTGTACCCTTGGTTTATACCTTAGTTTCTCCCCATTTTTCTAATCTCTGTTGCTCAAAAGGCCAATTGATAGAACTGAAATCCATGTTTTAAATATATAGTATTTTTTAAAAATTTAAAAATATAGTATAGTACAGCCTGACCAGTAGTGGTACAGCCAGTTTCAAAACTCCAAGATCACTGGCTTGAGCATGGGCTCACCAGCTTGCGCACAGGATTATCAACACAATCCCAAGGTTGCTAGCTTGAGCCCAATGTCGCTGGCTTGAGCAAGGGGTCACTGGCTCAGCTGGAGTCCCAGTGAGGGCATATAGGAGAATTAATCAATGCACAACTAGAGGCACAATTTGGGTCTGTTGCCCTGTGTTAGCCATATACGGCCGATATATTTAATAAATTTCCTCCTTTAATAAACTTTTCAAAAACTTATTTGGACTACGTGCCTCTACAAACACCCGCGGATTTGTGGATTTAGTTACTTTACAACATTTGGCACCCACGCCGGCCCTACAGTGTTTTACATCACTCTGTAGAGGCATCCCAAATCAGACGGACTCTATGGGGAGCTGCCCGGGGCCAGCTTGAGAGCTGAGGAGAGGTGCGCCACCTGAGACTTCCAGGGCTCCCGGTCTTCCTGTGGGGTTTGGATAGTTCTCTGGTAGACACGCCCAGTTCCCTAATTTGACAATTTGGACTATTCGGCAGAGAAATAAAGGAGGAATCAGACCATTAAAAACTGTTTTCGGAGAGAGAAAAAAATGGCAGTGGAATAGGTGGACACACAGACACCCAGCTCTCACCACCAAACTGGAATACAAATCAATTTAGGAAAAATCAGCATGAAAAACCAACTCTGAACTACAAGAACAGCTCTCAAAAACCAAGGAGCAAAGAAGAAGCCACAACAAACCTGGTAGAGAGTGCCTGAATCTCCCCTGCTTATAGGAACGGAGGGGGGGTGTGAGGCTGAGAGCCCAGAGGGGATCTCACTCCAGGGAAAAGAGCAGAAACTACTGCGCACAGCCACTTGCCTGGTGACCAGAGAGTGAGGTGTGTTGAAAAGACCAGCTTATCTCCCAAGTGGAAAGGAAAGAGAGAGGGACAGACTGTGAGGGGCTAAGGAATGAAGGAGACGACCTAAAAAAGCTAACTCATCCATGCTGGAGGCGGCCATAGCTGGGGGAGGGACTGAACCTTTCACAAAACAGAGCTGAATTGCTTCTGGATCAGAGATCTCCAGACATCTATCCAGCTCCAATCAGTGCAACAAGACACAGCTGAAAACAAGAAGTGGGGAGAAGGGGCAGTAACTCAGGTCTCCATGGAGATCTGAGATACACCTCCCCCTACTGAAGCTGAGAAAATATTCTGCCCCCAGAGAGATAAGTTGGCTAAGGAGGCCTTCAGTCTCAGGTTACACTCACGCATTCCTGGATACAGTTTCAAGGAAGCCCCCTGCTGAGATCAGTAAACAAGACTATCACCTGTTAAGAAAATAAAAAATCAAGACTTCAAAGCTGCCCAAATCTGAAAGTGGATTACAGATAACAGCGGATACCAACCCAAGAAGACCTAGAAATAACACAACTAAAAACTGGAGGCAGACAACACAAAGCCTAGACTCAACCAACTCTACAAATAAAACACCCAAAAACAGACAATGAGAAGACAAAGAAGTGTAATCCAAATGAAACCACAAGAGACAACTTCAGGAGATGAACTGAGTGATATGGAAATAATCAAACTTCCAGATGCGGAGTTCAAAATAATGATTGTAAGGATGCTTAGGGATCTTAGAACAACAATGGATGGTCATTATGAACACCTAAATAAAGAAATATCAAGTATAAAAAAGAATCAGTCGGAAATGGCAAATACAATATCAGAAATAAAGACGACAATGGAAGGAATTAAAAACAGGATAGACAGAACTGAGGATCGAATCAGCAAGTTGGAGGACAACTGGAATGAAGGCATGAAAGCAGAGAAGAAAAGAGAAAAGAGACTCAAAAAGTCAGAGGAAACTCTTAGAGAGCTCTGTGACAACATGAAGAGAAATAACATCCGCATCATAGGGGTTCCTGAAGAAGAAGAAAAAGAACAAGGGATAGAGACTTTGTTCAATCATATCATAGCTGAAAACTTCCCCAAATTAATGCAAGAGAAACTCTCACAAGTCCAAGAAGCACAAAGGACTCCATTAAAGAGAAACCCAAAGAAATCTACACGAAGACACAAAATAATTAAAATACCAAAGCTAAGAGATAAAGAGAAAATATTAAAAGCTGCAAGAGAAAAAAAAGTTATCACCTACAAAGGAGCCCCCATAAGGATGACATCCGACTTCTCAACAGAAACACTTGAGGCCAGAAGGGAATGGCAAGAAATATTCAAAGTAATGCAGAACAAGAACCTACAACCAAGACTACTTTATCCAGCAAGGCTATCGTTTAAAATCGAAGGAGAAATAAAAAGCTTCCCAGACAAAAAACAACTCAAGAAATTCATTACAACCAAACCAATGCTGCAGGAAATGTTAAGGGGCCTGTTGTAAACAGATCAAAGTAGGAAAAGAATATAGCAAAAAAGGAATACACCTTTAAAGAAGAAAATGGCAATAAATAACTACATATCAATAACCTTAAATGTAAATGGATTAAATGATCCAATCAAAAGACATAGGGTAGCTGCCTAGATAAGAAAACAGGACCCATGCATATGCTGTCTACAAGAGACACACCTTAGAACAAAAGATACACATAGATTGAAGGTAAAAGGATGGAAAAAAACATTTCATGCAAATGGAAATGAAAAAAAAGCTGGGGTAGCAATACTTATATCAGACAAATTGGACTTTAAAACAAAGGATATAGTAAGAGATAAAGAAGGCCACTACATAATGATAAAGGGAGTAATCCAACAGGAAGTTATAACTATTATAAATATCTATGCACCTAATATAGGAGCACCCAAATATATAAAGCAGACTTTGATGGATTTAAAGGGCAAGATCAACAGCAATACTATAATAGTAGGGGATTTCAATACCCCACTAACATCACTAGATAGATCCTCAAGAAAGAAAATTAACAAAGAAACAGCAGACTTATTGGAAACACTAGATCAACTCGACTTAATAAATATCTTTAGAACCTTTCACCCTAAAGCAGGAGAATATACATTCTTTTCAAGTGCTCATGGTCCATTCTCTAGGATAGACCACATGTTAGGGCACAAAAGTGCTCTCAACAAATTTAAGAGAACTGAAATCATATCAAGCACTTTCTCTGATCACAACGGCATGAAATTAGAAATGAACCACAACAGAAAAGCTCAAAAATTCTCAAACACATGGAAACTAAATAGCAGGTTTTTAAATAATGAATGGATTAAGAATGAGATAAAAAAAGAAATAAAAAAATTCCTAGAAACGAATGACAATGAGCATACAACAACTCAAAATTTATGGGACACAGCGAAAGCAGTCCTGAGAGGGAAGTTCATAGCACTACAGGCACACTTTCAGAAGCTAGAAAAAGCTCAAATAAACAACTTAACCCTGCATCTAAAAGAATTAGAAAAAGAACAGCAAGTAAAGTCCAGAGGTAGTAGAAGGAAGGAAATAATAAAGGTCAGAGCAGAAATAAATGACATAGAGGCTAAAGAAACAATACAGAGGATCAATGAAACTAGGAGCTGGTTCTTTAAAAAGGTAAACAAGATTGATGAACCTTTAACTAGACTTACCAAGAAAAAGAGAGAGAGGACTCAAATAAATAAAATTAGAAATGAGAGAGGAGAAATAACAACTGACACAACAGAAATACAAAATATTGTAAGAAAATACTATGAAGAACTGTATGCCAAAAAACTAGACAACCTAGATGAAATGGACAAATTCCTTGAAACATACAATCTTCCAAAAATCAATCTGGAAGATTCAGAAAACCTAAACAGACCAATTACAACAAATGAGATCAAAACAGTTATCAAAAAACTCCCAACAAAGAAAAGTCCGGGGCCCGATGGCTTCACAAGTGAATTCTACCACATATTCAAAGAAGAACTAACTCCTATCCTTCTCAAACTATTTCAAAAAATTCAAGAGGAAGGAAGACTTCCAAGCTCCTTTTATGAGGCGAGCATAATTCTGATTCCAAAACCAGGCAAACACAACACAAAGAAAGAAAATTATAGGCCAATATCTCTGATGAATATAGATGCTAAAATCCTCAACAAAATATTAGCAAACTGGATCCAACAATATATGGAAAAAATCATACACCATGATCAAGTGGGATTTATTCTGGGGAGGCAAGGCTGGTACAATATTCGTAAATCAATCAATGTGATTCCTCACATAAACAAAAAGAAGGAGAAAAACCATATGATAATTTCAATAGATGCAGAAAAAGCATCTGATAAAATCCAGCACCCATTCATGATCAAAACTCTCAGCAAAGTGGGAATACAGGGAACATACCTCAACACAACAAAGGCCATCTATGACAAACCCACAGCCAACATCATACTCAATGGGCAAAAATTAAAAGCAAGATCCTTAAGATCAGGAACAAGGCAGGGGTGCCCCCTTTCACCACTCTTATTTAACATAGTTCTGGAAGTCCTAGCCACAGCAATCAGACAAGAAGAAGAAATAAAAGGCATTCAAGTTGGAAAAGAAGAAGTAAAACTATCATTATTTGCAGATGATATGATATTGTATATAGAAAACCCTAAAGTCTCAGTCAAAAAGCTACTGGACCTGATAAATGAATTCAGCAAAGTGGCAGGATATAAAATCAGTACTCAGAAATCAGAGGCGTTTTTATACACCAACAATGAACAGTCAGAAAGAGAAATTAAGGAAACAATCCCCTTCACAATTACAACCAAAAAAATAAAGTACCTAGGAGTAAACTTAACTAAGGAGACTAAAGACTTGTACTCGGAAAATTACAAAGCATTGATAAAAGAAATCAAGGAAGATACAAACAAGTGGAAGCATATACCGTGCTCATGGTTAGGAAGAATAAACATCATTAAAATGTCTATATTACCCAAAGCAATCTGTAAATTCAATGCAATACCAATTAAAATACCAATGACATACTTCAAAGATATAGACCACATATTCCAAAAATTTATATGGAACCAAAAAAGAACACGAATAGCCTCAGCAATCTTAAAAAAGAAGAATAAAGTGGGAGGTATCACACTCCCTGATATCAAGTTATACTACAAGGCCATTGTACTCAAAACAGCCTCGTACTGGCATAAGAACAGGCATATAGATCAATGGAACAGAACAGAGAACCCAGAAATAAACCCACAGTTTTCTGGACAACTGATATTTGACAAAGGAGGTAAGGAAATACAATGGAGTAAAGACAGCCTCTTTAACAAATGGTGTTGGGAAAATTGGACAGCTACCTGCAAAAAAATGAAACTAGATCACCAGCTTACACCACTTACAAAAATAAACTCAAAATGGATAAAAGACTTAAATGTAGGCCATGAAAGTATAAGCATCTTAGAAGAAAACATAGGCAGTAAGCTCTCGGACATCTCTCGGAGCAATATATTTGCTGATTTATCTCCACGGGGAAGTGAAACAAAAGACAGGATAAACAAATGGGACTATATCAAACTAAAAAGCTTTTGCACAGCTAAAGACAACAAGAACAGAATAAAAAGACAAACCACACAATGGGAGAACACATTTGACAATACGTCTGATAAGGGGTTAATAACCAAAATTTATAAAGAACTTTTAAATCTCAACACCAGGAAGACAAACAATCCAATCCAAAAATGGGCAAAAGAGATGAATAGACACTTCTCCAAAGAGGACATACAGATGGCCAATAGGCATATGAAAAAATGCTCAACATCACTAATCATTAGAGAAATGCAAATTAAAACCACAATGAGATATCACCTCACACCAGCCAGAATGGCGCTCATCAACAAAACAACACAATAAGTGCTGGCGAGGATGTGGAGAAAAGGGAACCCTCCTGCACTGCTGGTGGGAATGCAGACTGGTGCAGCCACTGTGGAAAACAGTATGGAGATTCCTCAAAAAACTGAAAATCGAACTGCCTTTTGACCCAGCTATCCCACTTTTAGGAATATACCCCAAGGACACCATAGAACGGCTCCAAAAGGAGAAATGCACCCCCATGTTTGTGGCAGCATTGTTCACAATAGCGAAGATCTGGAAACAGCCCAAGTGTCCGTCAGAGGACGAGTGGATTAAAAAGCTTTGGTACATATATACTATGGAATACTACTCAGCCATAAGAAATGATGACATCGGATCATTTACAATAACATGGATGGACCTTGATAACATTATACGGAGTGAAATAAGTAAATCAGAAAAAAAAGTAAGAACTATATGAATCCATACATAGAAGGGACATAAAAATGAGACTCAGAGACATGAACAAGAATGTGATGGCAACAGGGGTGGGGGGGTGGGGAGAGGGGGGATGGGGCGAAGAAGGAGAGAGGGGTTGGGGGAGGGGAGGGGCACATAGAAAACCAGATAGAAGGTGACAGAAGACAATTTAACTTTGGGGGATGGGTATACAGCACAATCAAATGTCAAAATAATCTAGAGATGTTTTCTCTCAACATATGTACCCTGATTTATCAATGTCACTGCATTAAATTTAATAAATTTAAAAAAATTGAATAAAAAAATGCACAACTAGAGTGATACAACTATGAGTTCATGCTTATCATCTCTCTCTTTTCCTCTCTCCCTCTCTCAAAAAAGAAATTCAAAAAAGTATATATATAGTATACATATTAAAATCTACCTAATCAGGCCAATTACTCTGAATTGAATTTTGAAGTTGCTAGCTCCTCTTAAAGACTTTTATGCGTCTCTAAGACAGCTGTTCTCTTAAAAATTAAAGGCTAAAGGGAGACTATATGACAGGTACCACAGCTCTAAGATTTATCTTAGAGCTTCATATTAAATGGTTCTATTCTAACTGGTAAATCCTATTTCTCCAAGATTGACATCATCCATAGATTCAATAAATATTTTTTAGGTTTCTTATAAAGTAGGTCAAGTCCTATATTAGTTCCAGGAATACAAAATAAAACATGTATCCCTTGCCTTCAAATAACTCATGATCTAATGTGAGAAAGACAAATACATGGTTACAATATAATAATTTTATTTTACTATTTTTTATAAATTTTTATTTATTGATTTTAGAGAGAAAGGACGGGAGAGAGAGAGATAGGAACATTGATCTGTTTTTGCATGTGCCCTGACCAGGGAGCGAACCCACACCTTTGCTTATCAGGATGATGCTCCACCTAGCCAGGGCACAATATAATTTAAAAGCTAAAAGAAAGTTCCATTATTTAAAGGAAGATCTAACAAACTTCAATCCACAAGCCAAATCTGGCCTGTCTCCTATTTTGCACTTGTAAGTGGTTAAGGGGAAAAAGCCAAAATAACAAAATAGTATTTTGTTCAAATTTCAGTTTATAAATAAAATGTTACTGTATCACAGCATACTCATTTAATTATGTATTGTCTATGACCACTTTGGTTCTACAGTGGCAGAGTTGAATAGTTGTGCAAAACCTAAAATACTTACAGGAAATGTCTTTACAGAAAACGTTTGTGGACATCTGACTTAAAGGATTCATTTCAAAAGATATTCAATGTAGTCTGGATAAGACATCACGGGCCCTTGCAAATATACAGCTTAACTGAACATGACTGAAGTCAAACATTCCTCCACCACTTTAAAATACTTTCTAAGCGAGTAAAATAGGAGTTGTGTTCTAAATACATACCTAGTGTAGTTAGTGCAGTGGGCAGCTGTGAGGACCCATCTGTTTTCCACTAAGCTTCCTCCACATACATGAATGAGAATTCTTCCGGACTGAATCTTCAGGCTCACTATCCACGGCCATGCACCAGCGTGAGCATCTGTGCCCCCTGTTATCCGAGACCCTTTCAACATATCCCCAAGTGGTGCTCTTCCACAATCTAAAAATAAAAAAGATAATTGCTTAGACTGAACATCTAGTATTATAACATGTATTACTTCCTTATCTTAACACGTTAATGTAATCTTTTAAATTCCTATTAAAAATTGATCCCTGGCCGGTTGGCTCAGCGGTAGAGCGTCAGCCTGGCATGCGGGGGACCCGGGTTCGATTCCCGGCCAGGGCACATAGGAGAAGCGCCCATTTGCTTCTCCACCCCCCCCCCCTCCTTCCTCTCTGTCTCTCTCTTCCCCTCCCGCGGCCAAGCTCCATTGGAGCAAAGATGGCCCAGGCGCTGGGGATGGCTCCTTGGCCTCTGCCCCAGGCGCTAGAGTGGCTCTGGTAGCGGCAGAGCGACCCCCCAGAGGGGCAGAGCATCGCCCCCTGGTGGGCAGAGTGTAGCCCCTGGTGGGCGTGCTGGGTGGATCCCGGTCGGGCGCATGAGGGAGTCTGTCTGACTGTCTCTCCCTGTTTCCAGCTTCAGAAAAATACAAAAAAAAAATAAAAAGAAAAAAAAATTGATCAAGCAAACTGGACACTTAAGGCATGCCCATATTTTGAGGGAGAAAAAAAGTAGAGTTAAGGTAAACATGGCTTAATTGATTATTTATTTACAAATGGAAAGACACTAAATCCACACAATTCATTAATTTTAAAACTCTGTTCTCCAAAAGTATTAACGTGAGATGTTTCTTGGGCCAGGAGTTACGTTCTTCCCTGAGTGAAACGATTCAAGATCCTGGGACTGGTGGACCAAGAGCTGCAAGTTCTAATACTTGCCATTTACCTTTGTTGGGTTAATTTTTCTCAACTGGAGTATGAAAAGGTCATCTAATAGCCCCAATTCAACCCTGAATTCCAATGAATTATTAACCTGTAGAATGAGGATTACAAGCCCCAGCGTTTTGAGGCGCATATATAGCTGCCCTACGCAAACGTATGGCATTTTTACTGTTTCGGCCACTGCTGTAGTCGTCGTTAGAGTTGGGCTGCTTAGGGATGCACATTTTCAGTTAAAGGCAGTTGGGATGACGGAAAAGAAGGGGCCCCAAATCAAACACTACCGGAACGGGGAAAAGACAAGGGAGACTGTCCGGTGAGAGGACTGAACAGATACTGCCCTCTGTGTCCGACCTTCCCTTTTTCCCGGCCGGGAGCCCCTTCGGCCGCAGGAGCCTCCCGCGCGGGGCCGCACGCCCCCCGGGACCCTCGGCCGGCTCCGGAGCCGGGCCGCGGCTGCCCCGTCCCGACAGCGAGTAGTGTTCCCCAAACAAGAGAGAGCTGCCCACGAACAGCAGCGCGGCGCTCAGGAGCCTGGGCCCCATGGCGGACGCCTCGCTCGGCAGATGGCAGCGGCCTTCCCGTCGCCTGAGGGCTCGTGCTGCGGCGTGGTGGGGCGGACGGGGCTGCTTCGGGGCTGCTGAGTGGTGGGGCGGGCGAGGCTGCTGCGGGGCTGCGGCGTGGTGGGGCGGGCCGGGCTGCTGCGGGGCTGCTGAGTGGTGGGGCGGGGCGGGGCTGCTGCGGGGCTGCGGCGTGGTGGGGCGGGCCGGGCTGCTGCGGGGCTGCGGCGTGGTGGGGCGGGCCGGGCTGCTGCGGGGCTGCGGCGTGGTGGGGCGGGGCCGGGCTCTGCGGGGCTGCGGCGTGGTGGGGCGGGCCGGGCTGCTGCGGGGCTGCGGCGTGGTGGGGCGGGCCAGGAGGCCAGCGGAGAGGAGTGTGCCGCGAAATAGTCGAGGTAGTGCCAGGGAGAAGAGGCCGAGGGAAAGGCCCGGGGAGAGTCCGGGAGGGAGGCCCGGGAGGCTGGCAGACTTGTCCCGCTGAGCCCGGCCTCCCGCAGGTGTTCTGGTTCATGTGCACTTACTGGACGGTTGTATATGGAGTGACCTGCTCTCAGCCAGGCTCTACGGTTCGGTTTCGTTAATTAGTGAGACTTTCCTGGGACCAGAGCCACACGCTGGTACAGTACAGTAGGACTGCGGGGGTGGGAGGGGAGGTGCTGGGGCCCGGGTGCTACCCGCGCAGACTCGCAAGGCCAGGAAGGCTTCCAGAAAGGCTCCTACCAGGCCAGATGTTTCAGGGTGATATGGCTGTGGACCAAAGGGGCTTTTAAACGAAGGCGTCACGCTGGGGAAGGGAGAGATAAAGCAGAAGGCAAAGCAAGTGTGGAGGTTGGGATTCCAGACGGGACAGCCATTGGAGGAACCCGATTTCTGTGGTACAGATTGATCTCATTGTTTTTTAGTAGTTTGTCTTTAGCTTATTTCAGGGTGAGCAGATAAAATTTAGGGGCATGCAAAGGTGAGGACTGAAAGTCACAGCCCCCACTTCGATTCCTACCCTGAAAGATGCATTATTCCTTGCCCTTTTCGGAACCCCTGAGATGCCCCCTTGATATTCTAAAAATGTGGAGATAAATAGCTCCAGTTAATGGATTCATTGAAACAGTAATTATAGTATTAACCTCACACTATATGCGGTACAGGGAAATAAGAATCATGTCATGGGAGATATATTAAGACCTGTCCATCTGACCCAGAGAACTTTATAACTTGGTTAGCAGAGAAATAAGGTCTAATTCATTTCGGGAACAAAGAAATAAGTAATCTATGACACCCAAGCCTGGCACCAATTCAGACACAAGGGGTTGGTGTGGCAGTCTGAGAAGGCTCCCTGCAGGAGGGGGGTGTTAGTTGGGCCTAGATTGTGGGGGAAGGTCAAGAAGAGAAAGATGTAGCGAAGACAGGCTAGTCTAATGCACAGTATAAGCAAAGGTTTGGAATTGTGAAAATTAATAAAGGAGACCTCAACCAAAATTGGAGTCTGGTGGCCTTTAGGGGGAACTCACACTCTACCACTCACCATTGGTTGCCCAGACAGGAAGAGATACACCTTGCATGGCCAACAGGAAGATGTTTTCAACTCGACTACTTCGACAGGAGGAAGATTTTCTCCTTATTCAGCAGTGGTCCAACCAATGAGAGATTGTCACAACCCAGCCAATGAAAAGTCACTAGACTTTGGACTCCCAGTTTTCTCCAATGGACTGTATTTATAACAGCTTCTTCCACCTTCCCCTTTCTTCTCCTTTGTTCTCCAGAAATCACTATGGTTTTCTCATAGCTCACATATCTTGAATTGCAATTCTCTGCTATTTCTCAATAAATCCACTTTTGCTGTAAAATAACATTTATTTTTAAGATCAATAATGTGTATCCCTGCATGTGTCTCCAAAGAAATAGCATCAGTAGGATATATAGAGACATATGTGAGGACATTTATTGGCTCATTCAATTGTGGAGCCTGGAAAGTCCCACGACATTTCATCTGCAAGATGAAGAACTAGAAAAACCAGTGGTATAATTAAGTCCCAGTGCAAAGGCCTGAGAACCAGGAGGTCTGATGTCAAAGGATAGGAGAGGTGGATGTCTCAAGAAGAAAGGAAGAATTTACCCCTTCTCCACCATTTTTTTTTTTATTTGAACCCTGATTGATTGGATTGGATGATACCTGCCCAACATTGTTGAGGGTATACCTTTTTTACTCACTCTACTAATTCAAATGCTAATCTCTTCCAGAAATGAACTCACAGACACACCCAGAAATATTATTTTACCAGTTATCTGGACATCCCTTAGCCAGGTCAAGTTGACACATAAAATTGTCAAAGTAATAATAATGCAATGAGTGCCTGTATAATTTTATTATTATATTTTTATTTCAGTTGAGATACAATATATTAATTTCCAGTGTACAACATAATGATTAGACATTTATATACCTTATGAAGTCATCACCCACTATGTCTAGTACCCATCTGACAACATATACAGTTATTATATTATTATATTCCTTATGCCAGTGATGGGCAATCTTTTGAGCTTGGTGTGTCAAAATTCGCCAAAAAACCGAGCATAACTCAGGTGGTGTGTCACTTCGAGAAAAAACCCATAATTTCGCAATATTTATAGTTTAAATAACAAAAATGTATAATTGTAATATATAACTATTTAATAAGCCAAAAACTAATTATTTAACTTACTTGCTTAGTGACTTCTTTGTTTATCTGTCAATCAGTTTCTTTTGTTGGTCTTGATATTATTTAACTTTCGTGGGTGCCGTGAACTAAGATAAGTGAGGGGGAGGGGGAATTCTTTAACTAACCTGCCTATTAGTGACTTTTTTGTTGCTGAATTTCATTGGCTAAATCTTCACTTGAAGGTTGGTATTTTGTACACTTCAAGCCCAAGCAAGCACTACTACTAACTTCATCTGTCAATCTGTTTCTTTTGTTGGTTTTGATATTATTTAACGCTGAGAATAAGGTCTCACAAAAGTACATAGAGGGAAAAATTGTGAGTAAAGCTATTGCTATATTTTTCAGGGTGCTAAAAGTGTCTGGTAAACGGTGCCAGGCACTCCAAATTTCCTGTTCGTAGTGGCATTCCTCTTGATTCTCCAAGCAGCACCTTTCCAGATTCTCAAGCTTTGACCTCAAGTCAACAAACACCTGAGCTCAGATGCTGTCTTGAAATTCTGCAAGTTGCATCTTATGTAAATTAAGGTGGCTGCCGCTATTTCTAATGGTGGGAAACGGCACCTATATAGCACAGGCCCTCGCTTCTCCCAGCCTCCCCCTCGCTTATCTCAGTAACGATGGTCAATTAGAAATCCACGACACCCCAGAACAGTAGATTGGATGATAGTTGCTGTGGTTATGTGGTGCTGGTAATGGCGATCACAGGACCCCCAGAGATGCGCCCCTGCGGCATTCCACTGCTCCCTGCTCCGCTGGCCGGGAAGTGAGGTCAAAGATCCCTTAACAGCCTAACCGGAAGTCCCAGAACTAGAAGCTTTGTGCCAGAGTTCTGTTGTTTTGGCCTACAGACCTCTGGCACAGAGTGTCCACACTACAGCAAATGTTTTATCCTCGGCTACTCCACCTGGCCATGCAGGAGCTGAGGATGAAACGTCCTTCTCGGCATGTGGCCCCATACTTCTCTGGTATGCAGCCGCATGCGGCCACGTGTCATCAAAAATGGCTATGTGTGTCAGTGCTGACACGCGTGTCATAGGTTCGCCGTCACGGCCCTATGCTGTACTTTACATTCCCATGACTATTTTTATAACTGGCAATTTGTACTTCTTAGTCCCTTTCACAGTTTTTTTACCAATTCCCACAGACCTACTTCCAACTGGAAATCAATTGTTCTCTTTATCTATGAGTTTGTTTCTGGGTTGTTTTTTTGTTCATTTATTTTGTTTTTTAGATTCCACAAATAAGTTAGTCTTCTTTATCTACTCATATGTGGATGGATACCGGTTGCTTCTATATCTTGGCTTATTGTAAATAATGCTGCAAAGGGGTACATATATTTTTTGAATTAAGATTTCTTCAAACTCAGAACTGGAATTTCTGGGTCATATGCTAGTTATATTTTAAATTTTTTGAGGAATCTCCATAGTGTTTTCCACAGTAGCTGCACCAGTCTGCATTCCCACCAGCAGTGCAGGAGGGTTCTCTTTTCTCCACCTCCTCACAAGCACGTATTGCTTTATTGATGATAGCCAGGTGTGACATGATATCTCACATGTGACATGATATCTCATAATGGTTTTAATTTGTATTTCCCTAACGATTAGTGATGTTGACCATCGGTCCTCTGTCCATTTAAAAAAAATTTTTTTTCTCCTTTTTTTTTTTTTTTTTTTTTTCATTTTTCTGAAGCTGGAAACAGGGAGAGACAGTCAGACAGACTCCCGCATGCGCCCGACCGGGATCCACCCGGCACGCCCACCAGGGGCGGTGCTCTGCCCCCCAGGGGGCGATGCTCTGCCCATCCTGGGCGTCGCCATATTGCGACCAGAGCCACTCTAGCGCCTGAGGCAGAGGCCACAGAGCCATGCCCAGCGCCCGGGCCATCTTTGCTCCAATGGAGCCTCGGCTGCGGGAGGGGAAGAGAGAGACAGAGAGGAAAGCGCGGCGGAGGGGTGGAGAAGCAAATGGGCGCTTCTCCTATGTGCCCTGGCCGGGAATCGAACCCGGGTCCTCCGCACGCTAGGCCGACGCTCTACCGCTGAGCCAACCGGCCAGGGCAAAAATTTTTTTTCTATTGATTTGAGAGAGAGGAAGGGAGAAGCATCAATTTGGTGTTCCACTTAGTTATTTAATTTAGTTGTGTACTTATTGGTTGCTTCTCATATGTGCCCTGATTGGGGATTTAACCCACAACCCTGGCATGCTGGGACGATGCTCTATTCACTGAGCCACCTGGCCAAGGCCTCCCCCCACCTTTTTTTAAGATTTTATTTTACAGATGGAGGAGGGAATGAGAAGTAGTTGCTTCACTCTAGCTGAACATTGGTTGCCGTATGTGCCTTGACCAGGCAAGCCCAGGGCGTTGAACCGGTGACCTCAGCATTCCAGGTCAGTTCTCAATCCACTGCACCACTGCAGGCCAAGCTGCTCCCCTCTTTTGAAAAACAAATTAGTTTTTTTTTTTAGTGTTAAGTTGTATGAGTTCCTTATATATTTTGGATATTAACCCCTTATTGGATGACTCATTGGCAAATATCTTCTTCCATTCAGTAAGTTGTCTTTTCATTTTGTTGACAGTCCTTCCCTGTGCAAAAACTTTTTAGTTTCGCCTGACTGGTAGTGATGCAGTGAACTGAGCATTGGCCCTGAATGCTGAAGGCTCCAGTTTGAAACCCTGAGGTCACCAGCTAGAGTTCAGGCTTCCCAGCTTGAGTGCAGGGTCGCTGGCTTGAGTGGGAGATCATCAACTCGATCCCAATGTCGCTGGCTTGAGCCCAAAGGTTGCTGGCTTGAGCAAGGGGTTACTGGCTCGGCTCAAGCCCCCTAATCAAGGCACATAAAAGAAGCAATCAATAAACAACCTAAAGTGAAGCAACTAGGAGTTGATGCTTATCTCTCTCCTCCCCGCACTTCCTGTCTTTCTCTAAAAACAAAAAAACTTTTTTAGTTTGATGTAGTCCCATTTAAATGTTTACTTTTTTCTTTTATTTCCCTTGCCTGAGCAGACATATCCAAAAAGATACTGCTAAGAGTGAGGTCACAGAATTTTCTGCCTGTTTTCTTCTAGCAGTTTTATGGGTTCAGGTCTTACATTTAAGTCTTTAACCCTTTGAGTAGTATAAACATTCATGTACATCCTCGTGCCTCCTGACCATCCAGAGTATGGTTGTAACAAAAAGTTTTTATTTTAAAAATGTGTAAGGCAACATTAAAAAAAGGGAAATGTATGTTCTTCTTGTTTTCATAAATTGGTTATCAAACAAACATGATTTTAAGTTAATAAAACTGTAACTGGAACTAATTTCATTTTTGACAAAAACTAACTCCCTGGGGTCAGCAAGCATGAAAAAAACTCACTACTCAAAGGGTTAATCCATTTATTTTTGTATGTGGTGTAGGAAAGTGGTCTAGTTTTCTTTCTTTCTTCTTCTTCTTCTTCTTCTTCTTCTTCTTCTTCTTCTTCTTCTTCTTCTTCTTCTTCTTCTCCTCCTCCTCCTCCTCCTCCTCCTCCTCCTCCTCCTCCTCCTCCTCCTCCTTCTTCTTCTTCTTCTTCTTTTTTTGCAGGTATCTGTCCAGTTTGCCCAACACCATTAGTTTAAAAGACTATCTTTACTTCATTGTATATTTTTACCTCGTGTATGGA
Organism: Saccopteryx leptura; assembly: GCF_036850995.1. Taxonomy (NCBI): domain Eukaryota; kingdom Metazoa; phylum Chordata; class Mammalia; order Chiroptera; family Emballonuridae; genus Saccopteryx; species Saccopteryx leptura. The sequence goes on from NC_089504.1 coordinate 130,652,906, forward strand.
TTTATTTCTGGGCTCTCTGTTCTGCTGTATTGACCTATGTGTCTTATGCCAGTACCATGCTGCTTTGATTACAATAGCCTTGTATAGTTTGATATCAGGTAGCATGATACTTCCAACTTTGTTGTTCTTTCTCAATATTGCTTCTGCTATTCAGTTCTTTTGTGGTTCCATATAAATTTTAGACTTGTTTCTTCTAGTTATGTATAAAATGCCATTGGTATTTTGATAGGGATTGCACTGAACTTACAGATTGCTTGGGTAGTGTGGACATTTTAATGATGTTAATTCTTCCTGTCTTTGAGCATGGTGTATATTTCCACTTATTTGTGTCTTCTTCAGTTGCTTTCCTCAGTATCTTATACTTTTCTGAGTAAAGGTCTTACCTCCTTGGTTAAATTTATTTCTAGGTATTTTATTCTTTATGATGCAATTGTAAATGGGATGGTTTTCTTAATTTCTCTTTCTGAAAATTAATTATTAGTGTGTTAAAATGCAACCAATTTCTGTATATTAATTTTGTATCCTACTATTTTACTGAATTTATCAGTTCTAGTAGTTTTTAGGTGGAATTTTTTTAAGGTATTGATTTTTAGAGATAGGAGAGAGAGAGAAGGGGGAGAGAGAAATGAGAGTAGGTGTTTCTCCTATGTGCCTTGACCAGGCAAGCCCAGGGCCCTGAACTGGCGACCTCACCATTCCAGATTGCTGCTCCATCCACTGCACCACCACAGGTCAGGCACAGGTGGGATTTTTTAGGGTTCTTTACATATAATATCATGTTATCTGCAAATAATGACAGTTTTTTTTCCAATTTGGATGTGTTTTATTTCTTTTTCTTGTCTCATTGCTGTGGATTGGACTAATAACACTATGTTTAATAGAAGCAGTGAAAGTGGACATCCTTGTCTTGTTCCTGGTCTTTCTTTTCTTTTCTTTTCTCTTCTTTTTTAATAAGAGGAGGGGAGATAGACAGACTCCCGCATACGCTGTGACCGGGATCCACCTGCAAACCCCCATCTGGAGCTAATGTTCTGCCCACCTGGGGCCATGCTTGCAATTAAGCTTTTTCTAGCACTTGAGGCAGAGGCTCCACAGAGCCATCCTCAGCACCCAGGGCCAATGCACTCAAACCAATCGAGACATGGCTGCAGGAGGGTATAGGGGGGAGGGAGAAGGGGTGGAAAAGTAGATAGTTACTTCTCCTGAATGCTCTGACCAGGAATCAAACCCAGGACATCTACATGCCAGGCTGATGCTCTACCACTGAGCCAACTGGCCAGGGCCTTGTTCCTGATCTTAAATAAAAAGCTCAGCTTTTCATCATTAAGTATGATGTTAGCTGTGGGTTTTTTATACATGGCCTTTGTTATGTTGAGGTGTGTACCTTCTATCCATACTTTGCTGAGAATTTTATCATAAATGGTTGTTGGATTTTGTCAAATGCTTTATCTGCATCTATTGTTATGATCATAATATTTTTATCCTTCATTTTGTTTCTGGGGTATATCACGTTAATTATTTGCAGATACTAAACCAGCCTTGCATGCCAGGAATAAATCTCACTTGAGCATGGTGTATGATGTTTTTAACATATTGCTGAATTTATTTTGCTAATATTTTGTTGCAGATTTTTACATCTGTGTTTATGAGGGATATTGACCTATAATTGCATATTTTTCAGAGTGTCTTTGTCTGGTTTCAGTATCAGGGTAATGTTGGCCTCATAAAATAAACTTGGGAGCCTTCTCTCCTCTTAAGTTTTTGGAATAGTTTAAAAAGAATAAGTATTAATTCTTTGAATTTTTGATAAAAATTAATCTGTGAAGCTACTGGCCCAGTATTTTTTTTTCTCTTGGGAGTTTTTTTATTACTTATTTTTGTTAGTAGTTATCAGTCTGTTCAGATTTTCTGCTTCTTCTTGAGTTAGTCTAAGAATATAGTATGTTTTAGGAGTTTGTTCATTTCTTCTAGGTTGTCCAACTTATTGGCATATAATTGTATAGCATTTCCTTATTCTTTGTATTTCTGTGGTGTCAGATGTCATTTCTTCTTTTTCACATTTTAAAATTACTACAGCTTTTACTTAGGTTTATGTTTTTGTCAACATTATTTACTTTGTGTGTGTGAGTATCCCTTAATTTATTGTTATAATGACACATGATATTCATACTTTTGTCTTTTAACCTCTGTATTAACTTTATATTTGATTGATCCACTGCTTTTACTAAGTCTTTGCCTTTGTCAGTGAGAATTTTCTTCTTGCCTATATAGCTTATTCATATTTTTTGTCTTTTCTTTCCCATTTAACAAAGTCCCTTTAACATTTCTTATGATACTGGTTGAGTGGTGATGAATTTCTTTAGTGTTTTCTTGTCCAGGAAACCTTGTCTCTCCCTAGATTCTAAAGGACATCTTGCTGGGTAGAGTAGTCTTGGTTGCAGGTTTCTGCCTTTCGTCACTGAGAATATTTGACTGCGTTTTCTTCCGGCCTGCAACGTTTCTCTTGAGAAATCAGCTGACCGTCTTATGGGAGCTCCCTCATAGGCATCTAACTGCTTTCCTCTAGCTATTTTTATGATTTTCTCTTTGTCTTTAACATTTCCCTTTGAATTATGATGTATCTTGATATGGGCCCCTTTTGGTTCATCTTGTTGGGACTCTGCACTTCTTGGAATTGTCTTTTTCCTTTGCCAGATTAGGGAAGGCATTATTTCTTCAGGTAGGTTTACAATTCTTTTTTCTCTCTCTTCTCCTTCTGGTAACCCCTATGATGTGAATGTTGGTATTTTTGGTATCCCAGAGGTCCCTTAAACTATTCTCATTCTTTAAAATTCTATTTCATTTTGCTGTTTTGATTAGGTGTTTTTGGCTACCTTGTCTTACATATTGCTGATCTAATCTGCTGTTGATTCACTCTACTGTATTCTTCATTTCAGTTGTATTCTTTAATAACTTGTTCTGTTTTATGTGTTTGCTTTTGGCTTTTTTAAAAATTTATTTGTGAAAGTTCTCACTGAGTTCATCTATTCTTCCCCTAGGTTATAACCAAGGTTTTGAATTGCATATCTAGTAGGTTGCTTGCCTCCATTTCATTTAGTTCTTATTCTGGAATTTTGTCCTGTTTCATCTGGGACATGTTTCTTTGTCTTCTCGTTTTACCAACTCCCTGTGTTTGTTTTTGTGTATTAGATAGATGTTACATCTCCTGATCTTGACAGAGTGGCCTATATAGAAGATGTCCTATGTTGATCAGTGGCACATTCTCCCTGGTCACTTGAGCCAGTAGTTCCCTGTGTGGGTTGTGTGTGCCCTCCTGTTATAGTTGGGCCTCTACTGCTGTTGGCATGAATGAGTGGGGTTGACCCTCAGGCTGAATGGCTGTGAGGGATGGCTGTGACTACAGCAGATGAGCTCTTGTGCAAGTGCTTATCTCACAGAGTGGGAGTTGCTTTAGGGGGCTCTGGTGCCAGCCAAGTTACCCCTTTAGGTGTGTTGGTTGTGGAGCTGGTTGGGTTCTGTTCTGATATAATCTGAAACCAGCCACTGGGTGTGTTGGTTCTGGAGCCTCTTGGTAATGGCTCCAATGCAGGCCAGGGTCAGCCACCATTTATTTTGGACTTGTAGCTGCTTGGTAAGAGCTACAAAGTGATCTGTGATTGGTTGCTGTTTGTGCTACCTATGTTCCAGGCCAAGAAAGTCTGTCACTTATGCCAGGCTCAGGGCCACCTGATGAGAATTACAATGCAGGTTGAGACTCATCACTGTTTGTGCAGGACTGGGACTGCTTAGCAAGAATTACAAGGCACACCAAGCTGGCTGTTGCTTGTTTCAGTTTGTGGACCTTTGAAAGACTTTGAAAAAATCTGCAGTGTGAGCCAAGGTAGTTCCTCTTGTAGCAGAGCTGCTAGAAGAGGCTTGGGCCCAGTGAGCAAGCTGGGTGGGTAAGTTCTCAAGGTGTCACCGGGGTGGGGTGAATGGTGGTAGTTAGGTTAGTGGAGAACACAGATTTGGTGCCTGTCTGCACCAGGCCAGCTGAATGGGAGAAAAGTTTAACAAAGGGACAGTGGCACCTGTGAATACCTCTGTCCCTAAAAAGAGTTGAGAGTTGTCCCATTCCCTGTCCCTCCAGCCCTCACCCTGAAATTAGTTAATTTAGTTCCTCCCCTTATGTTCCTGGTGCTTTTGGAGCTGCTGCTTCTGCTGGAACTTAGAGCAAGTGAGTTTGTGAGTGAGCGAGCTGTGTGTGGGTCCTTTCAGAGCAGCCCTTTGGTCCCTAGCAGCACTTTGTCTTTCTTAGGTGCAATTCCTGCTGTTTTTCACAGCCGAATATTATGGGGACTCCTATTCCCAGCATCGGTGTCCTGGGCTGGGAAGCCAGCTGTGGGGCTGGAACTCCTCGCTCCTCAGAGGTGACCCTGCAGTGAAAGGTTTCTCCCAACTCTTTTTTTTTTTTTAATTCAGTGGGAGGAAGGGAGGCAGAGACAGACTCCCGCATATGCCCTGACCAGGATCCAGCTGGTTAGCCCACTAGGGGCCAGTGGTCTGCCCATCTGGGGCATTGCTCCATTGCTCAACAACTGAGCTGTTTCTAGCACCTGAGGCAAGGCCATGAAGCCATCCTCAGTGCCCAGGGCCAACTTGCTCCAACTGAGCCATGGCTGCGAGAGAAGAGAGAGACAGAGAGCAGTGAGAGGGAGAGGGGTGAAGAAGCAGATGGGAACTTCTCCTATGTGCCCTAACCAGGAATTGAACCCAGAATATCCACACCCCAGGCCAATGTTCTGCCACTGAGTCAACCAGCCAGGGCTGCATTTACTGTACTCACACACTTATTTAGTCCCCTCTCCTTTACCATAGCTGGATTTAGTTCCACACTTCCAGCAAATAGAAAAAATGACAGTTGATGGCCTATTCCTTTCAATATTAAGTCATAAAAAGATTGTGACTTAGCTCTTGCTCTAAGGCAGGGGTCGGGAACCTATGGCTCGCGAGCTAGATGTGGCTCTTTTGATGGTTGCATCTGGCTCGCAGACAAATCTTTAATTAAAAAAAATAATAGCCTGACCTGTGGTGGCGCAGTGGATAAAGCATCGACCTGGAAATGCTGAGGTCACCGGTTCAAAACCCTGGGCTTGCCTGGTCAAGGCACATATGGGAGTTGATGCTTCCAGCTCCTCCCCCCTGTCTCTCTCTCTCCTCTCTCTCTCTCTCTCTCTCTCTGTCTCTCTCTCTCCTCTCTAAAATGAATAAATAAAATAAAATAATAACGTTAAAAATATAAAACAGGCCCTGGCCGGTTGGCTCAGCGGTAGAGCGTCGGCCTGGCGTGCAGGGGACCCGGGTTCGATTCCCAGCCAGGGCACATAGGAGAAGCGCCCATTTGCTTCTCCACCCCCACCCCCCCTCCTTTCTCTCTGTCTCTCTCTTCCCCTCCCGCAGCAAAGGCTCCATTGGAGCAAAGATGGCCCGGGCGCTGGGGATGGCTCCTTGGCCTCTGCCCCAGGCGCTAGAGTGGCTCTGGTCGTGGCAGAGCAACGCCCCAGAGGGGCAGAGCATTGCCCCCTGGTGGGCAGAGCATCGCCCCTGGTGGGCGTGCCGGGTGGATCCCGGTCAGGCGCATGCGGGAGTCTGTCTGACTGTCTCTCCCTGTTTCCAGCTTCAGAAGAAAAAAAAAAAAAAAAAAAAAATATATATATATATATATATATATATATATAAAACATTCTCATGTATTACAGTCCAATCATTTTCTACTGCTCAAGTTCATGGTTGAGGGTGGCTGGAGCCAATCACAGCTGTCCTCTGGGACAACACCACATTTTTATTGGATAATGCATAACATACACAGGTCATTGTATGGCTCTTACAGAATTACATTTTAAAATATGTGGCATTCATGGCTCTCTCAGCCAAAAAGGTTCCCGACCCCTGCTCTAAGGGAAGCTGGCTGTCATGTTGTGAACTACACTGTGGCCCTATGGAGTGGCCTCCAGCGGTAGCTAATAAGGAACTGAAGTCCTCAATCTAACAGCCCACAAAGAGCCAAATCATACATCACTAAGTGAGTAAGTTGGGAACACCTCTTCCCCTGGTCCAGTGGTTGGCAAACTCATTAGTCAGCAGAGCCAATATCAACAGTACAGCGATTGAAATTTCTTTTGAGAGCCAAATTTTTTAAACTATATAGATAGGTACATTGTTATTAACTTAATTAGGGTACTCCTAAGCTGGCCAAAGAGCCTCACTCAAGGGGCCAAATAGCCGCATGTGGCTCACGAGCCGCGGTTTGCTGACCACTGCCATGGCCAAATCTTCAAATGAGAACACAGTTCTGGTGAGCACCCTATCTGCAATCTCATGGGAGACCATAAGCCAGTCATTCCATTAAGCCACACTCAAGATTACTGACCCATACAAACTAAAATAACACATTTTTGTTGTTTTAAGCCACTAAGTTTTGGAATAATTTGTTATGCAGCCACAAATAATACATATTGTTTCTACTACCATTGAAGGAGGGTGGAGCCTAGGGCTGGCTGGGTGCATGTGGAGGTAGGGACAAGGTTGACTGGATATGAAGTCCGCGAAGGTTTTATTCTTCCCTGCTCTACTTGGGACATGTCAGAGTTGGTGCTAAATTTTTTTTTTTATGTGAGAGGAGGGGAGACAGACTTCTACATGCTTCTGGACCAGAATCCACCCAACAACCTCTGTCTGGGGCCAATGCTTAAATCAACTGAGCTATCTACAGTGCCTAAGGCTGATGTTCAAAACTACTAAGCTATCCTCAGCGCCTGAGACCAACACTTGAACTAACCAAGCTATCCTCAGCACCCAAGGCCAACACTTGAACCAGTTCGAGCCACTGGCTACAAAAAGGGAAGAGAGAGAGAAGAGGTAAAGGGAAGGGAAGAGAAGCAGATGGTTGCTTTTCATGTGTGCCCTGATCAGGGACCAAACCTGGGACTTACACATGCCAAGATGACACTCTATCCACTGAGCCAACCGGCCAGGGCCTAGAAACCTTTTTAATAAAAATATTTTATTTTGTAGACTTGAAGAAATTAGAGCGTCGGCCTGGCGTGCGGGGGACCCGGGTTCGATTCCCGGCCAGGGCACATAGGAGAAGCGCCCATTTGCTTCTCCACCCCCCCCTTCCTCTCTGTCTCTCTCTTCCCCTCCCGCAGCCAAGGCTCCATTGGAGCAAAGATGGCCTGGGCGCTGGGGATGGCTCCTTGGCCTCTGCCCCAGGTGCTAGAGTGGCTCTGGTCGCGGCAGAGTGACGCCCTGGAGGGGCAGAGCATCGCCCCCTGGTGGGCAGAGCGTGGCCCCTAGTGGGCGTGCCGGGTGGATCCCGGTCGGGCGCATGCGGGAGTCTGTCTGACTGTCTCTCCCCGTTTCCAGCTTCAGAAAAATACAAAAAAATAAATAAATAAATAAAAATTAAAAAAAAATAAAAAAAGAAGTAAGAACAACACTATAAATATTCACATACCCACTGCTTCATTCTCTATTTTGTTTCATTAAATATTTAATCTATATGAAAGTATGTTTATCCTTGTATTCTGTAACCCTTCTGTAAACATATATTCTAAGAGTTTTTTTATAGAATATTTTGGATTTTCTACATAGACTATTATGTCATTTATGAACAAAGACTATTTCTTCCTACTCTGTATACCTTTTTTTTTTCTTTCCTTTTTTTAATTTTGAGAGAGAGGGTGAGAGAGAGACAGGAAGGGAGGGAGTGGGTGAGATGCATCATGCATGGGAGAAGGTGAGAAGCATCAACTCAGAGTTGCTTTCACTTTAGTTGTATATTGAGCTTTTTGTATGTGCCTTGATTGGGGCCATGCTGGTATCCTCTTGCTCAAGCTAGCAACCTTGGGCAACCTTTGGGCTCAAGCTGGGAAGCTTTGGGATCATGTGCTCAAGCCAGCGACCCCACACTGCCAAGCCTGCGCTCAGAGCCAGCGACCTCAGGGTTTCACACTGGCAGCTTCTGCATTTAGGGCAGTGCTTTATCCACTGTGCCATCACCAGACAGTCTCCTTTTCTTGTCTTACTACATTATCTAGGACTTATAATATGATGTTGAAAAGCAGTAACGAGAGGTCACATCCTCCCCTTTTTACTGATTTTAATGGGAAAGTTTTGAGTTTCTAACCAATATCTATGATATTTTTGTACATATTTATCAGGTTGAGGAAATTCCCCTCTATTCCTTGTTTACTGAGAGTTTTATAACATACATTTTTGTCAAGTGCTTTTTCATGCATCTATTTATATGACTATGTGATTTTTCTTCTTTAGCCTGTTGTGATGGGTTACATTGATTTTTGAATGTCAAACTAGCCTTGCATTCCTGGGATAAATCTCACTTGGTCATGGTATATAACCATTTTTATATACAGTATTGTTGAATTTGACTTGCTAATACTTTATTGAGGTCTTTGCATCTATATTCATGAGAGATATCAGTCTGTTGTGTTCTTGTAATATCGTTGTCTGATTTTAGGTAATGCAAGCCTCATAGAATGACTTAGGAAATATTCCTTCTGTTTATACCTTCTGAAAGAGATTGTAGAGAATTGGTATAATTTCTTACTTAAATATTTTTTTTGTTTTGTTTTTTTGGGTTTTTTTAATTTAATGTATTGGGTTTACATAGATTCTATTATCGCCCTGAATGCTCCCCCACCCCCGTATTCCCCTCAACATCTCCCTTGCCACCCTCCCAACAGCGCCCTCCCCCCTTCCCTTCAGGTTTATCCCATCCTATCATCCCCTTTCCCTCTGTCCTCTCTTCCTCTGGTCCCTTTGATCCCTCCTCTGTTTCAATTCCATTTCTTAGTTCACATTGTTCCTTGGATTTCTCAAATGAGTAAGGTCATATGATATTTTTCTTTCTCTGCCTGGCTTATTTCACTTAGCATAATATTTCACTTAGCATAATGTTGCAAAAGGTAATATTTCCTTCTTTTTCATGACCCCATAGTATTCCATTGTATATAAGTACCACAGCTTTTTAATCCACTTGTCTACTGACGGACACTTGGGCTGTTTCCAGATCTTCACTATTGTGAACAATGCTGCCATAAATATGGGGGTGCATTTCTTTTCTTGAATAAGTGATATGGTGATCTTGGGGTATATTCCTAAAAGTAGGATGGCTGGGTCAAAGGCAGTTCCATTTTTAATTTTTTGAGAAATCTCCATACTGTTATCCACAGTGGCTGCTCCAGTCTGCCTTCCCACCAGCAGTGCAGGAGGGATCCCCTTTCTCCACATCCTTGCCAGCACTTATTCTGGGTTGTTTTGTTAATGAGTGCTGTTCTGACTGGTGTGAGGTGGTATCTCATTGTGGTTTTAATTTGCATTTCTCCAATGATTAGTGATGTTGAACATTTTTTCATCTGTCTATTGGCCATCTATGTGTCCTCTTTGGAGAAGTGTCTATTAATTTCTTTTGTCCATTTTTTGATTGGATTGTTTGTCTTCCTGTTGTTGAGATTTACAAGTTCTTTATAAATTTTGGTTATTAACCCCTTATCAGATGTATTGTCGAATATGTTCTCCCATTGTGTGGTTTGTCTTTTTATTCTGTTCATATTGTATTTAGCTGTACAAACGCTTTTTAGTTTGATATAGTCCCATTTGTTTATCCTGTCTTTTATTTCACTTGCCCATGGAGATAAATCAGCAAATACAGTGTGTCCGTAAAGTCATGGTGCACTTTTGACCGGTCACAGGAAAGCAACAAAAGATGATAGGAATGTGAAATCTGCACCAAATAAAAGGAAAACCCTCCTAGTTTCTGTAGGATGATGTGGCAGCATGTGCGCATGCACAGATGATGACATAACACTGTGTATACAGCGGAGCAGCCCATGGCCATGCCAGTCGAGATATGGACGGTACAGAAGAAAGTTCAGTGTGTTCTGTGGCTCGCTAAATTCAAATCCATGACCAAAGTGCAATGTGAATATCGGCGTGTTTATAGTGAAATGCCACCACATAGGAATAACATTACTCAGTGGAATAAGCAGTTGAAGGAAACCAGCAGTTTTGTGGAGAAACCCCGTTCTGGTAGGCCATCAGTCAGTGATGAGTCTATAGAGGCTATACGGGATAGCTACCTAAGGAGCCCTAAAAATTCTGTGCATGAGCCCACATTGAACTGTACTGAATAGGTATGAGACGGGGAGAGTTTTCCTTTTATTTGGTGCAGATTTCACATTTCCATTGTCTTTTGTTGCTTTCCTGTGACTTGTCAAAAGTGCACCATGACTTTACGGACACACTGTATATTGCTGTGAGAGATGTCGGTGAGTTTACTGCCTATGTTATCTTTTAAGATGCTCATGGTTTCATGGCTTATATTTAAGTCTTTTATCCATTTTGAGTTTATTTTTGTGAATGGTGTAAGTTGCTGCTCTAGTTTTATTTTTTTTTTGCAGGTAGCTGTCCAATTTTCCCAACACCATTTGTTAAAGATACTGTATTTACTCCATTGTATGCTCTTACCTCCTTTATCAAAAATCAATTGTCCGTAAATATGTGGGTTTATTTCTGGGTTCTTTGTTCTGTTCCATTGATCTATATGCCTGTTCTTATGCCAGTACCAAGCTCTTTTGATATCAGGAAGTGTGATACCTCCCACTTTATTCTTCTTTTTCAAGATTGCTGAGGCTATTCATGTTTTTTTTGGTTCCATATAAATTTTTGGAATATGTGTTCTATATCTTTGAAGTATGTCATTGGCATTTTAATTGGTATTGCATTGAATTTATAAATTGCTTTGAGTAATATAGACATTTTAATGATGTTTATTCTTCTTAACCATGAGCACGGTATATGCTTCCACTTGTTTGTATCTTCCTTGATTTCTTAATGTTTTATAATTTTCCGGGTACAAGTCTTTAATCTCCTTGGTTAAATTTACTCTTAGATACTTTATTATTATTTTCTTGGTTGTAATAGTGAAGGGGATTGTTTCCTTAATTTCTCTTTCTGACAGTTCATTGTTAGTGTATAAAAATGCCTCTGATTTCTGAGTATTAATTTTATATCCTGCCACCTTGCTGAATTCATTTATCAGGTCCAGTAGTTTTTGACTGAGACTATAGGGTTTTCTATATACAATATCATATCATCTGCAAATAATGGTAGTTTTACTTCTTCTTTTCCAGTTTGGATGCCTTTTATTTCTTCTTCTTGTCTGATTGCTTTGGCTAGGACTTCCAGAACTATGTTGAATAAGAGTGGTGAAAGGGGCACCCCTGCCTTGTTTCTGATCTTAAGGGCATTGCTTTTAATTTTTGCCCATTGAGTATGATGTTGGCTGTGGGTTTGTCATAGATGGCCTTTGTTGTGTTGAGGTATGTTCCCTGTATTCCCACTTTGCTGAGAGTTTTGATCATGAATGGGTGCTGGATTTTATCAGATGCTTTTTCTGCATCTATTGAAATTATCATGTGGTTTTTCTCCTTCCTTTTGTTTATGTGATGAATCACATTGATTGATTTGCGAAAACTGTACCAGCCTTGCCTCCCCAGAATAAATCCCACTTGATCATGATGTATGATTTTTTTCATATATTGCTGAATCCGGTCTGCTAATATTTTGTTGATGATATTAGCATCTAAATTCATCAAGGATATTGGCCTATAATTTTCTTACTTTGTGTTGTGTTTGCCTGGTTTTGGAATCAGAATTATGCTCGCCTCATAAAAAGAGCTTGGAAGTCTTCCTTCCTCTTGAATTTTTTGAAATAGCTTGAGAAGAATAGGAGTTAGTTCTTCTTTGAATATGTGGTAGAATTCACTTGTGAAGCCACCAGGCCCAGGGCTTTTGTTTGTTGGTAGTTTTTTGATAACTGTTTTGATCTCATTTGTTGTAATTGGTCTGTTTAGGTTTTCTGAATCTTCCAGATTGATTTTTGAAATATTATATATTTCAAGGAATTTGTCCATTTCACCTAGGTTGTCTAATTTTTTGGCATACAATTCTTCATAGTATTTTCTTACAATCCTTTGTATTTCTGTGGTGTGGTGTCAGTTGTTACTTCTCCACCCTCATTTCTAATTTTATTTATTTGAGTCCTCTTTTTTTTTTTTTTTTACAGGGACAGAGAGAGAATCAGAGTGAGGGATAGATAGGGACAGACAGACAGGAACGGAGAGAGATGAGAAGCATCAATCATCAGTTTTTTTCATTGCGATACCTTAGTTCATTGATTGCTTTCTCATATGTGCCTTGACCATGGGCCTTCAGCAGACAGAGTAACCCTTTGCTTGAGCCAGTGACCTTGGGTCCAAGCTGGTGAGCTTTTTGCTTAAGCCAGATGAGCCCACGCTCAAGCTGGCGACATCGGGGTTACGAATCTGGTCCTCTGCATCCCAATCTGACTCTCTATCCACTGTGCCACCACCCGGTCAGGCTCTTTTTTCTCTTGATGAGTCTGGTTAAAGGTTCATCGATCTTGTTTACCTTTTCAAAGAACTAGCTCCTGGTTTCATTGATCCTCTGTATTGTTTCTTTAGCCTCTATGTCATTTATTTCCACTCTGATCTTTATTATTTCCTTCCTTCTACTACCTCTGGACTTTACTTGCTGTTCTTTTTCTAGTTCTTTTAGATGCAGGGTTAAGTTGTTTATTTGAACTTTTTCTAGCTTTTTAAGGTATGCCTATAGCGCTATGAAATTCCCTCTCAGGACTGCTTTTGCTGTGTTCATAAATTTTGAGTTGTATGCTCATTATCATTTGTTTCTAGAAATTTTTTTATTTCTTCTTTGATCTCATTGTTAACTCATTTGTTATTTAATAACATGCTATTTCGTTTTCATGTGTTTAAGTGTTTTTCAGTTTTTCTGTTGTGGTTGATTCTAGTTTCATGCCATTATGATCAGAGAAAATGCTTGATATGATTTCAATCTTCTTAAATTTGTTGAGACCACTTTTGTGCCCTAACATGTGGTCTGTCCTAGAGAATGTAAAATGAGCACTTGAAAAGAATGTATATTCTGCTGCTTTAGGGTAAAAGGGTCTGAAGATATCTATTAAATCCAGTTGATCTAGTGTATTCTTTAAGTCTGCAATTTCTTTGTTAATTTTCTTTGTTGAGGATTTATCTTGTGATGTTATTAGGGTATTGAAATCCCCTACTATTATAGTATTGCTGTTGATCTTGCCCTTTAAATCCATCAAAGTCTGCTTTATATATTTAGGTGCTCCTATATTAGGTGTGTACATATTTATAATGGTTATATCTTCCTGTTGGATTGCTCCCTTTATCATTATGTAGTGACCTTCTTTATCTCTTACTATAGCCTTTGTTTTAAGTCCATTTTGTCTGATATAAGTTGAGGAGGGGATGCATTCAAGGAGAAACTAGAATCTATGTAAACACAATAAATAAATAAATAAATAAATAAATAAATAAATAAATAAATAAATAAATAAATAAATAAAACACACAAAAAAAATGTATTGCTACCCCAACTTCTTTTTCATTTCCATTTGCATGAAATACTTTTTTCCATTTTTTTTTACCTTCAGTCTATGTGTATCTTTTGTTTTGAGGTATTTCTCTTGTATACTGCATATGTATGGGTCCTGTTTTCTTATCTATGCGGCTACCCTATGTCTTTTGATTGGATCATTTAATCCATTTATATTTAAGGTTATTATTGATATATAGTTGTTTATTGCCATTTTATTCTTTAAAGCCTTATTCCTCCTTTACTATATTCTTTCCCACCTTTGTTCTATTTACAACAGACCCCTTAACATTCCTTGCAGCATTGGTTTGGTTGTAATGAATTCCTTGAGTTGTTTTTTGTCTGGGAAGCTTTTTATTTCTCCTTCGATTTTAAACGATAGCCTTGCTGGATAAAGTAGTCTTGGTTGTAGGTTCTTGTTCTGCATTACTTTGAATATTTCTTGCCATTTCCTCTGGCCTCAAGTGTTTCTGTTGAGAAGTCGGATGTCATCCTTATGGGGGCTCCTTTGTAGGTGATAACTTTTTTTTCTCTTGCAGCTTTTAATATTTTCTCTTTATCTCTTAGCTTTGGTATTTTAATTATTTTGTGTCTTCGTGTAGATTTCTTTGAGTTTCTCTTTAATGGAATTCTCTGTGTTTCTTGAACTTGTGTGACTTTTTCCTGCATCAGTTTAGAGAAGTTTTCAGCTATGATTTCATTGAACAAGGTCTCTATCCCTTGTTCTTTCTCTTTTCCTTCAGGAACCCCTATGATACGGATGTTGTTTTTCTTTAGGTTGTTACAGAACTCTCTTAGAGTTTCCTCAGATTATTTCAGCTTTTTTTTTTCTGCTCTGCTTCCGTGTTTACATTTATCATCTTCTAAATTGTTGATTCAATCCTCTGCTTCATTCAGCCTTCTTTTAATTGCTTCTAGTGTAGTCTTCATTTCTGACTGGTTCTTCTTTATTACTTCAATGTCCTTTTTGATGCTTGTTATCTCTTTATTTATGTGCTCATTGTGTTCATCCATTGTTGTTCTAAGATCTTTCAGCATTCTAATAATCATTATTTTAAACTCTGCATTCGGTAGTTTGCTTATTTCCATCTCAGTTCATTTTCTGAGTGTTTCTCTTGTTGATACATTTGGATTGCACTTCTCTGTCTCCCCATTTTGTCTGTGTATACCCTCTTTGTTTGGTTGTGTTGTTTGTAGAGCTGGCTAAGTCTAGGGTTGGTGTTGTCTGCCTCCAATTTTCAGTTGTGTTATTTCTAGGTCTTCTTGGGTTGGCATCAGCTGTTGTTTGTAATCCACTGTGGGCTACTTATCTGCTATCATTGTTCTTTTTTCTGTGTGTGTCAGAGTTTTCTATGTTCTGGCTGGATCCGGTGTGAGGAGCCCTTCATTAAGCTTCTACTCTAACAGGGGTTGTTAAGTCCTGAACTGGTGCTTTCTGTATCTGGCCGCTGAGTGTGCCTTCCCTGCACCTCCCTGGCTGGGGCCTGGCACAGATCTATGGGGGTCATTGCCTATGACTGGTTCTTATCCACCTTTTGGGAGCTACAGGCTATCCAGATCTTGTGGCTGCCTCTGCTGGGTCCAGGTGCTGTTGTAAATCTTAACTTAAATGTTTTGTGGAATTCACTAGAAAACACATCTGGGCCTGGTGATTGTGTTTTAGAAGATTACTCATTATTGTTTCAATTTCTTTAATAGTACACAGATCTATTTAGATTGTCTGTTTCTTCTAATAAGTTTTGTTAGATTTCATCTTTCAAAGAATTGGTCCACTTCATCTAGATTGTTAAATTTGTTGCCATGAAGTTGTTCAAAATATTTCTTTTATGTCAATGGGATCTGTAATGGTATCCCCTCTTTCAGTTCTAATATTAGTTTGAATCCTCCCTCATTTTTACTTAGCCTGGCTAGAGGATTAACAATTTTAATGATCTTTTCAAAGAACCAGCTTTTTAGTTTAACTGATTTTTCTCGATTGAGTTCTTGTTTTTAATTTCATTGATTTCTGCTTAATTTTTACTATTTATTTTCTTCTGCTTACTTTACTTTTGATGACTAGAAATTCTGAATTTCAACATAACTGAATCTAGCAAAGTTTTCCTTTGTTTTGTACTCTTTTTTAATTTTTAATTTTTATTTTTTATTTATTCATTTTAGAAAGGAGAGAGGGGGAGAGAGAGAGAGAGGAGAGAGAGAGAAAGAGAGAGAGAGAAGGGGGAGGAGCAGGAAGCATCAACCCCCACATGTGCCCTGACCAGGCAAGCCCAGGGTCTCGAACCGGTGACCCCAGCATTTCCAGATCGATGCTCTATCCACCGCACCACCACAGGTCAGGCTGTTTTGTACTTTTTGTGACTTGGTTAGGATGTGTTTTTTGTGGCTTTTTAAAGAAACTGTTAGCCAACTTGAAGTCATAAAACTATTTCTTACATTATCTTCTAAAGATTTCATAGTTTTATAGCTTTTGTCTTTCATATTTAAGTTTTCAATCTACCTGGAATTGATTTTTGTATGTGGTATAAGGAAGGAATCCAATTTCCTTTAGTTCATATGTGAATAACAAATAGTTTCAGAATCACTTATTTAGTTTTTAAACTTTTTGTATGAAAAATATCAGTATGTACAAAATAGAATAATAAATTCCATGGACCCATCACACAGCCTTGATAACTATCTTTTCATAGCCAATCTTGCTACATTTATATGCCTATTTACTGTTTTCTACTCTCAAAAGTATTTTGAAGTAAATTCTAAATATTGTATAATTTTATCTATAAGCATTTTAATATTTATTTCAAAATATAAGGTATTCTAAAACACAGTTGCAACACTTATATTACACTTAAAATATGAATTATGATTCTATTTATTTTAAAAATTTTTATTATTATTCTGGACAGTTGGTTCAGTGGTAGAGCATCAGCCTGGTGTGTATATGTCCTGGGTTTGATTCTCAGTCAGGGAACACAGGAGAAGCGACCATCTGCTTCTCAACCCTCCCCTTCTCTGTTTCTCTCTCTCTTCTCCTCTTGCAGCCATGGCTCAATTGGTTTGAGCAAGTTGGCGCCAGGTGCTGAGGATAGCTCCATGGCCTTGCCTCAGGTGCCAAAATAGCTCAATTGCTGAGCAATGGAACAATGGCCCCAGATGGGCAGAGGATTGCCCCATAGGGGGCTTGCCAGGTAGATCCCAGCCGGGGCACATGCAGGAGTTTGTGTCTCTGCCTCCCTACCTCTCATTTAATAAAAAATAATTTTTTATTGATTGATTTTTTTAGAGCGAAGAGAGTGGCAGAGTGAAAGGTGGCCGGGAGAAGTGGGAGCATCAACTCATAGTAGTTGCTTCTCATATGTATCTTGACGGGGCAAGTCTGGGATTTCAACATGGTGACCTCAGCATTCCAGGCCCACACTTTATCCATTGTGCCACCACAGGTCAGGTGAAATATGATTCTTTAATTGCAACTGATTAAATGAAGCCAGCATTACCCTAAAAACACAGACAAGGACATTATAAGAAGAGAAAACTTCAGAGGCCACCGAGGCTTGTACACTGAGCACGTGATCACAGCCCCTCCCATGAAGGAGAGGCAGAAACCACAGCAACAGCTCCAGTGGGCTGGCACCAGCAACGCCCATACCCAAACGCCCTAGGCAGCAGCAGCAGAGGGGTTGGTGGACCTGCAGACAGACCACACCTAGGGAACACAGAGGCCACACTCAGTGGACTCCAGTGGCCAAAACCTTCTTTTACACAGACAAAATGAAAAGGCAGAGAAATGCAACACAAATGAATCAAGAGAAATCCCCAGAAAAGGATCAGAATGAGTCAGATATAACCAAATTACCAGATGCAGAGTTTAAATTAATAATTGTTAGGATGCTCAAAGATCTTAGAACAACAATAGATGGTCATTATGAACACCTAAATAAAGAGATAGAAAATATAAAAAAGGACATTGAAATAATAAAAAAGAATCAGTCAGAAATGACAACTACAATATCAGAAATAAAGAACACAATAGAAGGAATTAAAAGGATGGATGAGCCTGAGAATCGAATCAGCAAGTTAGAGGACAAGATAAATGAAGGCACAGAAGCAGAGCAGAAAAAAGAAAAGAGACTCAAAAAGTCTGAGGGAACTCTAAGAGAGCTTTGTGACAACATGAAGAGAAATAACATTCGCATCATAAGGGTTCCTAAAGAAGAAGAGAAAGAACAAGGGATAGAGACTTTATTCAAACATATCATAGCTGAAAACATTTCTAAATTAAGACAGGAAAACGTCTCACAAATTCAAGAAGCACAGAGAACTTCATTAAAGAGAAATCTACACAAAGACACATCATAATTAAAATACCAAAGCTAAGAGATAAAGAAAAAATATTAAAAGCTGCTAGAGAAAAAAAGGCTATCACCTACAAAGGAGCCCCCATAAGGATGACTTCCGACTTCTCAACAGAAACACTTGAGGCCAGAGGGAATGGCAAGAAATATTCAAAGTAATGCAGAACAAGAGCCTACAGCCAAGACTTCTTTATCCAGCAAGAATATCATTTAAAATTGAAGGAGAAATAAAAAGCTTTCCAGACAAAAAACCCAGAAAAACTCAAGGAATTCACTACAACCAAACCAATGCTGCAAGAAATGCTAAGGGGCCTGTTGTAAACAGATCAAAGGGGAAAAATAATATAGCAAAAGAGGAATATAGTTTTAAAGAATAAAATGGCAATAAACAACTACATATCAATAATAACCTTAAATGTAAATGGATTAAATGATCTGATCAAAAGACAGAGGGTAGCTGTGTGGATAAGAAAACAGGACCCATACATGTGCTGTCTACAAGAGACATACCTTAAAACAAAAGATACACATAGACTGAAGATAAAAGGATGTAAAACAAAATTTTTCACACAAATGGAAATGAAAAAAAAAAGCTGTGGTAGCAATACTTAGACAAAATGGACTTTCAAACAAAGGCTATAGTAAGAGATAAAGAAGGTCACTACATAATGATAAAGGGAGCAATCCAACAGGAAGATATAACCATTATAAATATGTACACACCTAATATAGGAGCACCTAAGTATATAAAGCAGACTTTGATGGATTTAAAGGGCAAGATCAACAGCAATACTATAATAGGGGATTTCAATACCCTACTAACATCACTAGATAGATCCTCAAGAAAGAAAATTAACAAAGAAACAGCAGATTTAAGGAACACACTAGATCATCTGGATTTAATAGATATCTTCAGAACCTTTCACCCCAAAGCAATAGAATATACATTCTTTTCAAGTGCTCATGGTACATTCTCTAGGATAGACCACATGTTAGGTCACAAAAGTGGTCTCAACAAATTTAAGAAGATTGAAATCATATCAAGCACTTTCTCTGATCACAGTGGCATGAAACTAGAAATCAATCACAACAGAAAAACTGAAAAATACTCAAACACTTGGAAACTAAATAGCATGTTATTAAGTAACAAATAGATTAACAATGAGATCAAAGAAGAAATAAAAAAATTCCTAGAAACAAACGATAATGAGCATACATCAACTCAAAATTTATGGGACACAGCAAACACAGTCCTAAGAGGGAAGTTCATAGCATTATAGGCATACCTTAAGAAGCTAGAAAAAGCTCAAATAAACAACTTGACCCTGCATCTAAAAGAACTAGAAAAAGAACAGCAAGTAAAGCCCAGAAGTAGTAGAATAAAGGAAATAATAAATATCAGAGCAGAAATAAATGACATAGAGGCTAAAGAAACAATAGAGGATCAATGAAGCCAGGAGCTGGTTCTTTAAAAAGGTAAACAAGATCGATGAACCTTTAACCAGACTCACCAAGAAAAAAAGAGAGAGGACTCAAATAAATAAAATTAGAAATGAGGGTGGAGAAATAACAACTGGCACAACAGAAATACAAAATATTGTAAGAAAATACTATGAGGAACTGTATGCCAAAAAACTAGACAACCTAGATGAAATGGACAAATTCTTGAAACATATAATTTTCCAAAAGTTAATCTGGAAGAATCAGAAAACCTAAACAGACCAATTACAACAAATGAGATCGAAACAGTTATCAAAAAGCTACCAACAAACAAAAGTCCTGGGCCTGATGGCTTCACAAGTGAATTCTACCACATATTCAAAGAAGAACTAACTCCTATTCTTCTCAAGCTATTTCAAAAAATTCAAGAGGAAGGAAGACTTCCAAGCTCCTTTTATGAGGCGAGCATAATTCTGATTCCAAAACCAGGCAAACACAACACAAAGTAAGAAAATTATAGGCCAATATCCTTGATGAATTTAGATGCTAAAATCATCAACAAAATGTTAGCAAACCGGATCCAGCAATATATGAAAAAAATCATACACCATGATCAAGTGGATTTATTCTGGGAGGCAAGGCTGATACAGCTTTTGCAAATCAATCAATGTGATTCATCACATAAACAAAAGGAAGGAGAAAAACCACATGATAATTTCAATAGATGCAGAAAAAGCATCTGATAAAATCCAGCACCCATTCATGATCAAAACTCTCAGCAAAGTGGGAATATAGGGAACATACCTCAACACAATAAAAGCCATCTATGACAAACCCATAGCCAACATCATACTCAATGGGCAAAAATTAAAAGCAATGCCCTTAAGATCAGGAACAAGGCACGGTGCCCCCTTTCACCACTCTTATTCAACATAGTTCTGGAAGTCCTAGCCAAAGCAATCAGACAAGAAGAAGAAATAAAGGCATCCAAATTGGAAAAGAAGAAGTAAAAACTATCATTATTAGCAGATGATATGATACTGTATATAGAAAACCCTAAAGTCTCAGTCAAAAACTACTGGACCTGATAAATGAATTCAGCAAGGTGGCAGGATATAAAATTAATACTCAGAAATCAGAGGCATTTTTATACACTATCAATGAACTGTCAGAAAGAGAAATTAAGGAAACAATCCCCTTCACCATTGCAACCAAAAAAATAAAGTACCTAGGAATAAATTTAACCAGGGAGATTAAAGATTTGTACTTGGAAAATTATAAAACATTGATAAATAAATCAGGGAAGATACAAACAAGTGGAAGCATATACCATGTTCATGGTTAGGAAGAATAAACATCATTAAAAATGTCTATATTATCCAAAGCAATTTATAAATTCAATGCAACACCGATTAAAATACCAATGACTTACTTCAAAGATATAGAACATATATTTCAAAAATTTATATGGAACCAAAAGAGAACACGAATAGCCTCAGCAATCTTGAAAAGAAATAATAAAGTGGGAGCTATCACACTTCCAGATATCAAGTTATACTACAACTTTTGAGGCCATTGTACTCAAAACAGCCTTGTACTGGCATAAGAACAGGCATATAGATCAATGGAACAGAACAGAGAACCCAGAAATAAACCCACAGCTCTATGGACAACTGATATTTGACAAAGGAGGTAAGGGCATACAATGGAGTAAAGACAGCCTCTTTAATAAATTGTATTGGGAAAATTGGACAGCTACCTGCAAAAAAATGAAACTAGAGCACCAACTTACACTATTCACAAAAATAAACTCAAAATGGATGAAAGACTTAAATGTAAGCCGTGAAACCATAAGCATCTTAGAAGAGAACATAGGCAGTAAGCTCTCTGACATCTCTCGCAGCAATATATTTGATTTATCTCCACGGGCAAGTGAGATAAAAGAATAAACAAATGGGGCCCTGGCAGGTTGGCTCAGTGGTAGAGCGTCGGCCTGGCGTGCAGAAGTTCTGGGTTCGATTCCCGGCTAGGGCACACAGGAGAAGCGCCCATCTGCTTCTCCACCCCTCCCCCTCTCCTTCCTCTCTGTCTCTCTCTTCCCCTCCCACAGCAAGGCTCCATTGGAGCAAAGATGGCCCAGGCGCTGGAGATGGCTCCTTGGCCTCTACCCCAGGCGCTAGAGTGGCTCTGGTTGCGACAGAGCGACGCCCCGGAGGGGCAGAGCATCGCCTCCTGGTGGGCAGAGCGTTGCCCCCTGGTGGGCATGCCGGGTGGATCCCGGTCGGGCGCATGTGGGAGTCTGTCTGACTGTCTATCCCCATTTCCAGCTTCAGAAAAATACAAAAAATAAAAAATAAATAAACAAATGGGACTATATCAAACTAAAAAGCTTTTGCACAGCTAAAGACAATAAGAACAGAATAAAAAGACAAACTACACAATGGGAGAACATATTTGACAATACATCTGATAAGGGGTTAATAACCAAAATTTATAAAGAACTTGTAAATATCAACACCAGGAAGACAAACAATCCAATCAAAAAATGGGCAAAAGAAATTAATAGACACTTCTCCAAAGAGGATATACAGATGGCAAACAGGCATATGAAAAAATGCTCAACATCACTAATCATTAGAGAAATGCAAGTTAAAACCACAATGAGATACCACCTCACACCAGTCAGAATTGCGCTCATCAACAAAACAACACGGAATAAGTGCTGGCGAGGATGTGGAGAAAAGGGAACCCTCCTGCACTGCTGGTGGGAATGCAGACTGGTGCAGCCACTGTGGAAAATAGTATGGAGATTCCTCAAGAAATTAAAAATCGAACTGTCTTTTGACCCAGCTATCCTACTTTTAGGAATATACCCCAATAACACCATAGCACTGTTTCAAAAGAAGAAATGCACATCCATGTTTATGGCAGCATTATTTACAATAGGGAAGATCTGGAAACAGCCCAAGTGTCCAGGACGAGTGGATTAAAAAGCTTTGGTACATATATACTATGGAATACTACTCAGCCATAAGAAATGATGACATCGGATCATTTATCAATACAATAACATGGATGGACCTTGATAACATTATACTGAGCGAAATAAGTAAATCAGAAAAAACTAAGAACTATATGATTCCATACATACGTGGGACATAAAAATGAGACTCAGAGACATGGACAAGAGTGTGGGGGGTTACGGGGTGGGGAGGAGGAGAGGGAGGGGATGGGGGAGGGGAGGGGCACAAAGAAAACCAGTTAGATTGTTAGAAGGTGATGGAGAACAACTGGACTTTGGGTGATGGGAATGCAGCATAATCAAATGTCAAAATAACCTAGAGATGTTTTCTCTGAACATATGTACCCTAATTTATCAATGTCACCCCATTAAAATTAATTTTTTAAAAATTCTCTAAAAAAAAAAAAAGAGAAAACTTCAGACTAACCCTGGCCCAATAATTTAGCTGGCTAGACCATCATCCTGATACAAAGACATTGTGGGTTTGATTCCTGGTCAGGGCACATACAGGAACAGATTGATGTTTCTATCTCTCCCTTCCTGTCTCTCTAAAATCAATAAATAAGTTAAAAAAGAAAAAGAAAACTCCAGACCAGTATGAACAGAGACACAAAAATCTTCAATAAAATATTAACAGATCAAGTCCAGATTTATATTTAAAAGATTATGTATCATAACCAAGTGGCAGCTACCATAACAATGCAAGACTGGCTCAACATTAGGAAACCAATAAAGAAAATCTACCATATAAACAGAATAATGAAGAAAAGGCACATGATCGTATCCATGGATGTAGAAAAAACATTTGATAAAATTTAACATCTATTCTTGATTTTAAAAAATGGTCTCATGAACTAAGAATAGAATGAAACTGCCCTAAACTGAGAAAGGGGTTCTGGAAAAATTAAAATTAAAAGTAATTTTAAACCCTAATATTATACTTAATGTTAAAAGACTGGGAACAAGTTAAGAAAGTCCACTTTTACCAACCCTATTTAACATTATACTAGAAATTCTAGGCAGTATAATAAAGCAAGATAAAGGCATATGGATTTTAATTTTTTTAATTTATTGATTTCAGAAAGAGAGGAAGGGAGAGAAAGAGAGAAACATCATTTGTTGTTCTGCTTATTCATGCATTCATTGGTTGATTCTTGTTTGTGCCCTGACCGGGGACCATGCTCTGACTGAGCTAACTGGCCAGGGCTTCCAGGACTTTTTCTGTATACTAGCCAGGAACAATTGAAAACTGAAATTTAAACATTTAAAATAGATATAAGAAAAAAGAGAAAGAAAATAGTAATTAGTAGGTATAGACATAACAAAATACATGCACAGTCCCTATGCCAAAAAATAGAACACACTGAAGAAAAATATCAAAGACCTTAATAAATAGAAAACATATCATATTTATGGATTAGAAGATATATTATTTTTAAGATGTCAATTCTCTTCTCCTATTTGATCTCTATTTAGGTTTAACACAACCCCCATCAAACTTCCAGCAGGACATTTTTTTTTGTAGATGCAAACAAGCTGATTCTAAAATTTATATAGAAAGACAAAGGAACTTAAGTAGAAAAAACAATTTTGGGGGAAAAAAATGATAGTCAAACTTGAGTTCTTATTACCTGATTTTAAGACATACTACTATAAAGCCACTTCCTATGTGAATAACTAATAATTCCAGCATCACTTAGTTTTTAAACATTTTTGTATGAAAATGTCAACATATGCAAACTAGAAGAGAATAATAAATCCCATGTACCCATCACACAGTGTAAATAAAGACAGTGTGGTTCTGGTGAATGTATAGACACATAGAGATCAATGGAGCATAGTCTGTATGAAACCAGTTCTTTGAAAATCCGTTGAGATTTTCTTTATTGTCCAGTATATGATTCTGTTTTCATAAATACGTGTTTGTTTGTTTGTTTGTTTTTATTTCTCTGAAGTTGGAAACGGGAGGCAGTCAGACAGATTCCCGCATGCGCCCGACCGGGATCCACCCGGCACGCCCACCAGTGGGCGATGCTCTGCCCATCTTGGGGCGTCGCTCTGTTGCGACCAGAGCCACTCTAGTGCCTGAGGCAGAGGCCACAGAGCCATCCTCAGCGCCCGGGCAAACGCTGCTCCAATGGAGCCTTGGCTGCCGGAGGGGAAGAGAGAGACAGAGAGGAAGGAGAAGGGGAGGGGTGGAGAAGCAGATGGGCACTTCTCCTATGTGAAGAAGAGAAGCGTGCCCTGGCTGGGAATCGAATCCGGGACTCCTGCACGCCAGGCCGATGCTCCACCACTGAGCCAACCGGCCAGGGCCATAAATACATGTTTGAAAAGAACAATTGCTAGTTGTATATTCTACATAAAATTTCATTTTAGAAGATGCACATTTTTCACAGTAAGTATCTCTGAAATCAGTATGCATCTGGCCCTCCATGGCATTCCATAGTTTAACTGGCAGTGGTTTTTCCTACTGGTTCTTGAGAATATAGTGTACCTTACAATCAGTGGTTGCTTACAGTGATGAAAGTCCATAGATTGGGTCAGGTATTTTAATTGTTCAGATCTATGTCTTCAATGACTACTTTCTTGCTTTTTGTATCCATTATGAGAGAAGTATATTAAAAATCTGTTGAGAAGGGGGCTGTGGGGAAAGGAGTAAAGAAAGACAAATATTCAGTGAGGGAAAATGATTTGACTTCGGGTGATGGACACACAACACAATCAACAGTTCAAATGTTATAGAGACATTCACCTGAAACCTGTGTACTCTTATTGATCAATGTCACCCCATTAAATTTAACTTTCTAAATAAAATCTTAGAAAATCTAAGATTGAGAATTTTTTCTCTTTTTTTTTTTTGGCGAGGAGGGGGGAGGAAGGGAGGGAGGAAGGGAGAGAGATGAGAAGCATCAACTCGTAGTTGCATCGCTTTAGTTGTTCATGCCTTGACTGGGGGACTCAAGGCAGTGACCTTGGGCTCAAGCCAGAGACCATGGGGTCATATCTATGATTCCATGCTCAAGCCAGCGACCTTGGGCTTTCGAACCTGGGGACCTCAGTGTCCCAGGTCAACATTCTATTCATTGCACCACAACTGATCATGCTCTTTCTCATTTTATTTGTGTTTTGCTTAGCATCCTGACCTTGTATTATTTGGTGCAGTCAAGTTTAGATGTGTTTTGTCTTCCAGGTGAATTGCTTCTTTTTATCATTTTATAGTGACTGTCTTTGTCCCAAGTATTTTGCTTAATATAAATATAGTTTTGTTCAATGTAAATATAGCTATGCCAGCAAATTCTTTTAACTAGTATTGGACTGGTACTGGTTTTCCATGCTTTTATTTTCAGCCTTATGATATCCTTGTATTTTCAATTTACCAGACAACATATAGCTAGACTTTGTTTCCTGATTCAACATGATACTCTTTGACATTTAACTGAAAAGCCTAGAGCCTTTACATTTATTATTATACATATAGATTGCTACCACTTTATTTTGGGCAATTTGTGCTACCTCTTTTCTCTCCTTTCTTGTCTTATTTTGGATTGCAGAGTTTTTTTTATTGAGTGTTAGAATCCTAGATATTTTACTATAAAAGTAGAGGGCTCTTTTGTTTGCTTTTATTTGGCATTTCCCCAAGTAGTCTGAGCTTGTGAAAGACCATGTTTCATGTTTATTTGGTGTCATTCACTGGGTATTGGGTGAAGAAGTGATGTAGCCTTTTCCTTTTTCCTTTTTAAAAATTGTTTATAAAGTCTAAGTCATTGCCCTGGCCTGTTGGCTCATTGGATAGAGTGTTGGCCAGGTGTGTGGTCATGCAGACATCCTGGGTTTGATCCCTGGTCAGGGCACACATGAGAAGCGACCATCTGCTTCTCTTCCACTCTGTCTCCCTTATTTCCCTCTTTCCCTCTTGTAGCCAGTGGCTCGATTGGTTCAAGTGTCAGCCCCAGATGCTGAGGATAGCTTGGTTAGTCTGAGCATCAGCCTCAGGCACTGAGAATAGCTTGGTTGATTCAAACATTGGCCTCAGATGGGGGTTACCAGGTGGATCCTGGTTGGGCCACATGCAGAGTCTGTCTCTTTCTCTCCTCCTCTCACTTCAAAACAAACAAACAAACAAACAAACAAAAACAACTCTAAGTCAGTTTCTGTTTAGTGTTTTGTAAACTTAGTATGAATGTTATTTCTAAATTAGAAAATTTTTTCACAAACATTTTTTCCAAATGTGACATTAAATTCTAAAAGTTATCAGAAAAATGCTTTAATGATCAGATTTTTTTTTTTTCTAAAACAAAGTAAAAATGACCATAGCTAATATCCTGTGTTCTTTGGTCTACTTGACTTTCATATAGAGAATGGTATATTATTAAGGGATCATTTATGAACTCCTAATACCGTGATGGCGAACCTTTTTATAAAAACCGCCCACTTTTGCAGTGCTGGTCAACCTGGTCCCTCCCGCCCACCTAGTGGGCGTTCCAGCTTTCATGGTGGGCCAATTGCAGTGCCATTGGGTTGAATGGTTAGAGATCAAATTTAAAACCCAGATCCCTAGTTATTATTTTTTAATTAATTCAGTGTTTTGTTTTATCGATTGATTTTTAGAGAGACAGAGAAGGAGGAAGGAAGAGAAGCATTCCATTTGTTGTTCCACTTATTTGTGCATTCATTAGATGCTTTCCGTATGTGCCCTGACTGGGGCTTGAACCTGCAACCTTGATGTTCCAGATGTTGCTGTAACCAACTAAGCTACTGGCCAGGGCCTACATCCAATATTATTTTATTTTAGGTTCAGGTGCACAGCATAGGGTTAGATAATCAAATATCTTACAAAGTGTTCCCATGAATATTTCCAGTACCCACTGGCCACCATACAGTTTTTATAGTATTATTGACTATATTCCCTATGCTGTACTTTAAATCCCTGTGACTGTTTTGTAACTATCAATTTGTACTTTTGTTTTTATTTTATACTTTTTTTAATTTATTGATTTTAGTGAGAGAGGAAGGGAAGAGAGATAGGAACATGATCTGTTCTTGTGTGTGCCCTGATTAGAGATCAAACTGGCAACCTCTGTGCTTTGGACAATGCTCTAACCAACTGAGCTATTCAGCCAGGGCCGATTTGTATTTCTTAATCTTCCCCTTTTCCACCCCTCCTTCCCTGTACCACCTCTCCTCTGGCAGCCATCAGTCTGTTCTCTGTATCTACAAGTCTGCTTCAATTTTGTTTGTTTATTTTGTTCTTTAGATTCCCCATATAAATGAAATCAATGGTATTTATCTTTCTCTGACTGACTTATTTCACTTAGCATAATACACCCTAGGTCCATCCATATTGTTGATGATCTTATTCTTTGTATGGCCAAGTAATATTCCATTGTATATAAATACCAAAGCCTTTTATTCACTTGTCTCTACTGATGGGCACTTGGGGTTGCTTCCATATGTTGGTTACTATAAATAACATTGCAATGAACATAGGGGCACATATATTCTTTTGAATTAGTGGTTTGTGTCCCCTCAGCTATATACCCAGAAGTGGAACCCCTAGGTAATAAGGCAGTTCCATTTTTAATTTTTTGAGGACCCTCCATATTGTTTTCACAGTGGCTGCACCGATCTGTGTTCCTACCAACAGTGCACTAGGGTTCCTTTCTCCACATTCTTGCCAACACTGTTTGTTGATTATTGATGATAGCTATTCTGATGGCTATGAAGTGATATCTCGATGTAGTTTTAATTTGGATTTTTCTGATGATTAGTGACCTGAGCATCTTTTCATATATCTCTGGGCTATCTGTATGCCCTCTTTGGAAAAGTGTCTATTCAGGTTCCTTTATTTATTTGTTTGTTTGTTTGGGCACACATGGGGCGTGAGAGAGAGCGACAGAGAGACAGAAAGGGAGAGAGATGAAAAGCATCAACTCGTAGTTGCAACACCTTTAGCTGTTCACTGATTGCTTTCTCACATGTATCTTGACTGAGGCGGGGTGGGTGGGGGGCCTCTGGCTGAGCCAGCAATGACCTCTTGCTCAAGTCAGCAACCCTGGGCTGAAGCCAGAGACCATGGTGTTATGTCTATGTTCCCATGCTCAAGTCAGCAACCCCGCACTCAAGGCTGGATGAGCTCTCGTTTAAGCCAGGGATCTCAGGGTCTCAAAACCTGGGTCCTCAGCGGTCCCAGCTTGATGTCCATCCACTGTGCCACCACCTGGTCATGTATGCCCATTTTTTAAGTCAATTGTGTGATGTGTTTTTTTGTTTGTTTGTTTTTTTGGTGTTGTGTCTTATGAGTATATATATTAATCCCTTGTCAGCTGTCTCATTGGCAAATATCTTATCCCATTAAGTAAGTTGTTTTTTCATTTGTTTTTTTTTGTTGTTGGTGTATTTTTGTTTTTTATTCTCATCCAAGACAGGGTAATGTGCCAATGCTGTACAAGGTTTGTGGAGCACATGTCACACAAAAGTGTGAACACCCATCATCTCACTTCATGAACACAACAAAGGATCAGTTGTCTTTATTTTGTTGGTGTTTCCTTTGTTGATGCAAAACTTTCCAGTTTGATGTAGTCCTCATTAGTTTATTTTTTCTTTTTGTCTCATTGGCCTGAGGAGATATAGGCAGAAAAAATATTGCTAAGGTTAGATTTTTATCGATTCCCAGTCATATATTTAAGTGTTTAATCTATTGGAGTTTATTCTTGTATGTAATAAATTAGGTGGTGCTAGTTTCATTTTTGCATGTATTTGTCCAGTTTTCCCAACATTTATTGATTAGACTGTCTTTATCCCATGTATATATATTTCTTGCCTCTTTTGTCAAATATTGACCATATAGATGTGGGTTTATTTCTGGCTCTGAATTTTGTTCCATTTGTCTATATGCCTGGGTGTTGTTTTTTACATGATGATGTAAAAAATTTTTAATTTACTGATTTGAAAGAGAAACATCTAATTTGTTGTTCCACTTATTTCTGCATTCATTGATTGATTTTTGTATGACCCTGACCAGGGATTGAAGATGCAACGTTGGTGTATCTGGATCGATCTCTACCTCTGACTACTCTCCGGGCTCTGTAATGTCTGTTTTTGTGCTGAGTACCATACTGTTTTTGTTGCTATAGACTTGTAGGAGTGGTTTGATATCAGGTAGCCTGATACCACCTACTTTGTTCATTCTGGCAAGATTGCTGTGGCTACTTGAGGGTTTTTGTGGTTCCATACAAATTGTGAATTATTTGTTCTAGTTTTGTGGAAAATACCATTGGTAATTTGATAGGATTTACATTGAATCTATAGATTGCTTTTGACGGTATGGACATTTTAATGATGTTAATTCTGCCTATCCATGAGCATGGTATATGCTTCCATTTATTTGTATTTTCTTTAGTTTCTTTCTTTTTTTTTTTTTGTATTTTTTCTGAAGCTCGGAATCGGGAGAGACAGTCAGGACAGACATCCCCGCATGCAGCCTGACTAGGGATCCACCCGGCACTCCCACCAGGGCCGGCGCTCTGCCCACCAGGGGGCGAATGCTCGTGCCCCCGGGGCATCGCTCGTGCTGCGACCAGAGCCACTCTAGCGCCTGGGGCAGAGGCCAAGGAGCCATCCCACAGCGCCCTGGAGCCAATCTTTGCTCCAATGGAGCCTTGGCTGCGGGAGGGTAAGAGAGAGACAGAGAGGAAGGAGAGGGGGAGGGGTGGAGAAGCAAATGGACGCTTCTGTGTGCCCTGGCCGGGAATTGAACCTGGTACTTCCGCACGCCAGGCTGATGCTCTACCGCTGAGCCAACCGGCCAGGGCCTAGTTTCTTTCTTTAGTGTCATATAATTTTGAGTACAGATCTTTTACCTTCTTGGTTAAATTTATTCCTAGGTGTTGTGGGTTTGTTTCTGAGGAATTTTCTTTTTTTTATTTATTATTATTTATTTATTTATTTATTTTTGTATTTTTCTGAAGCTGGAAACGGGGAGAGACAGTCAGACAGACTCCCGCATGCGCCCGACCGGGATCCACCCGGCACGCCCACCAGGGGCGACGCTCTACCCACCAGGGGGCGTCGCTCTGCCGCGACCAGAGCCACTCCAGCGCCCGGGGCAGCGGCCAAGGAGCCATCCCCAGCGCCCGGGCCATCCTTGCTCCAATGGAGCCTTGGCTGCGGGAGGGGAAGAGAGAGACAGAGAGGAAGGAGGGGGGGGTGTGGAGAAGCAAATGGGCGCTTCTCCTATGTGCCCTGGCCGGGAATCGAACCCAGGTCCCCCGCACGCCAGGCCGACGCTCTACCGCTGAGCCAACCGGCCAGGGCCTCTGAGGGATTTTCTTATTCATTATTGGTGTATAATCCTCTAATTCATTATTGGTGTATAAAAATGCAACAAATTTCTGAATATTTATTTTGCATCCTGCTACTTTACTGAATTCATTGATCCGTAGTTTTTTGGTGGAATCTTTAAAGCTCTCTCTATACATTATCATGTCATCTGCAAATAATGATTTTACTTCTTCCTTTCCAATTTGGATGCCTTTTATTTCTTTTTTTCTTTTTTTTTTTGTCTGATTGCTGTACTAGGCTGAGTAAGAGTAGTGAAAGTGAACATCCTTGCTTTGTTCCTGATCTTGAGAAAAACACTTTTAGTTTTTCCCTGTATGATGTTGGCCAGGTGTCGCCAAACTTTTTACACAGGGGGCCAGTTCACTGGCCCTCCACCATTGGAGGGCCAGACTATAAAAAAAAACTATGAACAAATCCCTATGCACACTGCACAGATCTTATTTTAAAGTAAAAAAAAACAAACAAAAAGAAAAACTGGGAACAAATACCATATTTAAAATAAAGAAACAAGTAAATTTAAAATCAACCAACCTAACCAAGTATTTCAATGGGAACTATGCTCCTCTCACTGATCACCAATGAAAGAGGTGCCCCTTCCGGAAGTGTGGTGGGGGCCAGATAAATGGCCTCAGGGGGCCGCATGTGGCCCGCGGGCCATAGTTTGGGGACCCCTAATGTTGGCTATGGGGTGTTAGTCATACGTAGCCTTTATCATGTTGAGGTATGCTCCCTCTATTCCCACTGTGCTGAGAATTTTTATCATAAATAGGTACTGGATTTTCTCAAATGCTTTTCCTGCATTTATTGATATAATTATATGATTTTTATCCTTTGGTTCATGCGGTATATCACATTGATTTGCAGATATTGTACCGAACTTGCATCCCAGGATTAACTCTCACTTGATCATGGTGTATGACGCTTTTAA
Source organism: Saccopteryx leptura (assembly GCF_036850995.1). NCBI lineage: Eukaryota > Metazoa > Chordata > Mammalia > Chiroptera > Emballonuridae > Saccopteryx > Saccopteryx leptura. The sequence goes on from NC_089504.1 coordinate 130,684,488, forward strand.
TGTATTGCTGAATTCAGTTTGCTAATATATATATTTTCTTAAGTGAGAGGAGGGTAGATGGTGAGACACACTCCCACATTTGCCCTGATTGACACCCACCCAGCAACCCCATCTGGAGCTGATGTTTGAATCAACTGAGCTATCACCAGCACCTGGGATTAACACTTGAAACAATTGAACTACTGGCAGCAGAGATGGAAGAGAAAGTGAAGGGAAGAGAGAAAGGGGAAGAGAAGCAGATAGTTGCTTCTCTTGTGAACCTGGACCAGGAATCAAACCCAGGACATCAATATGCCGGGCCAACATTCTATCCACTGAGCCAACTGGCCAGGGCCCAATTTGCTAATATTTTGTTGAGGATTTTTGCACTTACGCTCATCAGGGATACTGGCCCATTATTTTCTTTCTTTGTAGTGTCTTTATCTGCTTTTGGGATTAGGATAATGCTAACCTGATGAAATAAGCTTGAGAGTCTTCCCACCTCTTGAATTTTTTGGAACAATTTGAGAAGAATAGGTGTTATTACTTCTTTGAATGTTTGGCTAAAATTCACCTGTAAAGCCATCTGGTCCAGAACTTCTGTTTGTAGGGAGTTATTTTTTTTAATGGCTTTTTGTTGGTTGTAATTGGTCTTTTAAGATTCTCTGTTTCTGCCTGACCAGGCAGTGGCACAGTGGATAGAGCATCGGACTGGTATGCGGAGGACACGGGTTCGAGACCCCGAGGCGCCAATTTGAGCGGCGGCTCATCGGGTTTGAGCAAGGCTCACCAGCTTGGACCCAAAGTTGCTGGCTTGAGCAAGGGGTCATTTGGTCTGCTGTGCACCCCCCCCCCCCCCCAGTCAAGGCACATATGAGAAAGCAATCAATGAACAACTAAGGAGCCGCAACGAAGAATTGATTTTTCTCATCTCTCTCCCTTCCTGTCTGTCTGTTCCTATCTGTCCTTCTCTCTGTCTTTGCCATAAAAAAAAAAAAAAAAAAAAAAGATTATCTGTTTCTTCATTGACTTTCTGTTTTTGGAAGATTTTATGTTCCCAGGAATTTATCCAGCTCCTCCAGATTGTCCATTTTGTTGGCACATAGTTGTTTGTAATATTTTCTTATAATCCTGTGTATTTTTGTAGTGTCAATTGTTACTTCTCTTTCATTTCTGACTTTATTTGGGTCCTCTCTCTTTTTTCTTGATGAATCTGGTTAAAGGTTTTTCAATCTTGTTTTATAAAGAACCAGCCATGGTTTCATTGATTTTTGTGTGTTGTGTGTGTGTTGTGTGTTGTGTGTGTGTGTGTGTTTTTAAAGTGAGAGGTGGGGAGGCAGAGACAGACTCTCACATGCACCCTGACCAGGGATCCATCTGGTGACCCCCTATGGGCTCAGCAACCAAGCTACTTTAGCATCTGAGGCAAGACCATGGTGACCATCCTCAGCACCCGGGCAATTTGCTCATAATGAGCCATGGCTGTTGGGGAAGGGGAAAGATAGAGAAGCAGATGGTCACTTCTCCTGTTTTTCCTGACCAGGAATTGAACCCGGGAATTGCACATTCTTGGTCAGTGCTCTACCACTGAGCCAGCTGGCCAAGGCCATCTTTCATACATTTTTAAGGCTCTATTTCACTTAGTTCTTGCTCTGATCTGTTTCCTTCTTTCTATGCACTTTGGGCTTTGTTGTTGTTTTTCTAGTTCCTTTAGGTGTAAGGTTATTTTCTTTTTTTGAGATTTTTTCTTGAGATAGGTAGGCCTTGTATTGCTGAATTTCCCTCTAGAGAACTACTTTTTTTGTATACCAAAGGTTTGGGGTTGTTGTGTTTCAATTTTCATTGTCTCAATGGTATCTTTTGATTCTAACTTGATCTGTTAACCTGTTTTCATTGTTTTAGTAACATATTATTTAGCCTACATGTATTTGGGGGGTTTTTCCCCTTAATTGGTTCTTGTTTCATATCATTGTGGTCAGAGAAGATGTTTGATACAGGGTTTTAGTCTTAAATTTATTGAGACTTAGCCAGACCAGGAGGTGGCGCAGGCGCAGTGGATAGAGCGTTGGACTGGGATATGGAGGACCCAGGTTCAAAACCCCGAGGTCGCGACCTGACCTGTGGTCGCGCAGTGGATAAAGCGTCAACCTGGAAACGCTGAGGTTGCCAGTTCAAAACCCTGGGCTTATCTGGTCAAGGCACATATGGGAGTTGATGCTTCCTGCTCCTCCCCCCCTTCTCTCTCTCTCTCTCTCTCTCTCTCTCTCTCTCTCTATATATATCTCCTCTCTATAATGAATAAATAAAATCATAAAAAATAAAAAAAAAAACCCGAGGTCGCTGGTTTGAGCACGGGCTCATCGGGTTTGAGCAAGGCTCACCAGCTTGAGCCCAAAGTCGCTGGCTCAAGCAAGGGGTCACTCGGTCTGCTGTAGCCCCCTGGTCAAGGCACATATGAGAAAGCGAATAATGAACAACTAAGGTGCCACAACGAATAATTGATGCTTCTCATCTCTCTTCCTTCCTGTCCATCCCTATCTGTCCCTCTCTCTGTCTCTGTCACATACCCAAAAAAGTCTATTGAGACTTGTTTAGTGTCCTAAAATGTGGTCTGTCCTGGAAAATGTTCTGGCCCTGATCAGGTAACTCAGTTGGTTAGAGCTTCATCCCAATACACCAAGGTTGCAGGTCTCATCCCAGGTCAGGGCACATATCAATGAATGCATAAGTGGAGCAACAATGAAAATTTCTCTGAGATCAATAAAAAAAAAAAAATAGAACTTAAAATATTCCAATTAGCACTTTAAAAGAATGTATATTCTGGCTCTGACCAGGCAGTGGCACAGTGAATAGTGTTGGACTGGGATGCAGAGGACCCAGATTCAAAACCCCGAGGTCACCAGCTTCAGTGTGGGGTCATCCAGCTTGAGCGAGGGGTCACTGGCTTGAGTGTGGGATCATAGACATGACACCATGTTCGCTGGCTTGAGCCCAAAGGTCACTGGCTTGAGCCTAAGGGCTCTGGCTTGAGCAAGGGGTTACTCACTCTGCTGTAGCCCCAGGTCAAGGCACATATGAGAAAGCAATCAGTGAACAACTAAGATGCTGTAATGAAGACTTGATGCCTCTCATCTCTCTCCTTTCCTGTCTGTCCCTATCTGTCTCTCTCTCTGTCTCTGTTGGGAAATAAAGTGTATATTCTGCTGCTTTGGGGTGAAATACTCTGAAAATATCAATGTATGTCATTCATGTAAGGTGAGGCCACTATTTTCTGGTTGATTTTTGGGGGGGGGGGGTATTTTCCGAAGTTAGAAGCAGGGAAGTAGTCAAAACTCCTGCATGCGCCTGAACAAGATCCACCCGGCATGCCACCAGGGGGCGACACTCAGCCTTCTGGGGAATTGCTCCTCTGCAGTGGAGCCTATTCTAGGCGCCCTGAAGCAGAGGCCATGGAGCCATCCTCAGTGCACGGGTCAACTTTGCTCCAATAGAGCCGGGAAGAGAGAGAGAGAGAGAGAGAGAGAGAGAGAGGAAGGAGAGGGGGGAAGAATGGAGAAGCAGATGGGTGCCTCTCCTGTGTGCCCTGACCAGGAATCGAACCTCGGACTTCCACACACAGGGCCTGCGCTCTACCGTTAAGCCAACCGTCCAGGGCCTTGTTTTTTGTCTGGAAGCTCTATCCATTGATGTCAGGTGGTGTTAAAATCCTAGTATGACTGTATTAATGTCAGTCTCTTTATATCCATCAATATTTGCTTTATATTTTTAGGTGATCCTATGTTGGAAGCATAAATGTTTATAAGGGGTATAGCCTATTGTTGGGTTGCCCCAGGTCCCTAGTTATTAATGCTCACATAACTTTAGGCAACTACCAAGCTCACCAGAATGACATTAAGTTCCACAGAGCAGTAATACTGCCTTGTTCATCAATCTTTTCCTAGTAATGCTTAGCATACAAAAGGCCTTTAATAAATAATATTCATAACTTACCAGTTGAAAACTGTTATCTATACTATGAAAGGCAGCAAACTACTATATGATATCCTGTCACTTTTGAGGAAAAGGATCTCAAACATAAAATGGCAAAGACTTGATAAGACATGTTTACTGCAAAAAAATTTACACTGATGAAAGGGAATGGAATTATCATAATCTGTCCATCTCCTTTTTTTTTTTTTTCTTATAAACAACAGAAATTTATTTCTCAGAGTTTTGGAGGCTGAAAGTCCAAGATCAGAATGCCAACATGGTGTGATTCTGGTGAAAACTCTTTTCTAGGTTGCAGACTTTTGTGTCCCTCACATGGTGGATTAAGCTTGGGAGTGTGTGTGTGTGTGTGGGGGGGGTTCTTTTATTAGAACAGAATTCTAGTTTGTGAGGGCTTTATCCAGAATCTTTAAAAAACAAAAACCCAGTTAATTGGCCTGAATCTCCTCCAAATGACTATTCCTTAAACATTCCAGCCAAACTTTTTGTAGAGTGGGCTTCTGAATTCTACAACCTTGATTTGAGTGTTCCTTCACTTTGCCTTATAGTAAAAACAAGCAGTATTTAGTAAGACTGAAAACCTACTTTTATGAGTAAATGTTAGATGATTAGTATCATACAACTATATTTTGAGGTACTTTGACATTGTTTTGTGTCACAAGAACTTTCCTTTGAATTAGCTATAAAGCCGTTGGTCAAATTTCACTCACTTTATTTACACCATCTTTCCTGGGAATGTGAACTGCCATTATGACAGCTAATTCCAAGCCATAATACATTATTTTTATGTCTTCCCTATGTGCACATATTTTAACTGGAGAAGCACAGGCTTAACCAGCCAACTTCAATATGATTGCTAAATGAATAAATTATAATATAGAAAGATTTCCATAGCTCTAACACATCCTTCATGCTCTGGTCAATAAAATTAAAGGGATATCTTATATACTCAAGATGTGTTCATGGGCAATGTATTTTCATCAATATAATGTATAACTTAATAAATGGATAAAGTTATGTAAGAGCAAATCAAGCTAAGAAAGCAATTGCACTGGTCAGCTGAATTATTTTTTGTGAGTGTGCAAGAGAGATAGAGACAGGAAGAGAGATGAGAAGCATCAACTCGTTTGTGGCACTTTAGTTTTTCATTGATTGCTTCACATTCATGCCTTGACTGGGGGGGCTCCAGCTGAGCCAGTGACCACTTGCTCAAGCCAGCAACTTAAGGCTTAAACAAGCCAGTGACCATGGGATCATGTCGATGATCTCACACTAAAGCTGGTAACTGCTCTCAAGCTGATGAGCCTGTGCTCAAGCCGGCGACCTCAGGGTTTCAAACCTGGATCCTCCGTGTCTCAGGTTGACACTCTACCCACTATGCCATCATTGCTCAAGCTGGTCTGTTGAATTTTTGAAGTCTAATTCAGTTTTGGGTTATAATCACCTTTAAAATTCCATAAGCCTGACACTGGATTCAAATTAGAAAAACATCTAGAAATAATGTGGTATGCATGAAACAAAATCATCAGTGACTTGCCCATGTCTTGACAGAGCAAAACTAGGTAATGTGACTGTGGGAGCAAGGCTGTCCCTATACCAGAAGTCTACAGGCAGTGGAGAGTTTACAAATATCTGTGGCTGTCCAGCTGCTAAGGCACTAAAGGCTATACTATATTGCAGCCAAGCATGACATGTACCTAATATATTATCTTTTTAGAAAAACTCTTGATATAATACAGTGACCCTTTATCTCCTCCTATCCTTCAGGCTAATGGGCCACTAGTTTAAGACTCTGGCTTTATGATATAAATAATTCCATTGGTGATCAAACTTTTTTTTTCTTCTTATATGCTGCCGCCAAAGTAAATGGAGTCCCATTTTAAAAGACCCTATTAATAAAATATTTTATTAGGATGAATCACAAATTTAGCAATTGGGTTAAGATTTCTATGTAATAGGCTCCTTAACCATGTCCTAAACACTTGTAGGACAAAAAATTTCACTGTGTTTTATTGTAATAGGTTCTAAATTAATCAAAACATACAAGCATATGCCCTTTAAAATAAGTTATGTAGACTAGAATGTAAACTTATCCTCGTTTTAAAACTAGAATTGCATTATACTTAGTGTAATTAACAGAAGGTTGTCATTTATATATCAAGCAATATATCTTACATTCAGCAGTTAATTTTCTCAAATGTCCTTTAATTTCATAGACGACAATATGATACATATTGTATTAGCGCAGAATAGTTTTGCAGTACAATTTCAAAGTGTATAGAAATTGGAATACAGAAGTTAAACACTGGTGTACTGACAGCATTTGTGAACTCTGATAAAACTGCATACAAAACTTATAAAGTTTCATATTAGCCAATATGAAACTTTAGTTCCTAATAATATAAAAATGATACTTTGAGATGCAAAATATTCTTTAACTAAACAAACTATATAAACATTTAAAATAATCATTCAAAACTCAACTTTAGAATTTATAAAGATTAGCTATAAAAATATATTGGCAGTCACTTTTATAAATGTACCATTCACTACATTACAAAATAGTCTCTAACATAAAATTGCTTTAATAACTACAATTTCAGAATCTGATAAATCTTACATTAAATTGATTATAAAATCCTCTTGAAAAACTTTGGTATGTGTCTTCAGAAGGTTTTAAAAAAATATTCTAATATCACCTCAAGGGCCTGTAAACATTCCATTCTATTAAAGCACAACAGCATAATGTATATTCAACTGCATATAGCATATAGAATCAAAAACAACTTGTGATATAGTTGAAGAAAATCACCATTCCCAGAATAGCCCCAAAACAAATTATTTAGAAGTATCAAATCTTTAAACCGTTTTTTTCCCATTCTGATAAAAAATGTTACAAAAACACCACTCCATTCATGTACCTTAGATGCCTATTAGGATAAGGCCTCAAAAATAGTTTAACCAAGTCTTAAAAATGCTCTCAAGTCCAATAAACAAACTAAAAGACGTATTTAAAAGACTTGACAATAGAACAAGTATATGTAATCAGAACACATAATTATTTATATTATATCTTAACTTTTCTTTTCTATTTGTAATTTAGATTTTACTGGCAGAAATAAAGCACACGCATGCACACAATTGAAAAAAGTAAATTTTAGGAAACAGTAAGAAATAAAACCTATAGAGTAAATTCATTTATTTTTAAGAATTTACCAAATTTCGCCTTATCTGCACTTTTAGATTATTGACAACTATGGTTATTTAGAAAATTCAGATTGGTGAAAATTCACTTCCTGCTTCTTGAGCGAGTGTGATTTCCACAGAACTTCCAGTTGTGCCAGGGTCGTTCTTGAGGTCGTTTTCCACTCTATCCTCTGTCACCAGATCTCTTGTATAAGGTATTTATCTTGAGTTGAAAAAACCTAAATAAAACTTCATTTTTGACCTTTTAATTTATAAAACTCCACTAAAAAGAAAAAAATCTGAGTTTTAGGCAAGTCCAAAAATATTTTTTCTTAAGAATCAAACACTTTTATGGGAATAAAGATCCTTCAAAGTTTTTAACTCTTCTATTAGAGTTTTATTTTGATTTTCCAGGACTGCAACTCGATTTTCCAGGCATTTCACATATTCTTTCTTCTTTCTGCGACATTCTCGAGCAGCTTCTCTAAATGTAAGCATTAAAAAAACAATGTCAGAATTCTTTTTTAAAATTCAGTGAGAGGAGGGGAGGCAGAGACAGACCCCTGAATGCGCCCTGACCTGGATCCACCCAGCAAGCCAGTAGGGGGCATGCTCTGCCTATGTAGGGCATTGCTCAGCAATCAAGCTCTTCTAAATGCTTGAGGCAGAGGCTATGGAGCCATCCTTAACACCCTGGGCCAACTTGCTCTAATCCAGCCATGGGTACGAAGAGAGAGAGAGACAGAGAGAAGCAAGAGGGGGAGGGGTAGAGAAGCAGATGGGTGCTTCTTCTGTGTGCCCTGATCAGGAATTGAACCTGAGACATCCACATGTTAGGCTGACAATCTACCATTGAGCTAACCAGCCAGGGCTAGAATTTACCTTCTTTAAGTGATAAAAATTTTCCTGCTCATCATTTTTTCTTATTTAAAAAAATTAAGGTATCATCTATATACAGTGAAATATAGATCTTAAGTATAGACTTCAGTCAGTTTTAGCAGAAGTATATAGCTGTATAACCCACACACCTATCAAGACAGAAATTTTTATTGCCCCAGAATGTTCTCTCATGCCTGTTCCTGGTCAGTCCTGTTACCTAGCAACCACTATTCTGTCTTTATCACCATAAATGAAGTTTTTCCTAATCTAGAACTTCATATAACAGTTATACAATATATACACTTGTATGTGGCCTCATTCATTCAGTATACATATATTTTTTCTAAAGATTTTATTTACTGCTATTTTAGAAAGAGGGTAGAGAGAAAGAGAAAAGGGGGGAAGAGAAAAGAGAATCTGAATGTAGTATTCCCATTATTTTCAAGATGGTAATTCATAGTTAAAAAAAACCACCTTACTAAATTTCCTTATAAATTGCTGTGGTTTAAAATAATTTTGTGAAGTAGTACACACAAAAGATTGTATGTGGTGTATAGATATACATTATGAAGCATAATAAAATGAACACAGCCTGACCAGGCAGTGGCACAGTGGACAGAACATCAGACTGGGACACGGAGACCCAGGTTTGAAACCTGAGGTACTGGCTAGAGCGCAGGCTCATCTGGCTTGAGCGAGGGCTCACCAGCTTGAGCGCGGGGGTCACTGGCTTGAGCATGGGATCATAGACATGACCCCATGGTCACTGGCTTAAAGCCCAAGGTTGCTGGGTTGCGCAAGGGGTTACTCATTCTGCTGGAGCCCCCAGGTCAAGGCACATATGAGAAAGCAGTCAATGAACAACTAAAACTAAGGAGCTGCATCAAAGAATTGATGCTTCTCGTCTCTCTCCGTTCCTGTCTGTCTGTCCTTATCTGTCCCTCTCTCTGACTCTGTGTCAAAAAAAATAATAATAATAAGTAAAAATAAACACGTATAAACCCAATACCCAGCTTACTATGAGAAAATATTACCCATACTGTTGAAGGGCTCTCTCTGTGCTATTATTCCGATTCCATCCATATCCCTGCCTCCTACCCAGAAGCAATTACTAGCTTCAATCTTTTGCTTATTTTTATAGTTTTAGTACATATATGTATGCCCCTAAATTATGTATGATTTATTTTCTAAAATTTATTATAAAATATCACTTTATGTATGCTGTTGAAGTTTGTTTTTTTCAAATTTATATTTCTAATATTCATGTTGTGATCATTCATACAATCATTACAAATAACAGTATTACTTTGTATAAATTGAACCACAATTTATGTACCCATTCTGTTACATGGTCTGGTTAATATAAATATTTGGGATGTTTCTCAGTTTCTGCTGCTATAACATTCTTATGCATACTTCCTACAAAAGTCTCTCTCAGTCACATACACAGTAAAACAGCTGAGTCACAGAGCATTTCCAGGTCAAACTACAATATAAGAGCCAATTAATTTCCAAAGTGGCTGTACCAGTTTACACTCCCATAATCAATATGTGAGTTCCATTTTTCAAATCCTTGTCAGCTCCTGACTAGAGTTTAAGATTTTTGCTGCTGGCCTTGGCCAGTTGGATCAGTGGTAGAGCATCAGCCTGGCATGTGGATGTCCTGGGTTTGGTTCCCGGTCAGGACACACAAAAGAAGCACCCATCTGCTTTTCTACCCCTCCCCCTCTTGCTTCTCTTTCTCTCTCTCTGTTCCCCTCCTTCAGCCATGGCTGGATTGGAGCAAGTTAGCCCTGGGCACTGAGGATAATTCCATGGCCTCTGCCTCAGGTGCTAAGAAGAGCTTGGTTGCAGATCAACAGAGCAATGTCCCAAATGGGTAGAGCATCTACCCTTAGGGGTCTTGCCAGGTGGACCCTGGTCGGAGCATATGCAGGAGTCTGTCTCTGCCTTCCTTCCTCTCACTGAAAAAAAGGAGAGGAAAAAAAATTTTTTGCTACTTGAATGGGGATAAATGTTACCTACATATGTGGTATTACTTTGCATTTCCTTGATTACTGGTAAGGGTGAGCAATCCTTTATATGATTATTAATCATTTGTGTTTTCTGAGAAATGCCTAATATTTTTGCCAAACTTCCTTTTTTGTCAGTTTGTACTTACTAATTTAGAGATATTCTATTTTTTTTCCAAATCTTTATTTGGTTATTTATCTTACAAATATCTTCTATAGATTTGAAGCTTATATTTTCACTTGCTTTTATGTTGTCTTTTAACGAATAGAAGTTATTAATTTTAATGAAGATTCATTAATCTTTTATGTTAATGTTTGTGTGTGATGTTTCATTTAAGGGATCATTTCCTATACCTGAAACCATGAGATTCTGTACTTTCACCTAAAAGTTTTAAAATTTCACCTTTTATTTTTACGCTTTTAATCCATCTGCAGTGATTTTTGTGTATGGTGTAGGAAGAAACCTAG